>NC_143052.1:2652500-2952500 GCF_052426305.1 Pelodiscus sinensis | reverse complement strand
GAAATCAGGCTGCTGACTGATGATCTGAAAATTGGTTTCTCTGACAAACATGGTAACCCCACAACAGGGGAGCACTAATTCAGAAACATGGCTTTATAACATTCTCCCACCGCCACGCACTCGCTGCAGGCAAGATCCGTGCAAGTTTCTATCGAAGTATCATCACCGCAGTATCTGAGTGTGCCAATCATTAATGGATTTCATCCTCGCAATGTGTCCCGCCCAGGAGCTATTATCCCCGACTTTCCAGGAAGGGACTGATGCACTGAGGAGATTATCCAAGGTGACCCAGGTGGCCAAGTAACAGAGGCAGGGATTAAGTCTCAAACTCCTGAATCCCAGTCCACTGCCTTATCAGATAGACCATCCTTGTAGGTTCTCAGTTTTAGACGCACGGTCCCACCAGCGATTTGCTTCCTGACTGGCAATGTAGTGCTTCTCTTAATACAAGTTCTACTGTGCCAAATCAATCAGCTGTTGAAGAGCATACATAGAATAGGCGATGAGCCACCAAACCTATATTCACGCATGAATTGTACCCATGTTGGAACCTAGTTTCTAGACAAAAGAAATTGAACCAACTGCGCTGCCCACAGAAAGGGCCTGTTGTATAAACATTCTTTATTAAAATTGGCCTGCTTGTAGATGTCCCGAAAGTATCATTGTCACACGATCAGTAGGCAATGGCAGTGGAAGGGTTTTGTTTTGTACAGGAGCAGACTCACATGATGCTATCTGTTCTTCTGTAGCAACAACCAGTTTGGAAAAAACAACACGTCTGTGCGCAAATATTGTTCTCTAGTCCGAAGTAACACCAAAGATTAATAGAACAAAGAAGTCTGCAAAAACACATCTCTCCCTTTATTGCAGTTGATTTATTTTGAACAACTGACAGTGCAGTGTGTATGGTCAATTTAACTCTTGTTTATGGTCAGATGCACCTCCTGTCTCAAGTGCTCCACGACATCACTCCCTTGTGTTGCTCTGGGCAAAGCTCGTGTGTGTACAGTCCTTCCCCAGGCCCTGCAAGAATGGGTTACAGCACTGACACTGAAATAGCAACAGGGTGTTCTGCACATAGAGAAAAAGAGGACAGGGAAGGAGGGCTGGCTGGAATATATTCGGCTGTGCTCTCTATAAACCCTTAAAAACATCCCGGGGCAGCGCCTTAGTCCTCTCATTTACTATCTTCTTTGTCGATTTTTTAATAACAATTGATACAGTTATAGTAGTTACATCTTGCCTGGTTCCAGAAGCATCGAAACTGCACACTTCAATTGTGCGGAGCTCTAGCTCCCTGAACCTGCAGGATCGAATCCCACCAATACTTAAGGCAAGAGTTTGTAGATGCAAATTCACACTGGGCATTTTACGTCCCAGCTCAGCAGCCTCAGTTGCCGCAGGGCTTGCAGGTGGCTATACATGTTCCTATGTAGCAGATCTCCAGGAAAGACTGGCTGAGATAGGTCTCTGGGGACTGAAGATGGTATATTGAACTTTTTACCTTCAGTAGCATCAGAGTCTTTCTGCTCAGAAGGATTATTCTTGTTGGTGTTCTCTGTGGGAGGTGTTGTATGCTCGTCTGTTTCCTCTTCCTCTGAGTCCACGCTGCCATCATGATCCCCATTCTCTAGGTCACTTTTTGAGGAACTCTCTGAGGTCTGAGACACTCCAAATCTGAATTGTAGAAATCAGGGTTAGAGAGACCTATTAAGCCATCTAGTCCAAGGATGGGGAATAATTTTTGATGGAGACCACTAAGATGTCAAGGGCCGTACTTTTCTATGGAGTTGACGCGGGGCATGGGATGGAGGCTGGGTGCAGATGGGAACTGAGGGTAGGGGATGGGGTGCAGGACAGGGTGTGAGTTCTGAGAGGAGTTTGGATGAAGGAGGGTGTTGTGAGCTGGGGAAGGGGTTTAGGGTGCAGGGTCCGGGTGCAGGCGAAGATTCTGGCCTGGGAGAGGGATGTAGGAGCAGGTACAAGGTGTGGGAAGCGGCCCCAGAGCACTTAGCTGGCTGTTCCATGTGGCTCTCTGCACCGTGGGGGTGAGGCGCCATGCACTGTCCCCTATCCCCAGCAAAGTCTCTCCACTCCTACTGGCCAGAAACCGGCCAATGAGACCTGAGTAATGGCGCTGCACTGCCTCTGCCCCCTGCACAACCTCTTATCTCCCATTGGCCGGTTTCCAGTCAATAAGAGCTGAGAGATTTTTCTGGAGCTGGGAGCAGCGTGCAAGCCTCTTCCCTTGCCCCCACTCCTGCAGTGCAGCCATTTTGAGCGGGCCAAATTAAAAGGCTTGGCTCTGAGCTAGTCTCAGCAGGAGGAGGAAGACAGGGGCACAGTGCAGGATTATTCCTTCGAGTAGGTCTTTTAGCATTTTGCTCAGAGTACATGCTACCCTGAATGACAGGGCTCCTAGGGGAGATACTCCTCAGCTTAATAAATGTCCTTCAGGAATTTTGACCTAACATTTAGCCTAAATTTTCTGTTTTGTAGTTTCTTCCCATCATTGTCCATTTACATTCCCAGAAAAGCCCTACAGATTCCTGTCTGGGTTTATTACACTTTCAGAAATTCTCCCTGCACCATCACTAAGTAAAGCGAAACAAATAATTCTGAATCACTGTCAATTACTATTCACAACGGTATCACAGGTATGCACAGCACTATACCGGCATACCAAAAGACCGTCTTTCCTCACGGAGATGCAATCCACAGGAAACAACAAAAGAGATGACAGAACAAAATACAGAAGTGGGTGGGAAGGAAAGATGACAACAGGAGAAGAATACAGAACTCAAGGGAGGGAGATCACAGCATACACTGGACAAAGTTTGAGTCTTTTTTTTTTTTTAATTACAACTGAAGTCGCTAAATTACTCTGTTATAGTTCCCCCTGCTTGCAGAATGGGGGTAGAGAATAGGATGGCTAAATTAGCTATTGTGTGCATTGCACCCTGAGGATATAAAACACCATGAATGCAAGCAACCTTCCACATTCCAATTTACACATACAAGCATTTTCAAAATAACTGAGTATAAATTTTTTCAATTTTCATGAGATCACTAACAGTCTAACTTACATATCTAATCAAATGTGTATTATGACTTTACTGCAGCACAACTTTTCCTCCTTACTAGCAGCAGCTTCTGATCTTTCATTTCACACTTGGACACAGAAAGGAGACAGAAGGCCCTAATTCAATTAATATACGTCTATCTCGGGTGGCACAAGTCTACTTTCTTCACGTAGATTTTTGGGAAAAGTTGAGTTGGACAAGAGGGCATGTACTTGTTATTTATCAACTAACATTACACAGGACAGGAAACAAATCCTCCTTTCCACACATCAAATGGAAACTGAATAAAAAACTCACTGATTTAACTCCATTACATTTTCCATACTGGAAAAACTTAAAAAACAATGAATAGTCTAGCAGCATCTTAAAGACTCACAAACAAAAAAAAGTGCTGCTAGACTATTTGTTGTTTTTTAAGTTTTTCCAGTAACAGACTAACTTGGCTACCCCTCTGAAAATTTTCCACATTGCAATGGTTGAAAATGTCGGCTGAGTGATCACTCCAGACTGACAAGAAACAAGCATCAGAGTGGGCCGGCAAAGGAAAAACAAAACTGCCATTCCAAAGGTTTTTACTAAAAAAACAGATTACATTTGGAAGTTGTCCCGTTTACCTCCCAGACAGTCAAAAGCTATCAAGCTAGCTGGGGCAGAGTGTGCACCATAGATTTTAATTGAAGGGCTGATTCTCACTGGCACTGAGAAGGGTCACAGACATCGTTAAGATTTATTAATTCCTGGCCAATAAAGCTGCTAGAACTGACCATCCTGGAGACTCTACAGTGTTTATTTCCAGAATACTGCACACAGGCAGCAACAGGGCAAGCTTCCTCATATAGTCTGCCTACAGTACCTAACCTCCAACTAGCAGAGTGTTTTCTAGGGCAGAGAAGTGAGCTTAAGTCTCCATGGCCCATTCAAGTCTTCCAGGATGAAAATGGCAGGCAAGTTAGTGGCACCTGGCATGATGGCGTTTGCGATGCAGACAACTCTCCATTAGTAACTGGACTGAGAAAATGAATATAATTCACACAACTCAATGTCAGCTTCTTGGTTGTTCTGTTGCCTAATCTGTCCAATTATAGAAGCACTTACAATTAAATCATTACTAAATCAAAGGGATGAATCAGAAATTCATTATCGTGCCAATTATACAACGTGTAGGGGCCCTACACTGCACCAACAATAACATTTTTTTATTTTCACAATTTCAAAAAAGGAACCCTGTATCGCCTACCTTATTAAACACACTAACAGTTGTTCTCTCTCCCTCTCCCTCTGTAACAAGCTATAGCTTTATATTAAGTTTCTGAGAGGTAAGAAAAAGGATGGTTTCTAAAAAATGTTTAAATAAAGTTAGTATCTCTCCTCCACAATTGGCTGGTACCCTAGTGTTTCCATCATTATTACATGCCCTAAAGCCTGCCTCACATGCACGACAGGTGTCGTGCTCTGAAATCAAGCCAAGCAATCAGCTCTTTGCAGGAGCAGCTCATATAAAGTCACTCCATTTAATAAAAGCAACAGGCTCCAAAGCACATAGGGCTGAAATCTACAACCTGACATTATTCAGAGAAAGACGACAGACGGTTTGCTTTCGCCTTACCGTGTTCTTGATTTGACTTGGGTTGCATAGGTTATTTCTTTCTCCTCCCAGATATCTTCCTCCTCCTCCTTGTCATCAAACTGCTGGATCCGTTCATTGCAGCAGGCCTCAAAAAGGGATGCATTTGACTAAAACAAATGTAAACAGACGTCAGGTCCTATAGATTTCTAGGGAGGAAGCAACAAGAATGCTGGTGCAGCATGCAGCTCGCAAGGCACACTGCCTGGAGGCAGGAAGCCCAGAAAAAACTAAGAAATAAGGCTGTGACAGGCTGCTTGCTTCTGACACAACAGGAATCCCTGGCTGCTGTTTCATAGACATCTGGTGACATGAATTTCCCCGGTTTCTCTGCTACCGGGGGAATTATCTGAGATATTTCAGACGAAGTAAATCACTCACTCCCAAACTTCCCAGCTTGGAATGCTGAGAATAAGGAGATGTCGTCATGGATACTGTACACACCACACAGACAAAGAATTTCCTACAGCATGATCTCAGTACTCAGGCTAAATTTTAACTGAGTAATGACGTACTTCCTGCTTAAAGAACCCTGCATTTCAGTGGCTGGGGAAGCCACAAATTTCTGCACTGATACAATTTGGGATCAGTTTGCCAAATCGATTGAGTGCTTTGGGATCTTTGGAAAAAAGGGTCTAAGTATGTTTCGGTTATGAGATAAGATACTGTCATAACCAAGAGCTGCAGTGAAGTTTCACTACCAAACAACCTCTCTCTCTAGTTAGGAAAAAACAGTTAAGCACTTTATTCACCAACTTCCACTCCTACTGAATAGATGGAAAGGGTGGCAGGGAGAGACAACGGCAACAGAAGTTTCCTATGTGAAGACAAAGACACACCATGTAGCTCAAAGGGCAACTACTGTGATAGAGCCTTAGGGCTGGTCTACACTCCCTTGGTAAGTCAACCCAAGTTACACTACTACTATATTATTCATGTAGCTTAGGTCAACTTGCTGTGTTGTCTACCTTGTGCTGTGGATGGGAGACACACTCCCACCAACTTCCCTTATTCTTTTTCAGGAGGTAATATACACAAATCTACAGAAGAGCACTCTCCCATCAATTTAGCATGTCTTCACCAGACCTGCTAAATCGACACCCGCTGCACTGATTGCAGCAGTACTTATCTACATGTATAGACACGGCCTCAGAGCTAGATGATGCAACAGACAATTGAAAGAGCAGGAAAATTATGTCAAGGTGATTTCAATGCCTTGATTCCCTTGTCTGGAGATAGGCATCAGAGACTTTTTACTACATAAATAATGTAACATCCCTTTTCTCAAAGATGCACATGGCTACATCTGATTCAAGCATGGTCTGACCCACTGGAGTTTGCCTTGTTGATAGTAAGTATCCAAAAACCTCACTTACACTGTCATCATCCGCATCTATGTTGAAGTTTATCTCTGCAATCCTGTCAAAAGGCGCACTGCAAAAAGAGAGAAATCTGCATGAGAGCTTGGAGCAACATGGGCAAAGGAGCTAAACACAAAGACACTTTGCAAGCCAACCTCTCTGCTGTTCTCTGCACACTCTCCGCTGTCACTGCACCAAGGCTATGATTTTTTCACTCTAGTTCTGGATGGAAAAATCAATGTAACCTTGTATTTCTGCTTCTCAGCAGATATCGTTTGTAGGATTCCCAACCCTACATCTTGTTCAATGCCTTAGCATGAGACCAGTGGAACTGTCCTAGCTCAGAAGGTATTCCTGACCTTACAGAGCAGCTGCAGTGGGCTAGAGAATAAGCCAAATCCCAGCTGTCACATGCCAACTCCCACGGAATATACATGCTGCTTGCAAGTGTTTCAGTCGGGTCCTTCAACTGAGTTTGAGGCAAAGCTTCCAAGGATAAAGCCAAGTCCAGCTGATCACAACCTCCTAACAATTTTTCATATAAGCATGTTCCATCTTCCTGAGCCCTTATATGGCAGCTCAAAGACCTGCTGGATAATTATTCAAATCAGAACACTCATCAAATAGTTCACACTGGCATTAGGTTGACAGACAGACCATTAGTAGTCTAGAAAGAGTTCCATGGGTCAGGAGTGCAAGTCATTGGAATAACTTGAGGGGGTGAGGAGAAGGATTTTATAGGGTATCTACACATGCCTAAGTCTGGGCAGTGTCGTTTATGTCTCAGATGTTGATTTTTTTCTAAAAAGAAAGCTGTTAAGTTAGTGCATCTGTTGTAAACGATTAAAATACTCTAATGACCATGCCACTGAAACAAAGGGTCCCTCTTTCACACGCCTCACCAACCAATAGCCTACACTGGAACAGGTTTTGTTTTATCCTCTCTCCCCTCCTATTCATCCTTATGGGACTGGACAGTGTGTTCCAGCTACAATTCTCTTTCAGCTCCAGGTCCATTTTATGTTGCTTTTTCCCAAAATAACTGAGGTAAGTTCTATTCCATTACAAAATGGGGAAACAATCTGATTGCCCCATAATTGCATGCTGGATTGGACTTTGTTGGCCCCATTCAACAGCCCTTATCCCCACAATGCTCAAGAAAAGGGCTAGAGAATGTTGAAGAGCCTCCCCCTTCCCACTGAAAAGTAGCTTCCATTCACTTGAACACCACTCTGATGGAGGTCCTAGAACATGAAGGATGTCGAGTCCTTTGGGCAGCTTTTGGAAGATACTGGTTGGTATTTGTTGAGGGTTACTCAGAAGAGGGCACAAGCCCATCTGAAGCTGCCGTACAGCGCAAAATGGCCATGTGAAACCAGTTACGTTACTTGGGGCCTGGTCGTGACATCAGCACTTCCGTAAAGAGAACAAACAAGGCACTTCCCAGTATCTCAAATCCAACAGCAGCTACAAAAGACTCAGAGCGATTATGTGACCACAGAGCTTTCCAGTCTAAAAACTGCCCCTTCACACAGATGGCTAGGTGACAAAGTCCACCAGGCTCTACCATTTCGCTATTTGAAATTCAGTCACACTCTGTGTCAGATTTTTCATTTATATTTAATGCCAGAACACTAGAAGGATAACAACAATCTTGGGAGCGGGGACGTGTTTTAATGAGATTAACATCTCTTACAGAACAACTGCACAGTCAATATCACTTAGGGACTGTCTACAGTGCACTGTATGCCCAAAGTTCAAATTCTGGCCCAGCCTTTCCCCCCACCCGTCTAGCTATACACAAATCACACAAACCAAAGGCTCAGACCCAGTGGTCACAGGAGTGGAGGGTCCAAGCCTGACTCAGAGTGTGAACCCTGGGTTCTGACGTACCCATTTGCCATGTTAACGCAGTCCCACTGCAGTCCATCGTGCTGTGGGGCTTTGTCCACACTGAAATAACACACTTGCATCTGGCCTGTGTCAGATGCCTTGGCCTTGCAGGGCTACCAAACTGCCATTGACATTCAGGCTTGGGTGCTGAGATCCTCCTGCCCAAACCCTGCCACTTCAGAGCTCCAGCAGGCACGTCTATGCTGCTAATCTGAGCCTCAGACCACAAGCACTAGCCTGGGCTCTAAGACTCACTGCGAAAGGGCTGATTTGGGGTTTTTTGCAGTGTCGATGTACCCTACAGTTCTGTAATGTGAAATCCATCCATCTCGCCCTTCTGAATGGTTTTTGGAACTGCCTTATCACTTGCATGCTTCCTTCTACAGGAAGATGATGAGTGACTGGATTTCCCTGAGGACTTTATCTGCCAATCTTCCTTTTCCAGTTTTGTCGTGTCTATAGCTGAACTCACTTGATATTGTCATCCTGGTCTGCAAACTCTTCGTCGTTGAAGCCAAACTGATCCACAAAGTTGGCCGTCATCTGTTGGATCTGGTACTCTGCGAATGCCTGAGGTATGCAAACAGAAACCGGCTATAAGGCAATTCAAGGAGTTTAAAATAAACACTACAAGAAGATGCTGATAATCAAGCCCTCCCATTGTTTGATGTCTGACACAATGGGGCTCCATTCTTGGTTGGCCCGCAGGCACTACTATAATAACCTTCACTAAATAATAAGACTTCAATTTTCTAGGCTGAGCATCTGCACCACTACAGTTTGTCAGGACTCAGTTACAATAGCCAGCAAAACATCTGTTTTCCTGACCCTGGCTATACTGAAGTCCTCCTTTTAGCTGCTGAAACTGCCACAGCATCAGTGCAGGCAGGAAATTCCAATTTCGTCTGCAGGGAGATGTTAGTTAGTTTCCCTTGTTTTTATTTGGGGTGGCGGGAGTTTTAACATAGCAACTAGGGAAAGAAAATTGTGTTTGCAGAACCACAGGTGAACTCAGTGTAGGGGTAAAGTGACCTGAAATCTCATTAGATTTCAGGTTCAGAATGTCCTTTCAATCCCCACATCTGGCTTTATACTACTGGAAAAATCTGAACCTACTACAATGTCTTTGCTGGACCTAATCTGTCCTGCCCTTTCCTAAACTCTGCCTCTAGTTGCTCTGTAAGCCACGGAGATACCGGCCCACTCACTCAGCTCTCACCTAACCACCACTATGCACATACACCCTGATGGAAGGGTGACGAGGCCAAATTTCAATAAGTGGTGTTGTGATCTGGTGCACGGGGTTCACCGCACCACTCAGGTTTGTCTTGCTCACCCTTCCATCCTGGTGAGCCGGGTCCTGAGCTGTGACAGGATGAGCAACTCGCCCTGGCAGATCCGCAGGACTGGTGAGTGTATGTCTGCCGAGGGATGATTTTATTCTGCCCTACTGATGACCCAACCTGGCTCTAACAGTGACTATTGGGAGTTAATTTCCAACACTTGACTCCAGGCACAAGAAAGCCAAAGTACATCCCTTCATTTGGCGCTCTCCTTTTATCAGCGAATACCTGTGTAATTGCTTTCCCTTTGTAAGTAATGCCATTTTAAGCCTCAAATCTCAATGTGCTTCACAGGAGTAGTAAGTCACTATACCCCACATCAGAGATGAGAAAATTAAGTCACAAAGAGAGAAGCCTGCAGAGCTGCAGGAGAGCTGGAAACAGACCAGGTCTCCCAGTCCAGTACGCAACTCAGTGGGTCACGTTGCCTCTTTCTAAGCACGTGTGTGGCTTCTTCCTGGGCACCTCGGCAGGACAGCAGTCTTCACTAATGGTCAGCTCTACCCTCCGCTGCAGCGAGCGATATTTTCCACCTGGCACAAAAACATTCCACTACACTGGGCAAATCATCCCTCCCATCTTGTAAAAACAGCTCCCCTGTCAACGGATTGGACACATGCACACACAAGAAGCTTTCGGCCCTGGTAAGAAGTCCGGAAGTGGCACCGTCCTTAGAAAGAGTGAAGATGAAGCCAGATGCAGTGCGCTGCTCAACAGCAGTGCAAAGCACAGAGTCTGTCACCTGCTGGAGGGAGAGTTCGTTGGGGAAAGAGCTCTCAATGTCCTCGTCCTCACTGGAAGAATGCAGATGGTGGGTGCTCACCTGAGACAGAGATCAACGTGAATGTCCAGGAGACATCAGAGGCCAAACCATAAACTTGCCCTATTAAAAATCTATCCCAGCCAGAGACCCCAGCAGTCGGGTCGGAATTATCTTCCTTCTGAAGGAAACATCATGAGACACAATACATACAGAGTGGCTGCCAAGCGACAGCAGTGCTGCTACTAGGGGAGAGAGACATCTCTCTCACTAATCCCTACAGACAAGGAGAAGTTAAATGTACCTCCCTGCGCCCATCCTGCACACCCGCTTTGTAGAATCAAGGAAAATATCAGAGAAACGGTCATATCAAATTGACAATTCTCAAATAATACACATGCCGGAAAGCAGCAAACCCATCTGAAATATGCAGAAGGGTTCCGTACTATTGTCCTTACCAAATCCACGGTATTCTTCCGGTTTGTCTCTCTCAACGTCTCTTCTACAAAGCTCTCCCACCTCCCTCTGCAGTCCTCAGGTAGCTCTGTAACAAATGGGTCACCATCACAATTAACACAGCTCAATGAACAAAGGAGACGATGGAAAATGTCAGTCCCATGCTCTCCCATCTCTTGCACCATGTTCAGATCCCCGGACAAGTAACGACCAGCGGTCTGAAGCATATGCATCTCAGTAACTCGGGAAATATTTTTATAACACGTTTTCATTCCCTCAACACCTGTGCAACAAAAACACCGTGATATTTAAGAATAAAAACTCTCCTATGACCCCAAACACTGAAAGTCAATGGAGCATTCAACAAAGCAAACAGCAGACAAAACAAACATTTGGGGCCAAGACTAGAAATGTGCACAGCTAAGGAAAAGGAGAACATTTGTGGTGTCCTTTAAAAACAGTGTGCACTGGCTGAGATGGATCTCAGAGCATGGAGAGATTCCAGTTGTAAGGTCCACCAAAGCAAAGTCCCCTCACACCACTTCCCATTCCTTGGATACTAAGTATTGTAACTACTAGGGCAGTCAAGTGATTAAAAATTTTAATCATGACTAATAGCATGCAACTCCCCTTTGAAATGTGGTGGCATTTTAACAGGGCAGCGCCGCATGGAGCTTGTGATCAGCTGCCCCTCTGAAGTGCCAGAGCAGCACTTCAAAAAGGCAGCGCAGCATTAACGCCTGCGATTAACGTGTTAATTTTTTTAACGCGTTAATCCTGTCCTGCGTTAAATCACAGGTGTTAATGCAGGTCAATTGACAGCCCTAATGACTACTAGTTCTGCTGCATAGTATCATGTACCACTTCAGTTCTGCACCTCGCTCGGTGTTAACATGCCATTCTCCCATGCAATGAGCTGGGTTAGAGAGCGGAAGAGAATAGAAACAAGGCACGTTTCTCAGAGTGCGCAGCCCCTAAATGGCCAACCCCAGATGAATAGACTAGCTGAGTCAATTATTGCACCTCTTGTTGCTGCCTTCTGGAGAGGATAAACATGTCAGATACAGTCTGCTCTCTTTTGAGAATTGCACAATTTATTCATGCACTGACACCTAATAAAGAGGGCTTGGAGGAGCGAGTGTGTGTGTGGGGCGGGGGGGGTTCAGAGAGGCTGATAAAGTGGCTCTCCTTCTGCAAAAAGAATCACGCTCCATACATGCTATTCTAAAGGACGAAAGCACTTGGGAGCACAGAGGAAATGGAAACTTTGAAACGAGAATTCATTTCCTTCTCAACTTCTCCTTCCACATGGGCCAGACAGAAAAGCAGAGGCAGAGCATGAGTGTCCTTCGGTGACCAGTACAGAACATCAAACACATTCTTTGGAAACACTTAGAAAGTCTTGCCCAATGCAACCATCTGCATCAATGTGTTTTCCATTAATGTACTTCATTTGGAAGCCTCCTCCTAGGAAAGGGTTAAGTTTCCCACAGCAATGGTTCTCACACTGTAGGCCAAAGTCCATTGACTCAAAAGAATAACAGCTGCCCCGTACATTTCTCAAACACAGAATCAAGCCTTAGTGATCATTTACTCATGGAAACCACATCTTCCCCATCTGTCTCTAATGCCGGCTATTCCCCAACACCCACACTTGATTTATAGTCATTCCTTGATATGTTGTGTCTAAACTAGACTGTCAGCTTACGGAGACAGGCCTTGCTGTCCTCTGTAAATCTAAGGTACTGCAAAAACGCACAAGGCACTCTGTAGAGCAAAACTGTGTAAGTTATATGGACACAACCACATAGACTTCAACGTGGTGTGGTGCATGCAAGAGTAGACAGTGGCCAAAAGCCTGTGTAAGAAGCAAATACAGGCATTCAGTCAGAAATCTCTCCCTCTCTCCCCTCCACCCCCCGGTAAATCTCTCCTGCATGTAAAACAAGGCAAAAGAAATGGTTTCAGAAAGAGCTAATCCATCAGAAAAACACAAGGTGGGACAGAGAACAGAGCATGTACCTTTAATGAACTCGCCGATCTGGGTCTGCATGGGGCCCTTCTCCACATTCTGTACCACAGCATTGGCTATTCGGGTCAGGTGACCCATATTCCCTCGCCTCATTCCACCTTCTGCCCTGAAAACAGCAACAGTCAGTACCAGTTTAACAAAACACTCATCAGCAAGTTCTTAAGAGTTACCTGCTGCTGCCACAAGTTAATGGGCGTAAACAGTAACTACCAGTGTGGCAGATGTAAAGATGCTGCATCGCCACATAACAGGCTGAAGAGGCTAGGCTGTCTCAACAGAGGAACTGGTGCATACTCACAGGCAGAGAGAGGGAAGGGAAGAGAAAGCTCCCATTGCTCTCAAATGCACTGGGTATACCAGTCATCTATAAAACAGGTATGATGCACTAGCACAGAACTAAATGATTTTTCAATCATAACTTCCCCAAAACAAAGACACAAGGAGAAAGATCTGAATCACTGCAGTATTGAAAAAGTGTTGCAATTTTAGTTGAAGGTACAAGAGAACAAAAGAGATCCTAATCTAGAACAAATTTCCCCCTAAGAGAGAAAGTTTTACAAAAGTAATCAAAATGAAATCAAATAATAACAAAGTCACATTCTCGCTGTGTTTTGGTCGCTCCGACGCTCTGCAAGGACTGTGTCAATCTCTAAATCAGTGAATGAAATGGCTGAGCCAACCCTCCTACCTACACGATGCAGACAAGGACTGGAGAGACTCAGGAATCAAAATATAGGTATTTCCACAGCTGTGAACAGAACTACTCAGCTGAGATAGCAGATCTGCTTTCACACAGGCAGGCATTAGCAATCAAAAGAATGGACAGAATTCACACAAGTAAGCCAATTTTTCATTTCAGCACTTCATTTGCATGAGAGAGAACCTCATCAAATATTAAGGTTTGATCTCAATATTATTTGTGCAGCAACTAACTGTGCTCAAAGTTGACACAGGCAGCACCGATAAATATTGCGGAGGCTGGTCAAAACCAAAGCACATGAAAAATACCATAGAAACATGATGTAAAGAAGTATCCAACCCACTCACAACTGAGCCCTAGACAAAACCGTGTAAAAAGAAAACCACTTCTTTTATCTCATCTCCTGGCAAAGATGTCGATGATAAAAGTATACAGTACTTTAGTGAAATGTAAAACTTTCCATTTTATACTTTGGATTATTTGGAATCTATCAAAGGTTAATTTTGAGACTGTTTGCTCTTCTAATGTCAACTCTCCATAAATGCTTTGGAATTTTCATAGACCGATTGATTTTAGGGCCACCTTGACCATCTAGATTGACCTGCATAACACCAGCTGCTTGACTTCCCTGTTTTGCTCATCATATTACCATACACTTCAACATTAGATAATAAGGTGATAGGTTTTATACAAAACCCCTTGTCGGGACATTCCTTTTAAGAACATGAAGTTGTGCCTAAAAATCTGAGCATTACTTGAGCTAAATCAAGAGCTCCTCAAGTGTGCTGAATCTCAAGGAGTGACCAACATCAAAGTCCAAACAGAGAGGGAAGGTGGGTGAGGTAATAGCTTTGGCAAAATGCAGGACTAACACGCTACATTTTCTATCACTATTCGTAATAGCTTTGGTGAGAGAAACACTAATGGGCCACTTCCCCTTGAAATATGTTCTAACTACTTAGGCTAAACAATCTGTTCCACCCTTAGCTGGGCCACCTTGAGTCAGTTTCATCACCCCCCATCATTTAAATCTACAAAACGGAATTCAAGTAATAACCAACAGACACAACTGTGGCTGTCAGGGCATTATTCATCATGCAGGGGGACTGGCAAGAGAAATGACCAAATTGCCACTACATGACACTGAAACTGTGAAGTGCTACAATAGCAGCAAATGCTTAGGCAAGGCAGGAAACAGAAGCCCAGATAATTTTCTTTCACGTCAGTCTCTTTTCTTTATTTTTAGTCTTATTTCTTACAATCATTACATCACCTAAATGGTTTTCGGAGTTAGAAAATTACATGAGGAATCTAAACTCAAACAGGTTTCCTGGACATTCTACTCCCAGAAGTGGGGGAACAGTACATTGGTTATTTAAAAACAAGAACAAGTTAATGTGCTCTGTGAAATGTGCGTTTGGGAAAAGCAAGAATGAAGTGCATGCTGCTTGTCTACTGGAGCACTGGGCGGCTGGAAGTAGCTCTAGCTGACTTGTACCTGCCCACGAGGCTCTATGTACGTGTTGGCCTAGAATGTATTTGGTTTTTAACATCTGAGCAACCTGCATTCTAAAGCAAACCTCTCCGTTATCCTAATAATTGAGAGAATATTCAACACGATAGTCAAAATTTGCAAGCCTCAAATTCAGTCCTCCATACCAGCAGTGCACAACCCGTGGGTCACAACCCCTTTGGGGGTCGTGGCTGTGTTCCTGGGGGGGGTCGCAGTGTTGTGATCCGGCTGGCCAGTATTTTCTGCTTTTCCCGGCTCGGCGCCTGACGGACACGCGGCGGGGGGGAATTGCAGCAATAAAAGGGGCCGCGACTGCATTTTGCCAGCCCAGCATGGGTTTTTTTGTTTTGTTTTCTCAACAAAATTTTCCCAGGGGTCACGAATGAAAAAAGGTTGTGCACCACTGCTCCATACAACCGAAACCACCCTTACTGTATTTTGTCATTGGCTTCCCAGGCATCCAATATCCTTTGCAACAGGCAGCACTTCTGGAACAGCTAGAGAGGGAGAGACAGTGAGAACATTTCAGACACTGACTAAAGGAAATCCCATGGCCTAGATGGCCTACACTAGAGCACAAATCACTTTTGTTCCTCTCTTGACACCATCTACCACTTAAAATTACTTTAAGGCCAATTTTTAATGGATTCATCTTACTGGAACAAACTGCATGAGCCCTCTGAAAAAGTCCACTAATCCACTCAAGTTTTCCTTAACTGGTTTCATCTTCCTCTAAGGGCACGCCTAGACTACATGGCTCCGTCGATGGAGCCATGTAGATTTGTTTACTGGGCACAGGGAAATGAAGCGGCGATTTAAATAATCGCCGCTTCATTTAAATTTAAATGGCTGCTGCGCTGTGCCGATCAGCTGTTTGTCAGCACAGCACTGTAGTCTGGACGCTCCGCAGTCGACATCAAAGCCCTTTGTCGACCGCCCCGGTAAACCTCATCCCACGAGGAATAATGGGGCGGTCGACAAAGGGCTTTAATGTCGACTGCAGAGCGTCCAGACTACAGCGCTGAGCTGACAAACAGCTGATCGGCACAGCGCGGCAGCCATTTAAATTTAAATGAAGCAGAGATTATTTAAGTCGCTGCTTCATTTCCCTTTTCCTACAACCCTCCGTCGACGGAGCCATGTAGTCTAGACACACCCTAAGTTACAAAACTCCCCAGAGGAAGGGATAAACAGGGATTCCTGTAAATTAAAATTTAAATTAATGGAGATTGCCTATCTGTGAGAACTGGAAGAGACCTTGAAAGGTCATCAAGTCCAGTCCCCTGCCTTCATAGCAAGACCAAGTACCATCTCTGACAAATTTTTGCCCCAAATCACCTCTGCAAAGATTGAACTCACAACCCTGGGTTTAGCAGGCTGATGCTCAAACCACTGAGCTATCCCTCCCCACCAAGGGTAAGATTCATCACTTTGCCCTTACAGCATTCATAGCATTAATGAAGAGAACACCACAGATTATTCTCAGCATTAGAAGCATGGGCAACAAATCAGGAATCTGTAATCATGATTGGGGGGAGTGGGGCTTGATTCAAAGTTGTGATTTTTCCTTTTTTAGATGAAAGAACAAATCATCTGTACAAAAGGCCAAAGCAACGTCTAGACACCCCGATAACCAGGGCTCGAAAAATAATACAATCTACTCGCGCATGGCGAGTAGATTGTAACCCGGAAGGGCTGGGTTCGGGCGATCTGCGTAAGTGCAGATCGACAGACAGCACGGCTGGCGAGCGGGGCTCGCTGCAGTTCGGCAAGCCCTGCCGATAACTATTTCCCTCTCTTCTTGAGCAGTTTGTCAGATTACTCTCTCGTTAACCAAGATCCATGCTGAATCCATCCAGCTAAAGGTGACGTGACTAGACTTACATGTGTCACCATGACATTCTCCGGACCCTGATCCGAAGTCTTCAGGTTCTCTGTGGTCACATTCCCATTTAGCACCTCCTCTTTATTTTCCAGGTCATTCATCACTGATTTTCCTTCATGCACAGAGTGTGACAGAACAGCTGCTATGCACAGTTCCACTTGGAAGTGCAAAAAGTTATTCCATGTGTATTTAAAAAATAAGTCCTGAAACAAAATGAAGGGTATATAAAAATCCACTTAGGACACAAATCTGATCAGACCTTCACACACACACACACACACAAACACATACAGACAGACTTTCCTGAGGGCAAGACGGTGAAATGTCAGCCAGTGGATTCACTTACAGAGTAAGCTACATAAAATAGTCTGTGTTCTAATGGTGCAGTTTGGTTTCTCTGCAGGCTTCACGCCAAAACTGAGGCCACCTGAGATTACAAAAGAGTTATCTAATTCACCCAAACCAAAACTTTGTTAACATGAAGGTTTTTACTTGCTAAAGTGCTAATTCCAACAAAATGATTACTTAAAATCAAGGAAATCGCTGGTTAAGGCAACCTACACATGACCTAACATCACTATTCCTGGGGGAATTCTGTGCCACTGTACACATGCAGAATTCATGTTCAGTGCAAAAAATAATTCCCCGCAGAAAATACACGAACCCCAAGAAATAGCATGCTGTGCCAGAACTGACAGCTGATCGGCAGTAACAGCTAGCAGCAATTTGCATTCATCACAGCAGCCTGCTGTTGGAGCCAGAGGCAGAATGGGGGCATAAAGGACTGTTGGGGATGGTCACAGACTAGGATTCAGATGAGCTAATGGGAGCGGGAGGGGAAGACTAGGGTGTGGGGTCAGGATAGCACTGAACCAGTGGCTGAATAGAAGAGGGCTCCAGGGCCATATAGCGATGGGGGATGCAGGGACATCTGGGGACAGGGTCAGATGTGCCTGACTGAATGGAAGAGGCTTGGGGTCAGCCAGGGTCTACATGCAGGAGGCTCCCCAACTTCCTAAAAGTGCTTCCTCACCCAAAAGAAACTGTTCCCTACTTCTCTCACTTACACCCAACAACCATCCAGGTTCACTGCCAGGCTCCTTTCCTCCCCTCAACTCCTCCAATACACGTGACTCCCCCAAGCCTTTGCCTGCCTTCTGAGGGGTACGGGACAAGGTTTGTATGGTAGTTTAAATGATCAAAGTTCTGTACTAACAAGCCTAGAAAGGTGTCTATTTGTCAAAAAAAAAAAAAAATCCTGAATCTTTTTTGTCTATATTGTTACAGACATACATGCTGACAGGTATTACAAAATAAATTACCACAATAATTCAAATCGGTGCGACTACATTGTGTTATTCTGACAGAACATACAGCATTTTGCAGAATTTTAAAATACCCTGTGCACAAATTTTTTGGCACAGAATTAATGCATACATCAAATTCCGTGTACCTGTCTTTGCATTGTACAGATCACAGATCATGTTCTTTGCTTAACCAGCATATCCTTCCACAATAGGTCACAGTGCATTACTCACAAGTAATAAGTCCAAGGTATTAAGTCTGCATAGTTCGTAGTTAATACTGGGAGTGTTCGTGTGAAGCAGAGCAGCTATTAGTCGAGCTCCATGAAGGCGAGCATTCCCCAGTGGCTCCTCCAAGACACCAATTGTCGTCAGGATTGACATTTTCTATCACAGAAAGAGGAACCCAATTTTGAATCTCTCTACGCATAGGTCAAATTGTCACTCTGATGGTACTCTAATCTGACTTCAGTCTGATTTTATATTCACTTCATCTTCATGTAAACCTCCTCTGCTAAGGAACCTGTTTGAGACCTAAGTCACATTTTCCTTCTCATTCAGTGAGGTCCAGGGACCACACAGTAAGAGCAATTAAAGAACTACTGAATCAAAACAAACAATACTCAGATAATATTTTCCGTACCTAATTTCAGAAAGCTATAACCACCAATGAGTAAATACAAGTCTTTATTATAAAGGGCTCATGTCCGGACGGAAAACCCATGCCCTGGGAGACATTTGTTGATAAAGTAGCTATCCCATGGGATTAATAGCAGATTTACATACCAAACAGAACATTAACAAATTTTAATTTTCTAAATTCAGAAACACTTCCTTTCCACACGGACACCTTCAGAACTCTCATTACATTAAAACAATGTCCTTAATGGTAGAGATGTAACCGTGTTAGTCTGGTGCAGCTGAAACAAAAAACAGGACTGTGTAGCACTTTAAAGACTAACAAGATGGTTTAATAGGTGATGAGCTTTCGTGGGCCAGACCCACTTCCTGAGGAAGTGGGTCTGGCCCACGAAAGCTCATCACCTATTAAACCATCTTGTTAGTCTTTAAAGTGCTACACAGTCCTGTTCAATGTCCTTAATGTTATTCAAATACATCAGTGCAGACTCCAAATCCCACCGCCTGGTTCCTAGACGTGTGAAATCTAAATCTGAACTCTGAATTTCTCTTTGAGGATTTAAGTCAGAGCTTTATGTTAATTTATTATACGGTTGGATTATTTTAGTACATGATGCGTTCAGGTGAACAAAACTGAAAATATCCAGGAAGCAAATGATTCTATACACAGAGGAAAGAAAACCTCTGAAGCATATGTCAGCTACTCTGATTACAGGAAGGGCTTTACCTTGGGCGGGTTGAGTAGAAGCTGGTGAAAATCCTTTAGCCGAGGCTCAATACCATTTAAGATGCTGCTATTGACAGTGTAAGACCTTTCAAATCCCTGAGAGAATGAGTCCACCAGTCCCTCCACTCTATAGGGAGAAAGATAAAACATAATAGTCAAAACCACCAAGGGTAGTCATGCTCGCCTTCATCAGACTTCCAGGCCTAGTACCTGCCCCGGTGCCAGCTGCTTTCCAAGAGGAAATATTTACAGCTGGCTCAAGTTTAAAATACTATGTGAATCCAAATCCATAAAGCAGAATGCAAAGACAGAGTCAATTACTGTTTACTCATCATACTGAGGACAGCAAGGAACAATTAAAACGTGTCCCTGAATTGATCATTTCTCAAGTATTCGAGCATTAATGAGGTAGCTAGAAGTGTTAATGTTGCGCACAACTGTTAAATGCTGAAACAAAACTTCAACACGTGTTTGAAAGAATAATGCAAATTACTCCGGGCACCCATTTCCTGCATCACTGCATGCCCACGAAAAACGAGCGCTCCGCAGAATTCCTGTTTCCTGCAGAAAATGGCAGGGAAGCTGCCTGGCAGTGGGGGGAGATGGGGTTGACCATTGGTGCATGATGGGAGAATTCCTGTTCCTGTGCCACAGTGCGTGCTGGTGGTGGGTAAGGGGGTGGGGGAAGCAGTGGGCAAAGAAGGGGGTGGAATAGGGCAGGGGGAGGGGAACAGGGGAGCGAAGGGAGGGGAATGGAGAAGAAAAGGGACAGAGGAATCACATCGGGGAGCAGGAGCCTGGCACGTGGCATCCCCTCCGCAATAGCTGGGGCTCCTCCATTAAGCAGGCCTATCAAACCCTCCTCCTTCCACCTGGACTCCTCCCACAAGCCCCCTACACCCAACCCCCACCTTGATGATTCCCTCACCAACTATACCTGGACACCCGCCCTGCCCCGCCCCCCCCCCCCCCCGGCACTCAGAGCCTCCCTCCCCCTGCTGAGCCCCAACTGCCTTCACCTGGATCTTCTGCAGTCCCACCCCCCTGCACCGGAAACCTCCCCCCGTTCCCCCGCCACAATTTCCTGTGCATCCAGCACTCCCACTGAGCTGCCCACAACCAGACTGCCCCACACCTGGCTCCCCTCACACAAAGCCGCTCCCATAAACATAAAAAATAAAAATAATTTTAAAAATAAATTGGAGCTAAAAAGTCACAGACCCCTCACCACAGTGTCCGTGTTGTATCTGTTTTTCCCACCTTCTGTTTTTATTTAGACTGTAGTTCTCTGGTATAAAGATGTGCTTTTCTAGGTGTTTGCCTAGTACCTAGCATAATGCAGTTACAACTCTGCGAAGCTACCTTGAAGCACAACTTTAAAACAATGTTTCTTGTGTTTATTTTTGGCAGCCCCCAAAAGTAAGTCAGGAGTTTGATTTTTGAAAAAACTAGGTTTTGAGCTGTAACATTTTCTTATTGAGGGACGTAACCTACCCAGAACGCCGCGTCTCCAATAACGTTAATAAAATCTGAGTTCCATTCACTATGCAGTTTTCAGTCTGGTCTCCATCAAACATGTTTTTCAAAAGCTGCTCCACGCATTCCTTCCTGTTAAATGACACAGAGGAGTTACAGAAAGGCATTAGGGTTCCAAATAATTTGCAGTACTGTTTTAATTTTAGAACTATCCACTCTACTACTTAAGTAAAGAAACTGTATCTCTTTGGAAGAAAGATGAGGGGGACTCATCTCAGTGGCATGTATGGCAAGGCTAGACCTAATGCAGGTCTAGGAGCCTGCTTACCTACCATTTGGGCATGTACCTGATTATGCCACTGACTAGCTGAACCAAAAAGTGGCTCTGTCTCACATAAAGAGAGGAATGCCTCCTGCATTATGCGCTGTTAGCTGGCCAATGCCATGCACTCCGTCTACTTAACTCAGCAAAGACAAGGTTAGATGGTAACTTGATCAGTCTATAAGTACGTATTCAGATCCCAGGAAGAAGTTCTCAAATACGACTGGACTCGAATCTATCTGCCAAAGGCATAATAAGATCAAATGATTGGAACCAGAAGTCACCAGGACTCAACTGTAAGTAAGATGCACCTTTCAACAGTGGTGGTAATGGTCCATTGGAATAAACTGCCACCACTAAATGTGGAAACATCTCCATCTTTTGGTGTCTTCAAATAAAGGCTGGAGGACTCCCTCAGCAATACCTCTAGCACCACAAGTCACGGCTGCATGCACAAAGCACTGGGGGAAATCTGATGGCCTGTTCTGTGTTATAGGTCAGATTAGATCAGCATAACAGTTGCCTCTGTCTTTAAAAGCTGTAAATACTCTGATGAGACTCTCCAGTAGGTTTAGGGACTGACCAGAACAAATGCAGGCAGATAGTATCTTTACTGTAATGCGTGGCAAACAAGTAATCCTTGAATGTCCATTTTGTTTCACTGCAGTCCAACGTGTACAATACACAAGAGACAATCAAGACACTGTTCACTCTTTCATTCTCTCAATGATCTGAATACAATATCTAATTCCACATCTATGTCTGAATCTTTTTTTCCAAAATGGGATCCACCAATGTTCTGAACATTCCTCAGCAGAACGCAAGTACCTTTCCTGCTTTGAAAATCACAGGTGGAGCCACAAAGAAGCCTTTCCAAGTCTATGCACTTCAGCTGTTAACCATGAACTCTTGCAGCTCCCACTGCATTTCAAAAAAAGAGAGAGGTTACATACTCTGAGTCTGAGGCGTGTGGTACTCCAAGTGCATTCCACTCGAGGTGGATTATCGCCATTTTCCTGAGATAGGAAGATTTTTCACTGACAGCGTCCCCTTTGGTCCATGCCTGTGCCCTTTTCCTCATGCCCCAAACTCAGGGTGTATATGACCAATGAGGACCTATCGCTTCCCCAGTTCCTACCCTATCACAACTTTACAAGAAGGGGCTAGAGCAGAGAAGGAGGGCGTGTCAGAGCATACACATAAGGAGCATACATCTGGAAGAACTCCAGCTACTCTATAAGGTAATTAACCTCTTTCTTCTTCAAGCAATGGCCCCGTGTGAATTCCACTTGCGAAGACTCACAAGCAGTACTCATGGAGGAAGAAGAAGGGGATACGAGCGGCCCTGCAGTACCACAGAGTAAAGAACCATTCACCCAAAGGATGCATCTGCTGTAGAGTTTTTCCGCATAGTGTAACGTCTCACAAAGGCAACGCACAGAGCCTGGTGTGGCTGCTCCATAGATCTCCAGAAGAGGAACCTCAGAGACGGAAGCTACTGATGCAGCTAATACTCTGGTCAAGAGAGCTCTAACACTCGGGGGCGGGGGGTGTCACTGTTAAACCACAATGCAGCCTGAGATCCAGTTAGAGAGTTTCTAAGGAAACTGCTTCCCCTTTCAGTAAGTTCGGTGAACAGTACAAATACTATGGGTGTTTTCCTGAACGGTCTTGTCCTCTGCAGGCAGAACACCAATGCTCCACAGACATCCAGACAGCGGAGATTCCCGTCTTCTCTGGAGGCATGAGGTCTCTAAAGGCTACTGAGGCCTTAACAGGGAGTACAAGTGCCCATTTCGATTAACCTGGCGGCAGTGGAGACAGATGGTGCTAGCTAAAGGACGTACTCTCAGTCATGGAAAAAAAAAACACATTACTGGTCTCAAGCCTGTGATAAAACATTGAGGAGAGAGACACACAGGCCTGAGCAGCAAAATGGACTTTGGCTCCTGTGTCAAATGATCTTGGCATGAAGGCTGGTCTTGACATGCTTGATGGTCCTATCGGGCTGTAAACATTTCGAGAGGGGACCTGAGGCATCAACCATTCCCGCACAGAGAAGGCAGGCACAACAAACCATGCATTGGGTACTAGGCCAGTCTCACCCAGATACAGAAAGCACCAAATGTGGGACGAGCGTCAGGTATGACACACGTCTCTTGAAAGCCAGCCAGGCTCCGCATCCAACACAGTCTGGGAGAGAAGCTGAAAGCTCTCTGGATGAGCAAAGCTATGGACCCTGAGCGGTCCTGTGCTGCTCTAAACTAGCTACTGACAAGAAAACATTAAGCTAAGCTCAGTGAATATGTAGCCTGAAGTCAAGTTCAGTTTGCTCCCTGCAGTAGCAGCAAAGAAACTGAAGCAGTAAGGGGAGTGAATTCCCTTTGATGGAGTAGGGTGCAGACATCAACCTCATGCTAGATCTATTATGTGCCTCTTAAAATACATGGCTTACCAGGACAGTTCTGCAGCTAAACCACTGGAGTGCCATATCACTTGTGGCCATGCACAGAGGTGTCCTTTTTTTCCCCCTGTGTCAACTGAAAGCTTTTAGATTCTGCAGAATCACCTGCATCCGTCCACACACTGGGTAAGCTGCCTGCACTTGATCCAGGCAAGTGAGAGTAGAATTTTTGATCCCTAGTTACACTCCTATTTTTCATTTCACTACTTAAAGATGACTGCCATTGCGTGCTCTCTCTCCAACACACACACAACCTTTTGCCAAAAAAATTCCCTTTCACCTCAAATAATTTCATCCTTAGTCTCAAAACCAAAGTGAATATTTTCAGAACATTTGATGCAATTAACTAGGGAATCACACACAAAAAGCCTATTTTAAAAGAGCAGTATTAAAGCTGCAAAAATCAAGCATTCAAAAGTTAGGAAATACCTATGCAACCTCAATTTGGGTACTTTGGGCTTTTATTTCTCCACAGGACCCCTTCCTTGTTCAGTGCAAAGCATGGACTGCATTCTTGGAATGGCTGTGTAGTGAAGGAGGGAAGGAGGCTGTCATCTGTGGGACCCCTACCTCACTTGTCACAAAAAGGGGAACATGCATAGAGAACGGTACGAGTTGAGAGAGAATGGTGTCCTGGATAAAGCGACCGAGTGCGACCCTGGAGAACTGAATTCAATTCTAACTCCTACCACAGAGTTTCTATGTAACACTGAACAAGCCACAAACTAAAAGTTCACAGTTGGCCACTAACTGTGTTTGTCTCACTTCCTGGGTACCTCACAAGACACCTGGGGCCAGATCTCCAGAAGTGTTGAGTGCTCCCACCTGCAAGGGCCTGCATCTGTATTGGAACATAAAATACTAAATACGTTTGAAAATCAAACCCTAAATGCCTCAAATTTGGCACCCCAAATTAATGGACATTTTGACAGTTTTGGCTTTCATCTGTTGAGCCTCAAATCCCCAGCTGTAAAATGGGGATACCACCCTACAATCTCACTGGGGAGTTGTGGAAATAAATTAATTAATGCCTAATAAGTAATCAGACACAACGGTGAGAGCATTCCTACCATTACATTCTTCCCAGTTAGAGGTAGTGTCCTTTTTATTAGTGTAGGCACTTTTCATGGTAGAAACCAAGTTTTGCTGTGTCTTTGTACCCATGCAGAAGTATAGTAAGGCTTGACTGTGACGTTTGGGTGTTACCATAATTTAGCAAAAATAAATATAATGTGTAAGAACAATTGTGAGGAGTGTGGCAAAGGTCTGAGATTATTTACCACACAGTTCACGCCCTTGAACATTTATCAGGATGTGACATTACCAGCAGCAGTCATTTAGTTTAACAACACGCCTTTGGATTGTACTTACGACTCCAGTGCTGTGAGAAGCGGGTCAGGCTCAGATATCTCCTGCAATTGGCTGCCCTGGTCTCTGCTCAGTCTTATGATATCACACAAGGTTTGGGAAGCATTTGATTGCCTCTGCAAACAATGTCAAAGGTTACATTTAAGTACTAAATTGCACAGCTGGGTTCATCATGGCCTTCAGAGAAAACATGATTCAACACAAAAGTACATCAGTCAGCAATACATGGAACTAAGCAAAAAGAGTTCCTCAACTCAAAGGCAGCAGTACTCCAAGGTAACATGGAAGATCAGATCTATTCCTCCTTATTTAACAAACTTCCAATCCAAGCTTCTCTCTTCATAGCACTATTCACATCAGCAACACAATTAACAGGGAGACTTTAGAATCAAAGAAGAGGTTTTCTTGAACTTACATTAAAACAAATTGTAAAATTTCAAAGTGAGTTTGCTTTCTTTCCTTTTTCTAGAACACAAGAATGGCCAGACTGGGTCAGGCCAAACATCTAGAACTATGTGCAGGTACAACTGTCTGGATGGACATGGAAACCCACTGATCCATAGAGATCAATACCCAAGAGACAACATGGTCAACAGAGAAGAGCGTGGTGCCACCTCTTCCAGGAGACAGTGCCCTTAGCCAGCAGATCCCAAAATCTATCTGCAGACAGCCACATCTGCTGGTAAACAGTTACATGCACGCAGGGCTCTACAAATGTCCATCTAGACCAGGGGTCTCCAAACTACGGCCCGCGGGCCGGATGCGGCCCGCGAGGCCCTCTCATCCGGCCCGTGGAGACCTTTTTGTCTGGCCCCACCTTCCGCGTGCCGGTGTGACGAGGCGACCCCCGCCCGTCCCTGGGACGCCACCGAACGGGCCCTTCTTGCCACGGGGGGGGGGGCCCCTGTCAGGGGTGTGCGGCGTGTACTCACGCCACGCCGGGGCAGGAGAAGCGGGCCGCTCCGCTGACAAGCGGCTGCGCGGCGGCAAACGGTGCAGGGGGCGGGGGTTAGCACGGGCGGCGTTCCCCCGCCCAGACTGACAGGGCAGCCGGACAATCAGGGGGCAGGATGGGCGGTGGTGGTAACGCCCGCCCGGCGACGTGCGGGGGAACGTGAACCCCGGCGGGAACTTTAAAAAGGTGACCCCTTCCGCCCGGGGGGGGAAGGAGTGAGCGGTGGCAAGCAGGAGGGGAGGACAGCGTGCAGAGGAAGGGGAGAGCAGGGGGAAAAGCCCCCCCCCTTTCTCAGGAGTCCAGACCCGACGGCCACCCAGACGGCAGGACCAGCCCCGGCGGGAGGGGTGGGCGTCTGGATATACGACCGTCAGCCTGACGGACGAATCAAAGGTGACCGCCCCACGGTGGGAGGAGGTAGAGGGTCACACGAGGAGGGAAAGGAAGCAGCCCAGGGCAGAACTCGTTAGAGCTGGCGGGCTGACGAGTTACGGCAGGAGCCCCGTCAGCCGGACCGGAGCCAGCTGGTTCCGTGTCCTTAGGGCCCTGGGCTGGGGCCCGTGAGTGAGGGTGGGCCCGGGCCCCCCTTTCCCTCCCCTTCAGCACTGGAGGGAGTGCATGGTCAGAGTACCGGCCGCGCTGCGACAGAGGGCGCAATAGGCAACTGAAATTCCCCGTCGTGAAAGCGGCCCCCGAACTGCTGTTTGATAGTTAATGCGGCCCTCGGGCTGAAAAGTTTGGAGACCCCTTATCTAGACCAGTGTCCTGTCTGCTAACAGTGGCCTCAGATGCCCCAGAGGGAATGAAGAGAATAGGGAATCAGTAAGTGATTGTGTAAGCACATAAGAACAGTCATACTGGGTCAGACCAAAGGTCCACTTAGCTCACTGGCCTTTCTTCCAACAGTGGCCAATTGCAGATGCCCCAGTGGGAGTGAACACAACAGGGAATCGTCAAGTGATCCCTCTCCTGTCATCTATTTCCAAACAGAAGCTAGGGACACCATTCCTACCCATCCTGGCTAATAGTCATTGATGGACCTATCCTCCATGAATGTATCTAGTTCTTTTTTTGAGCCCTGTTAAAGTCATGGTCTTTACCACATCCTCCAGCAAGGAGTTCCATAGGCTGACTGTGCTGAGTGAAGAAAACCATGATTTTGTTTGTTTTAAACCTGCTATTAATTTCATTTGGTGACCCCTAGTTCTTATGTTTTGGGAACAATAACTTTTCTTTATTCACTTTTTCCACTCCAGTCATGATTTTATAGACCTCTGTCACATCCCGTCCCCCCTTGTGTATTCTTTTCTAAGCTAAAAAGTCCCAGTCTTTTTAATCGCTCTTCATATGGCACCCGTTCCAAACCAACAACCATTTTTGTTGCCCTTTTCTGAATCTCTTCGAATTCCAATATATCCTTTTTGAGACAGGGCGACCACATCTGCACGCAATATTCATGATGTGGGCATACCATGGACTTAGACAGAGGCAATAAGATATTCACGGTCTTAGTCTCAATTCTTTTTTCATTACTCCCAACATTCTGTTTGCTTTTTTGATGGCTGCTGCCCACTGAGTGAATGTTTTCAGAGAACTATCCACAATAACTCCAAGATCTCTTTTTTGAGTGGTAACAGCTAGCTTAGATCCCATCATTTTATATGTCTAGTTGGGAATATGTTTTCCAATGTACACTACTTTTATTTTATCAATCTTGAATTTTATCTGCCATTTTCTTACCAAGTCACCAAGTTCTGTGAGATCCCTTTTTAAGTCTTCACAGTCTGCTTTGGATTTAACTTCTAGCTTATCGGTTAACCAGTTTAACTCTTACATCCCTATTTGTATCCTCTGCAAATTTTGCCACCTCATTGTTTACTCCTTTTTCCAGATCTTTTATGAATATGCTGAACAGGACTGGGCCCAGTACAGACACATAGGAGACACCACTATTAACCTCCGTCCGTTCTGAAAATGGACCTTTTATTCCAACCCTTTGTTTCCTATCTTTTAACTAGCTACTGATCCATTTAGATCCTTCCCTCTTATCCCAGTCAGCTTGCTTTGCTAAAGAGCCTGTGGTGAGTAAACTCGTTAAAGGTGTTCTGAAAAATCGATGTACACTATATCCATTGGATCCCCCTTTTCTAAATGCCTGATGATTCCTCAATGAATTCTAATAGATTGGTGAAGTATGATTTCCCTTTACAAAAACGATGTTGACTCTTCCACAAAAAATGATTATAGGATTCAGAGATAGTCGTGTTAGTCTGTTTCAGCAAAAACAACAAGGAGTCCTGTGGCACCTTAATGACTAACAATGTTACTATGGCATACGTTTTTATGAGTTGCAACTCACTTCATTAGATGCAAGAGCTAGGCATCTGATGAAGTGAGCTGCACAACGAATTACGTTTATCTATGTGTCTAATAATACTTTCTTTACTATAGTTTCAATCAATTTACCCAATACTGAAGTCATTCTCACTAGCCTCTAATTATTGGAATCACCTCTGAAGCCCTTTTTTAAAAGTAGTGGTACATTAGCTAACCTCCAGTCATTTGGTACAGAAGATACATTCAATGACAGGTTACAACACACAGTCAGTAGTCAAGCAATGCTGGTCGAGACTTTGTTAGTGCAGACATTTCATCTTTGCTTATTTCTACTCAATAATATTTCTTACTTCCTTAAGAATATGTAATTATCTGACAAAATTACTTATATACAATTGATAATAATACCAATGATAATAGCTGTGGTACTTATGGATACTCTGTCACACTAGCTATCTGGTTACTAATCCAAGACATTTGCTTAGACACGGTCCATGGCCATCTTGATATCGTAAATCTCACCTATTCTTAAAGATACATAAACTCACAAACTAGCAGTTTCCCATGTACTTTCACAAAAGGATAACTTCTACTGGGACGTGACCCCCCCTCCAGTGAAAGCACAAACAAGAAAACCTCTGTAACACCATTGAGTCTGTTTTGCTGCTGGCAGTTGTGGTGATGTGTTGGTAAACAAATAGAACAAATATAACTAGCTAAAACAGAGATGAAAAATTACCCTAAAGTTCTCTGGTCTTAACCTTTCACAACACTAGTGAGGGAAGTCAGGATACCCACATGTGACGGACTTGTGTAATAGGCTAAATTCTAAAACCAAGAGTAATATGTGAAAATGGCTGAAAAAATAGACCTTTTAACTGTATAATGTAATATTTGACACATTTCTTGCACAGACTCAGATAAATGATTCTTGTAGATTTTAGCAGGATATTAAAACAGAAAAATTGTTCTTGGCTTTAAAAAATGGGCTTAAAACCACTACGAGCCAGTTGTCCAAGCCTTTCAAATAGCAAGCTCAAAAGAAACATGCTCTCAATACACCCCAGTGAATCATCTCTGATTATAAGGAGTCCATCTAAATTCGTACCATCTAGCACGTGGCTTAGAATCATCAGGAAACTGGTACTCAGAAGACAAGAGAAAACCCTGTTAATTGAGGACAAGCTGAGCATGACAAAAGAGGACAACACTGCCATACATACTCTCGGTTCCTATTCTCCTCTCATTAGGAAGATGGCATTCTTCCAAGTGTTAGAAAGCAAGTCCTCTCAAGCGCACATGCTCCTAGACTTCTAATTAAGTTTCAAAATCATACAAAAAATAAATGACGTGATACTCACATCCTCATCCTGGCTCGAATGGATCAGCTCCACAAGTCTTTGAATTACTTTCGCTTCGTTAAGCCACTAAAGAGAAAGGAAAGTGTCCCTGGTTTGAGATCACATCACTTGGTCACTACTTACTGCTAGCACTGCTTAGAATGGGATACATATGGTGAGGAAACTTTGTCACCCTCTATTTCATAATCCACAAGGCCTAGGCACTACCCTTTACTTCCTGAGGGCTAGAAATTGTTATATACTAATTTGCACTGCCCAAATAAACATAAAATCTTTGCTACACATTGTCCCTGCCACAACGGTCAGACCAAGTCAGTAAGTTAATGGGAGTTGAAGCCAATTGAGATGGGTTCACTATTTCTTGACACAAATAAATACTCTGGCAGCACAGAAAGACAGAAATGAGTAAAACCTAATAGGTCATCAGATCCAGTTCCTGGCCAATGCATAATTTTTTCCTACAAATGTACCTTCCTTAAATCTCTAGTTCTACAACTAAAAGATTCATAGATTCCAAAACTAAAAAGAACCAATGTGAACATCTACCTAACCTTCTGGATAATACAGGCCATCTTCAGTCGTCCTTGTGGCACTTCTCTGAACTCATTCCAATTTAGCAACATTCTTTGTGAACCGTGGGCACCAGAAAGGGATGCAGCATTCCAGCAGTGGTTGCACCAGTGCCAAATACAGAGGTAAAATAATCTTCCTGAATGAGATTCCCAGATTTATGCATCCAAGAATTGCATTTGCCCTTCTGGCTACTACACTGTGGCTGTGTCTAGACTGGCCAGTTTTTCTGGAAAATCAGCCGCTTTTCCGGAAAAACTTGCCAGCTGTCTACAGTGGCTGCTTGAATTTCCGCAAAAGCACTGACTTCCTACTGTAAGAAATCAGTGCTTCTTGCGGAAATACTATTCTGCTCCCGTTCAGGCAAAAGTCCCTTCTGCGCAAAAGGGCCAGTGTAGACAGCTCAGATTTGTTTTCCGCAAAAAAGCCACGATCGTGAAAATGGCGATCGGGGCTTTTTTGCAGAAAAGCGTCCGTGCCAATCTAGACGCTCTGTTCCGAAAATGCTTTTAACGGAAAACTTTTCCGTTAAAAGCATTTCCGGAAAATCATGCCAGTCTAGACGCAGCCTGTATGTTTAGCTGATTCACCACTAGAACTGCCAATCTTTTTTCACGGTCACTGGTTCCCTGGATAGTGTCCCCTATTCTCTAACTATGGCCTATATTCTCTGTCCAGAGATGTACACATTTACATTTAGCTGTATTAAGATGTAGATTTTGTTTGTGCCCAGTTAACTAAGCACTCTAGATCACTCTGATCAGGGAAATGAGCTGTCCTCTCCATTAGTTACCACTTCCAAATTGTGTGTCATCTGCAAACTTTGTCAGTGATGTTTTCTGCTTTCTTCCCTATCATTGATAAAAATGTTAATGTTGTAGAGAGCCAAGAACCAAGTCCTGTGACACCCCACTAGAAACATGCCTACTTGATGATGATTCGCAGTTTACAATTACATTTTGATACCTATCAATTATCAAGCTTTCAATTCATTTAATGTGTCCCATGTTAATTTTATAACACCTAGGGGTTATTGTTTTTAATCAAAATGTCATACGGTACCAAGTCAAATGCCTCCGTTACTTCTAGTGTCTCAAGCAATAGGTCTAGTAGTTTTTGTGATCTGGCCTCAAACGCAAAGGATACCTGCGCCAATACCACTTTGCCCATAGATTTATAGATTATGAGGCCAGAAGGGACACTGTGATCCTCTAGCCTGGCCTCCTGAATAACACAGGCCAGAGATCTTCCCTGAACTAATTCCTGTTGGTCAAGAACGTGGTCCGCTGTCTAAATCTTACTATGCTCACACTCAAACTGGATTTGTTAGGTTGGGTTTTAATGTGACTCCTTTCTCTTTCCTCATTTCCCAGCAGCCTGCTCCCCTTTCTAGCAAGAAACATTCCCCATTACACCAGGTGACCCTTTATTAGGACACACTGTTACAAAACCCGTTCTCTCCCAGAAGGGTCCCAGCCACCAGCCACAACCAGAAAGGCAAGAAGAGGTGAGCAGAAACATTTCCTATCTGTGAAGTCTAATCCACATGGATTATTGCTTAAGGTAAGTGGACATGGTACTCTAGGATATATTGCCACAACAAGTCCGCACTGGCTGAGGGGAAAGCCAAGTTCCATCAATCTAGTTATGTGGCCCCCGTCACCCTCCTATCAAGTGTTTAAAGATGGTCCTGAAGTTCTGCTGACTTTACAGAAAACTTAAAATTTTCAGTTGCCACAACAGCGCTGCTAGGGTAAACTTGGTGTAGGACTTTGGTCCAAGCCTTTATCTCTTCCTATCTCCTCTTATTCTCTGCACTTCCAAAATCCACCAGCTGGCTAACCACGCCATCTATAATCATTATATCCAAGTTCCTCCCTCCAGCTTCATCTCCCTCTGCCCTTGCCACTCCTCTGAAACTGTTCTCACTAAAGCTTCTAGTGACTTCTTCCTATCCAAATCTCAGGACCTCGACTGCATCCTTTCTTATCTCTTAGCTGCTCTGCATATCCAGTTACACTCCCCAACCATTGTAAACCCTGTCCTCCCTTAGTTTTTTAATCCCATCTGCTCCAGATTATCCCCCTACCTCTCTGATCATTTGTGTCCCCCATTTGGAGTCTACCTGCTCCACCTGCTTCCCTCAGGACTCTATCTTTGGCCCCCTCCTCCTCCATCTGCTCCCACTTTCCCGGGGATCTTATCTGCTCACATGACTTCAACTACTGTCTTCATGCCGAGGACTAAAATGTATCTGGTCTGCTAACCCATCATGCCCTATCCAACTCTCTCATCTTAGCCAGTCCCTTCAATATATCTCTTTGTGTAAGTCTGGCAATCACCTTAAACTCAACATGGCAAAAAATGCCATGGTACTGATATTACCACTATCCTCCCACTGAATCCCATAACATGGGCAGCTTGACGTCTCTCTCTCTTTCGACCAGGAGCAGGGAACCTTTTTTGGGTCGGGAGCCACTGACCCACAAAACAATCAGTTGGGAGCAGGGGGTTGCGAGAGGGCTGGAGTGCCAACGCAGGCTCCCCAATGCTGGGGGAGACCATAAGCCTCCTCATCTGGCTCCCGAACCTTAGGTACCCCACCCCTGCTTTAGACCCATACATGCTGGATATACCTATATCCAGAGCTCACTGAACCGCAGCGAGCCCCGCTCGCCAGCCGTGCTGTCCGGCGATTTGTACATGCGCAGATCACCTGAACCCGGCTCTTCCGGGTTGCAATCTACTCGCCACGGGCATACAACGAGAACTACCATTCAAGTCCTTATTTCTTGATTTGACTTCTTCTCTGTGGCCTGACATCCACCTCACATAAGTGAACCTAACCAAAAAACTGTCATTTTGACCAAGTCATTGTCCCTTCCTTATATCCCTCTACTGGCTTCCCTTCCCCACTGTGTCAAACTCCAACTTCTGGTCCTTCCCTTCAAGGCTCATCCCAACTTAGCTGGTCTTGTATCTTCAACACAGAGTTCCCCCCTCTCTCTTTTACAAAGCAAGCTAGCATCCATCTCCTGTTGGTTTTCTTGTCCTCCGCATGCTACCACATGAACATAATACAGCATGTGGTGACCCTGAGTGGCAGAAAGGGACAACAGCCTGACCCTTTACCAAACTTTTAGGTGTGGCAGGAAATCCCTTTCCATTACATTCTCCCTGGGTATACGCAGAGGGATACAGAATTACAGCTTGTCTAGGGCAGCTCCTCAGCCTAATTTTACATTACATGGCTCACTCCGAGCCGAGAGAATCTAGCCTTTAGTGTTTTTTGGTTTGTTAGTTGGTTTTTGACCATTTGATTCTCTCTCTCTCTCTCTCTCTAATTTGGGCTTTTGGCCTTCTCCCTAAAAGGAAAGAGATCTCCTTTTCGGGAGGGGGGGCGGGAGGTCCGGTCTTTTCTGCACTGATCTACCATGCTGCACTTCAAGAAGGTAAGAATGGGGACCAAGCGTTGATATTAATTTATTTCCCCTTTGAAAGTATGTTCTCATGAACCTGCTTCAGAGGGGGAGCAAAACTGAGCTGAGACATTGCTCCAGAAATACTTCCATTGCTCCAGAAAGCTCCCTGCTCTTGAGAGGCTGAGTTTATTCATTCCCCTCTCCCATACGGGCCCTTCCCGGGGTTCTCAGGAAATATATTGGCCAGAGAAACCCGACAGACTTCCCAGGAGCTCTAACCCAGGGGTCTCCAGCCTTTTGACACCCAAGATCACTTTTGAAATGTGAGGACAAACCAAGATCTACCCCATCCCTTCCCTAAAACCCCGGCCCTTCCTTGAGGCCCCGCCCTCTCCGTTCCCCTACTCTCCATCACTTGCTATCCCCGGCCCTTATACACTCTAAGGATATGGCTACACTGCCACTTTTTTTCAGCAGTGGAAAAAAGAAAGAAGAAATGTTTCCGACATTTGGCCTGTCTAGACTGGACCAAATGTCGGAACCCCCCCTTCTTCTGGAAGCCCCCTCATTCCTTGTGGAACGAGGAATACAAGGGCTGCCAAAAGACCGTGTTTGCCGGAAAAACTCCTGCAGTCTAGCCGGACCCTCCCTGGGTTGAGACAGACAGTGCGGGCTCTGCGGTGTGAATGAGGGATTTAGGTGTGGGAAGGGTGTGAGGTGCAAGGGAGGGAATTTGGATGCAGGAGGATGTGGAGAAGGGGGTGCTGACTCAGGGAGGGGGCTCCAGGCTGGGGAGTGCTGAGTTCAGGTGGAGGGTTGGGGTGCTGAGCAAATCACAGGCTTGTGGCTGTGAGGGTGCAGGAGTTTGGGCTGGGGTGCATGAGGAGCTCAGGGCAGGGAGGTTGGGAGTATGATGGGCTCAAGACACAGATTTGCAGTGTGGGAATGGTGCAAGAGTGTTGTGGCAGAAGGCTGAGGATATGGGATGCAGGAGTTTGGGGATGTGAGAGGCTCAGGACAGGGGGTTCCAGTGTATGAGAGGCTCAGATCTGGAGTCAGGGTGGGGAGTACAGGAGTGTTATGATGCTGTGGCCAGATGAGGACTTGGCCCCAATTGGGGGCTTGTTGGCCAGGCTTCATTTCTAAATACAATATTATGGCAAACACAAAAGGTTTCAGTATCACCTTTATTTCGGAGAAGTGCGGGTAACCAGTTTTGAGTCAGGGATCATTGGCCCACAGAAAAGTCAGTTGGAGCCACACAAGTGAGATACAAAAACACAACCCCTCCAAACCCCTCAAACCTCACTAATGTGGCTCCAACTGTGCTTGTGGGTGCTAGGACAGGGTTCTGGGGCAGGGTACCAATGGGTGCGGGGGCAGGAGACAGGGTGCTTGTGGGTGCTGGGACAGGGTTCGGGAGCAGGGTGCCAATGGGTGCTGGGGCAGGAGACAGGATGCTTGTGGGTGCTGGGACAGGGTTCGGGGGCAGGGTGCCAATGGGTGCTGGGGCAGGAGACAGGGTGCTTGTGGGTGCTGAGACAGGGTATTTGTGGGGGTCTCGGTGGTGGGGAGGGAACAGGAACCAATACCTGTGGATCCTGCAGCTGCACGCCAAGGCCCAGGAAGTGTGTGGGCTGCTCCCCAGTCCCCCAAACAGTGGCGCGGTACCTGAAACGCTGGTCCGTCGCATGCCTGATGCCTTCCTGCGCCGGGGAGGGAGGGGGGAGTGGAAGTAGTCCCGGACAGCGCCAGCCCCAACCGCTGGGGTAGTGCGCACTGCCGTGGGGAGTGGAGGAGCAAGGCCCGAGCAGCCAGAGCCGGTGCAGTCCCGGATCCCCACCCCCTCCCCCGAGTGCAGGAAGGCAGCAGGGGAACAAAGTCCCCAGCATGCGATGGACTGGCGTTTTAGGTACTGCGCTGGCTGTTGGGGCAGGGGAGAGAGCAGCCCACGCACTTCCGGGACCTGGCGCGCAGCTACAGAACTCCCCCTGGCCCTGCAGGAAGCCCACACTACCTCCGTGGTCCCTGGAGGTAGCATCAGCACGGCCTGCATCTTGGGGGTAGGGGGCATCGAGGGCGGGCCCCCAAAGCCTCGCGATCGATTGATCAAGCCTCCAAGATCGACCAGTCGATTGCGATCGATGGGTTGGTGACCACGGCTCTAACCCCTCCGTGCATAGGATCTACTGGGCAGCGAGGTCTGTTTTAACCTGGAGGTCTCGGCCAGGGCTAAGAGCAGGGACCCTCCAGAAGCCTACTACGAAGGTAGCAGCAAGTGTGGGGAGCTGGGCCCAAAGGCCACTTACTGAACTTTCTAGAATTGGCAGCATCTGGTCTCCTCCATGCTCAACTCATGCGGAAGCAGAGAGCAAGGGGCAAGAGGCAGCAGAAATAAGTCTGCTGCTTTGAGCTTAGGGACTCTGCTGTGACCTTCCACCTGACAAGCTGCCCCTCCGGCTTCACATCCCTCATGGAGATGGGAAGTTGATTGTCCTGGAGCCAATTCTTTTCCCATCCTGCCTGTCTCCTTTCCTGTCAGGGGTAGGGCGCTGAAGCGATCCACCTGGCCTGGGCTACATCTTACCCAGCACAGCTAGCTTCTCCAATGCTGCCTGGGGAAGGAGAAGAGAGACAATTCTGCCTAGTCTGGGGAAACTGTGATGCCAACAGGGCCGAGAAACAGACCTTTCCTCTTTCTGACTTTCCTCAGCTCCCTGATACTTGCAGGGGCACCAGCCCTAGAATGGGTAACAGAGCACAAGAGACTCTCCCCAGAAATCAATGCATATGCGGGACACAACTGCAAGTTAGCTAGATAATTACGAGACAAACTGTTAGTGTGAAGTGAAGTTTGGAATTTCCTTTCAAAAAAGTTGGGCAGTGAAGAGGTCTAGTTGCGCCTGCCTCTCAGTGGGGCTCAGGAACAAACGAAGAAAATGTCAGGAGATGGGATATTCCTGTTGTCAGTGACTAACAAGCTAAATTCTGCCCACAAGCTTCAAGCAGGCCAACATACGCACTGCACTGCACTGCACCAGATGTGTAGATCTTAGCACAAGGAAGAAAAATACTTTTTTAGTAGAGGAGTGAATTTACTCTCGTGTTACTTGAAACAGAATAACAGCGCCTTGAAAACGCTTTCCACTCCATTCCCCCAACAACAGAGAAAGGTTAAGCAAGCCTCACATTTAGTACTTCCTGCCGTAAAGGTGCTGGCTCCACACAGCTGATCAGTCGAAGCAGCAGGTCCATCATCGCAGATGTATCAATATGCTTTAGTACCAGGCTAATAAATTGGTCTTTTTTCCTCAAAAATCCAATCACCTTTAAAAAAATAAAACAACACTACATGAGTTTTCTGTTCAATCATGAAAATGGCGCCAGAGATCTCAGCATACCCAAATTCGTGTCTCAATCAACCAATGAGAAACAATTATGATGAATAATTTTTGAGAGAGAATAAGCAAGCAAAGGAACACTTGGCTGCAATAAAATGCCAAACAGAGCTCCCTGACAGTCCTTGGTCATGTCCCAAAGAAGTCCTATTCAACTGAGATATATGGAGACTGAGGTCACTAATGAAGCTGAAGTATTTTTAAATCTACTGAGGCTCCTTCCTATAAAAAAATCTCTATGTTAAAAGGGAGGAAAGTTTGCACTGGAGTTCATTCCTATGCTATTACATGGCAAATATTCTAAGCCTCTTAGATGTAGGCATAGTACCAGTAAGACAAGTTTATATGTTAAAAGATAAAGCATGAGCATACAGGCATCGGCCCCTCTGAAGCAAAAGTGAAAATTATATATTAGTCTTTAGGTGCACAAATAATTCACACACATCAAAATGGAAAAGTTTACAAGAAGCCTTACAAAATACACACTCCATTTTCAACTTCAGCTCACAGCACTGGCAGAAGAGGGTAGAAACTGCCTATTCAGTGTTCAAAGCACCATACAACATACACCACTAGTAGCCAGTGTGTCTGTATCAAAGCAGATCGCATTACTACCTGTTCCGTTTTTCTTGCAATGAGATTCCCAATGGTTTTGCTGAAGAAACTGGCAAGCAAAGGGTTCAAAGGAGGCTTGTGATCCAAGAAGTCATAGAGGATATTCAATAAAGTTTCATCCCCTCCTAGTCTGTCGTTGATCTGTGGCACATCAGAGGTCAGGAGTTCACAGGCAGTATTTGGATATCTAGAGACATAGAACCAAGACGGCAGCTGAAGGTGAGGTTAGAGCCTTCTACCAATTCTTAGAAGACACTGAAATAACTGCTATGAAATAAAGCTGCAACACAAAACCACCAATCCATTTTACACAGGAACTCGTGTGAGAACTCCAGCTTTGGATGCTCGAGCAGCGTCCAATCCAGTCTAGATAAGGGAGTGACAGTCACTGCTGATGCTGTGTGCGCACGCTATTGCAAATTCATCTGTACACTTTTATTTCAAGATCATTGTAACCGATATTAAAATTATGTTATAGTTCCCACTGAAAATATTTAACCAAAAATGCAGATCAGCATCCTTTACAAGCCAGGAGAAGGGTGCCAAGATTGTTTTTCTAAGTGTGATTTAATGTCTTATACAAATTCCACAGACGATTTTGTGGAATGCTGCAGCTTCAAATGAGGATTAATTATTCAGCTGAAGCCCCAACAGGCATAACTGACAAAAGGTCACAATAGTTACTGCCCCTGATAATCTTTACAGGCTATGATTCTCCAGACACTAAAACATAGCTCAGTAAATCAACGGTTTCTTCTTCCTTGTACAGCTGACGTGGAGCAGTAACTACAATTTCACCTGAAGTTGATTGAGCCAAATAGTGGTGACACTGGGAGAATGAAAGGAAAGCCCAAGCCAGAGGTCTGTGTGTGTCTAATTTAGAAGACAAAAGAGAGTTATCTACCTCTACAGAAACTGTTGTTCTTTGAGATGTGGGGGCAGACGCGTATTCTGCTCAGGGATGCATGTGCCCAGTGCACCAAAGCCTTAGAGAAATCTGCCCAGCAGCACTTAATATTTAAGGGCAGCAAAGACCCTGACCCCCAGCCTTCCTTTAAAGCACATGTCAAGAGTTGGGGCTCAAAGGCAGTAGGGGTGGAGGACCACGTCTGCACCCATCTCTCAACAAACAATAGTTACCTGAGTCATCTGAGAAGCAAATGGCACCTAGAGTTTTCGCAGCGCTTCACCTGGGTGGAAGTGGAATGCTCTGCAGTCTGTGCGGTTTGGGGAACATGCAGATGTGGACTGCACTGAATGCACCCCGAGCACAAGAGCAGAACTTTGCCTCTCAGAACACATGAGGAGGCAGCCATGCCCTCTCTCTCAGTAGCACCTCTTTGGACTCCGTGGGATACGGAGCAGCCTCTAGCCACAGTAACTATGGCCTGCCAAGGACAGAGGCTGCTATGCAGCTGCAGCCCCTGTGCATGAGGGTGGAGGGGGATGGATCCGAGCTCCCTGCGGACAGAGGCTGCTCTGCATCCCATGGAGTATCCTCTGTCCGTGGGGAGCTTGGACCCTTCACGGACAGGGGCTGCTGCCACCCCGCACTGCTTCCTCTGTATCAGAGGCAGTAGCACAGAGCGGCAGGAAGCCAGTCTGAGGGGGGAGCTGGTTTTTAAACTGGCTCCCCTCATGGACTGAATCCCATCTGCCACCCCTGCACTGCTGCCTCGGATAGAGGGGCAGCAGTGAGGAGCGGCAGGGGGCTCCGCGGAAGTGGGGCCGGAGCGCACTGGCTGCCGGCCTCACCCCCAGAATACCGAATAGTCGTGGAGCCGCACTTGTTTGCTGCCTGTGGTGACTGTGGAGTATAATAGTTCCCAGTGCTTGCTACGCTCTGTGGTCACTCTGCAGTATAACAGTCCCTGCTATCACAGCGCTCCCTTTCTGTTCGGTGAGAAACAACCCTATACCACACACATCCCATTGTCCTGGCACCTCTAAACCCTTACCTTGCTTAAGTTAGGAGAAGAGGGGGCGGAATACCAAAGTTGGTGGTCCTAGTTCTACCATTTAGTAGGAGTACTTGAACATTCACATGCCTGAATACAGTCATACAAAATATATTCACTATCTTACATATACATTAAGTTAACAACACCATCATCAGCGTTTCATCAGCCTTGTGCTGAGGAAAAATGTCTGCAAGCAACTCTCCGATTCATTTTTCTTCCCATAAAAGAGAGAATCTGAGTACGTACTTGAAGCGGACCTTCTCGTCCATGTCAATGGGGGGCTCATGTGTGATGAGGTTGACCAGCTCCTCCATGCAGTGCTGCTGGCAGATGAAGTCCAGCAGTTTGCGGTTCTGTGCCTTGCACTCCTGTAGGATGTCATCTTCATCCATCAGCTCACGCAGCGTCACATCCTCCTTATCCAGCAGCTTGTCCACATGCGATGTTGTGTTCAAATCAAACTTCCAGAACATGATGGTGGAACACACCCAGCTGCAAAGCAAAGGGGAAGGATTAATGCTCAGTCTCCTCAAGTCAATCCTCAGCTACTTCTTCCCGGGTTGTGAAAAAGACAATAAGCACCACAGCTGGGTCTTTTCAGGGTGCCTTATCCTGTCTCTGAAATAACAATCTGTTAAATTCTTTAAGCAAAATGAAACACACATTTCTGTGACTGAAAAAAAATTACTCAACACCATGCAAACTATACCTGTCTGCCTTAAGGTTCAATCCTCCAAAGTATGAAGGACTCTGACCCCAGTAAAGCAGAGTATTTATGCAAGTGCTTAATTTTAAGCAAAATAGTTCCATTGATATCAATGCAAATGCTCAAATTTAAAATGTGCTTAAATACTTTGCTGTGCTTAAAGTGCTATCTATCTGGCAAGATGAAGCTCTTCCACCGCAAATATTTTTTTCAGGACAACATCATTGTGCGGGTCACAATTAAAGAAGTTAAATAGGTGCAATTTACTTATCAGCATTTTTTCTTACTCTGAAATGGGCCCCTGCTTCTTCTTGATAACTGGTTTATTGTTTTCTCATCTTTCAAGCAGAGAGAGAGAGGTTCCTTAAAAAAACCTCTTTCCAGCTAAACAATGGAAAGACTGAAGCACCTTTTGCCAAGCATCCCATTGGCCAAAGACAACATATCTAGTTTAAATTGATAAAGAAGTGCACCAAGACTAGACAGCCACACTCCAAAATGTTATCATAGAATCATAGATACTAGGACTGGAAGGGACCTCGAGAGGTCATCAAGTCCAGTCCCCTGCACTCATGGCAGGACCCGGTACTGTCTAGACCATCCCGGATAGACATTTATCTAACCTACTCTTAAATATCTCCAGAGATGGGGATTCCACAACCTCCCTGGGCAATTTATTCCAGTGTTTGACCACCCTGTCAGTTAGGAACTTTTTCCTAATGTCCAACCTAAACCTCCCTTGCTGCAGTTTAAGCCCATTGCTACTTGTTCTATCCCCAGAGGTCAAGATGAACAAGTTTTCTCCCTCCTTGCGACACCCTTTTAGATACCTGAAAACTGCTCTCATGTCCCCTCTCAATCTTCTCTTTTCCAAGCTAAACAAGCCCAATTCTTTCAGTCTTCTTTCATAGCTCATGTTCTCTAGACCTCTAATCATCCTATGAATGAAGTACTGTGCTGTTCTGCCCAGGAAATGGCCATGTGTTTGAATGAGGAAACCCTCTTGGAAGATGGGATCTGTTATGATCTTTTGTACGATGGAGATCCCCAAATGTATTCACCTGGGAATAGTGGATATGGATGCTTTGCACCTTTTCCTGTCACCTATCTGCTCCTGAACCTGCATCCAATTTCCTGCAAGGGTTTGTTATATATAAACAGAAACTGAATATCCCATCTACAACTAAAATCCACAACTGATGAAGAAAGGGAAACGGACTGGATCAATTCCTAGACAGAACTGAAAATCATCTCCTCTGGAAAAAACTAACTATTCCAGATGGGTAAGGCACCTGTTCTTACTAGCTCTGCTAGTCACTGCTAATAGGAAAAACAGTATTTTAATGGCAACTACAGGGAAAATGCCTCTCCACATATGACGGTACAGAGACTACGTGATGCCTCCAATCATACTAGTCTCCAGATGGCATCTCTACAGAGACACAGCTTTCAGGAATTACAAAACATGAAGTGGCTGCCAAAATAGGTTAGACATGGAAGGAATATGTTCCAAGAATGGTAACTGAGTCTTGGATCTTCAAGAAGCAGGGAATCAGACCCAATTAAGATCTCAGTTTAGGACAAGGAATTTCAAATATATCCCTGGATGAGAGGCCAAATGGAATTGTTATGCTTTAAGAGCAGCATGAGGATTCACATTTCACAATCTCTTGAAATGTCCAGATTTGTGGACAGCTTTTTTAAATCTGATGAGGAAGTTGTGACGGCACGTTGGGGGTTCCCCGTCTCCTGCACCCCGAAATGGCACAAACAGACTGCACCAGCCAGTGGAATTGAGGGTGGTTTATTGCTCCTCCAGCACAGCGCAGCACAGATGTAGTCTGGTCACAGGAACTGGGCTAGGATGCCTCAGGCCCCCTTGAGATGGGGGAGACTGGGCCCCTAAACTCCAGCCCCTTCTCCTAGGCTCTCCTCCATGCCCTCCGACAGCCAGCAACCAACTCCCTCACTTCCAGCCCTGCCCCCCAGCCAAGGCAGCATTCCACCTTCCTTTGTTCCTTTCCATGGGGGGTGTCTGGCCACTGGTTTGCATAGTGACTCATCCTGTTTTGCTGGGTCGTGGTACCCACGGCAGCCAGTGGGGGATCCCCCAGAGCCAGCAGCATAGAAACCAGCCAGGTACCCCCACTACGTCACAGTTCTCCCCCCTCCGAGAGCGAACTGAGCAGGGTCACTCCGCTCGTGACCTAGGGAAGTTCGGGTCCTCTGCGTGGGAACCCGCCCCGGGGACATGGGTGCTCCCCTTGACTCGGGCCGGCCGTGGCGAGGCCCCACATGAATTGGCTTCCCTCTGTCCACTCGCCGCCCCGCTCCAGGGCGACTGGCACAGGCCTGTCCTCGGGGGTCACACCCACCCTTCCGCTGGCCTTGATCTCTGGCCAGGGTCTCTCGGGCCGGGGCCATGAGCCCAGCGAGCCTTCTCTGGACAGCCAGGGCGGCTTCCACCCCCGATGCTCCATCCAGGGAGGACTTCCCCTCCCATAACTCTCTCAGCAAGCCCAGAGGGTCCTCTATCTGGGGTAGAGACCCCCAAGCCGCTTTCCTCCTGTCTTGGGCCTTCCCGCCCCTCTGGCAGGAGTCACAGGACCGGCAGTACCGCTGCACGGCCGTAAAGATTCCCGGCCAATAGAAGTGCTGGAGCAGCTTCAGCCGGGTGCTCCGGATCCCCCGGTGGCCCCCAACGGGGACATCGTGGGCCAAATACAGCAGCTTGAGGCGATACTTTCGGGGGACGACCAGCTGCCGCTGGACCCCCCATGCCCTCGCCTTCCTGGGGGGGAGCCACTCACGGAACAGGAGCCCACGCTCCCGCAGGAATCTCTCCTGGCCACCTCTCCCCCGGGGCTGAGCTGCATGGAGGCCAGCCTGGTCCCTCAGCCTCTGCAAGGAGGGGTCTGCCTGCACCTCAGCCTGGAATTCAGCTGCTGAGGCAGGGATCGGGACCTGTCCCCCACCTCTGCCTAGGTCCGGAGTCCCAGCCTGGCTGGACCCCGTGTCCACTGGGATGGGACCCTGAGGACGCTGCCAGGAGTCCTTCCCTGGACCCACGTTGTCAGCCCCCCGCTGGCTCTGGCTCCAGGTAGTGACTAGAGCCCGCTGGGATTCATGGGGCCACTCCTCTAGGTCATTCCCCATCAGCACCTCGGTGGGCAAGTGCGGGTGCACCCCCACTTCCTTGAGGCCCTCCTTGGCCCCCCATTTCAGATGCACCCTGGCTACAGGCACCTTAAACGGGGACCCATCTATGCCCTTCAGGGTCAGCTGCGCGTGGGGTAGTATCCGCTCCGGGGCCACTATGTCGGATCGGGCCAGAGTCACCTCTGCCCCCGTGTCCCAGAAGCCCGTCACCTTCCTACCATCCACCTCCAGGGGTATGAGGCACTCGCTCCGCAGGGGCCGTCCTGCCCCCACCCGGTACACGGAGAAATCCGCCTCCTGAGAATCAGACCTCCCAGGGGAGGTGCACTGAGCATCCTTCCCCTCTCTCTGAGCTGAGGTTTGCCTGCCAGCCCCTGCCTCTGGGGCAGCCTGCCCTTCCTCCCGCCCCAGCCAGTTAACCCTGGAAAGTCCCCGGTCCTGGGACCTGGTGCACTGAGCCCTCTTGTGGCCTTTTTGCCCACAGCGATGGCAAGTTAGGCTTTGGGCTGTCTCTGTCCAGGCCCTGGCTGGTTCTCTGGGGCGCAGACGACCTGTTCCTTGGTCTCGCCCCGTAGTTGACTCCCTCCGTCGCTCAGCCGAGATCCGATCTCTGCGCGGTTCCCTCTCTCTCCGGGACTCCCGTTCACACCCGGACCGGCTCTCCGTGAACTCATCCGCCAGTCTCCCGGCCTCCTGGGGGTTCTCTGGTCTCCGGTCCTTGAGCCACAGCCTCAGTTTGGGTGGGCACGCTTCATAGAACTGCTCCATCATGACCAGCTTGAGCAGCTCCTCTGCAGTCTGGGCTCCGACTCCAGACACCCACTTGCGGCAGTATTGCGCCAGGCGGGAGGCCAGGTCCACATAGGTCTCCCGTGGCCCTTTCTGTACCCCCCGGAACTTCTTCCTGTACATCTCGGGGGTCAGCCCGAACTTGTGCAGCAGGGCCTCCTTGACTCGGTTGTAATCCCCTGGCTGTAGGTCCTCCAGCTGACTGAGCACTCCGGCCGCCTCCTGGTTCAGTGCGGGGATGAGCTCCTGCAGCCAGTCAGCTGGGGGGACCCGTTGCAGTCCACAGGCCCTCTCAAAGGCACTGAGGAACCCGTCTATGTCACCCATGTCCTTCAGTTGGGCCACCACGAGCCTCTCCAAGCGTCTGGCAGTCCTGGGACCCTGGGGCCCATCCGCACTTGGCGCAGCCGGTGCCCCGCCGGTTCTCCGCTCTGCCATGGCCAGCTCATGCTGCCGCTGCCTCTCTCGATCTTGGCGCTCCCTCTCTCGGTCCTGGCGGTCCTTCTCTCGGTCCTCTACTTCCAATTCCCTGATCCGCAGCTGGATCTCCAGGCGCCGCAGCTCCGCTGGGCTGGCCCCTGCCCTAGATGGGCTACGGCTTGCAGGCCTCCCGGGAGACGCTGTCTCATCTCTCCGGTGGGTTCCAGCGCTCCTCCCCCTCTCTGAGCCTGACACACTCTCAGGGGGGGTCTGGCTGCTTCCCCTGGGGACAAGATCCTGGCCCTGTGGCTGGTCATTATCTTCCAGCTGGGCAATCAGTTGGGCCTTGGTTGCTTTCTGCACAGGCAAGCCCCTCTCTCTGCACAGCCCCACCAGCTCTGCCTTCAAGAGTCGGGCGTAGGCCATCTGCCCGCTGGGCCCCTCGGTGCAGACTCACCAGTCTAGTGCTGCAGCGCCCCACGATTCCCAGGAACCGCTTCGCTCTGTCTCCAGCACGCCTGGCTCCAGGGCTCTTGCTTCTACTGCGCCTTGTCGCTTGCCGCTGGAAGCTCCATCCACGGGGTGCAGTGCATCCCACCCCTGACACCAGTGTGACGGCACGTTGGGGGTTCCCCGTCTCCTGCACCCCGAAATGGCACAAACAGACTGCACCAGCCAGTGGAATTGAGGGTGGTTTATTGCTCCTCCAGCACAGCGCAGCACAGATGTAGTCTGGTCACAGGAACTGGGCTAGGATGCCTCAGGCCCCCTTGAGATGGGGGAGACTGGGCCCCTAAACTCCAGCCCCTTCTCCTAGGCTCTCCTCCATGCCCTCCGACAGCCAGCAACCAACTCCCTCACTTCCAGCCCTGCCCCCCAGCCAAGGCAGCATTCCACCTTCCTTTGTTCCTCTCCATGGGGGGTGTCTGGCCACTGGTTTGCATAGTGACTCATCCTGTTTTGCTGGGTCGTGGTACCCACGGCAGCCAGTGGGGGATCCCCCAGAGCCAGCAGCATAGAAACCAGCCAGGTACCCCCACTACGTCACAGAAGTCTACAAGCTTTCCTGAATACATATTCATTCATTTGTCTAAAAGGCAAAAACCCCTCAGGTTCCAAGCCAAGAGTTTCAAAGTGCTTTAAATCTGGGAGTTCAAAGAGGATACTGGAATTAAAAGTTCTCAGTCCAGAAAGTTCAAGAATGCTGAACTGATAACTGCAGGAGTCTCTGAGACCATGGCTCCCTGAACCACTACATTTCTGTTAACTGGTTGAAGACTAAATTATTTAGCGCCCATTCTAATGTGTCCAAGTGTCATTTGTTTTGTTAGTCAGCTGACCTGTATGTTTCTCTTTTGCTAAAAGTTGTGAGCTCCCCAGAGCAGAGACTGTCCTAAATGATGCTTTTGAAAGCACCCAGAGACATCTATGAGTATCCTGTTCTGGACTGCTCATTAGAGACACCATCAAACTGGTGAGAAAACAAGGAACGGAAGAAAAGCAAAGGCCTGGAATTGAAAATGGAGCCACAATGTTGTCAAGTGCAGGCAGTCTGGTACTATAGGAAAATTAACATGTGCAGATAGTCTTTCTTGTAGGGCAACAAGAACTCTCCATTAGAAAGACCAGCAGTTGACGGAATCGGGCCTTCCACACCATCAATCAGCCTGGACAGAACCAGCCTTAGGGGAAGTCCGTCTGTTCTCTTTTCTTCCAAAATGAGGCCAGAATGAACATGCACAGCCTCAACAAAAAAAACCACCTTCAGTCAAAGGAGTAATTTTTATGCAAGAAAAACAATCTAACGGTTGTTCTTTGAGATGCATTGCTCATGTCCATTACAAACAAGTGTGTGCATGTGCTGCATGCACGATCATTGGAAGGTTGGTCCCCAATGCCAGGTTGGCTGTGGAGCCTCCTGGAGTGGCGCCTTTTTACCCATGTATCTAGCTCCCTGGCAAGCTGCTGCCTCTTCAGTAAGGGGACAGTACACAACTTCTGTACAAGCCTGTAACTCCCAGCTGGTGAAGGGAGGGGTCAGGGGAATACTTCACACAACCCAAGTACTTTCCCCTCACTACCTTATCAGGGGAACAGGAAGATAAGCAAGCCTTATCCCAGTACACACAGCTGCTGCCCCCACTCGCCCAAAACAGCACCCTTGGCCCATCCAAAAGACCAGAAAGGGACAGAGAAGAAACACAGGGAACAAAAACTACGGAGATGAACTGAGCAGAGAAGTGAAAAAATGTGAGAAAAATACTGAAAGGGAGAAATACCAATCTGGGGAGACAGTCAAACTGAGAAGAGAGTCTTCTAGACAGAGGATTTTGGAAAAACAAACATTTCAAAGAAAGGAAACTCTACAGAAAAAAAGCAACCTAAGGATGACCGTACGAATAGGAAAAAAGGTAGAGAGTAGGGTCTCAGTGCTCCAGTAGCAACAGATCGGCATGAGTGACACACGCCATACATTTGGGATGTTACTGTGCCAGAACACTGCTGGGGTTACCATTAATACGCTGTGCTAGAAAGTGAATGGCATGCAGTTGGGTTAATGTATCGTCTTTCACTATCTGCTAGACATAAGAACAGCCAGAATGGGTCAGCCCAACAGCTTGTTTAGCTCAATTTCTGGTCTTCCAACAGTGGCCAGTGCCAGATTCTTCAAAGGGAAAGAACAGAACAGAACAGAACAATTACTGAGTGATCGCTATCATCTAGTCCCCAGTTCTGGCTGTCAGAGGTTATGGAATACCCATAGAATGGTGGCAGGAGTGAAAATCTTAGTGTCCTGAAGTATCCTAACAGCAGCATAGTAGGTAATGTGAAATGGCAAGGCAGCAGACAACCCTCAATCTTTCATTACCCTTACTTTTCAGGTTTTGAGCTGACACGGTGCGTTAATGCAGCCTTAACAATCACTAAATTAAGCATGGATGTGTATTTTCTAGGTGGGTTTTTTCCAGAGATTTCCCCTCTCTCTCTGGTCACAGAGGGAGCAGTAAATAAATGAAATTTACCATAATTTAAAGATTATAATAGTTCTAGTGCCAATTTTTTTACAGGATGTTTTTCTCATTGTGTAAATTAAGTAAGCATTTAAAAAAGCCTTAAAAACTAAAATCTATCGCATGCAACTGAGGCTTTGAATCATGTACCTTCAAGCTCACAACTCAGCCCTATACCACTTGAGCAAGAACAGTAACTAATAGCTTCTATTTAGTTCAGCCTCTAGAGAAGGCCTTGACATACATTTTTCCTGCTGACTCTCAAAAGTATTTGGTTGCAAGCTGCTGCATCACAGAGATTGGGAATACTGGAATCTATTCGTGACTGAGAAAAGCATGTGGTTAAGTGGTCAGAGATTGAATGTTCTCTGATTATATTATCTGACAGGCCGTGCAAATTAATAGCTGAGTTTTGGGTCTACCATGTTATGATCTCGTGTAACTTTTATTAATTTATATGTAAAATGAGGTGGAAGTGCAGACTAAGGGAGTTAGATTGAGGTTAACTGACCAGTCGAGTAGTCAACTGACTAGTGGACTACTCGACTAGTCGATAGGTACTTCCACATTCCTCCTTTGAAATATACAAGAGCCACAGTGGGGGCTCTTGTGCATTTCAAAGCCACAGAGCCCTCATGAAGACCAGAGTCAGGAGGGGACTCAGTCCTCCGCTGACCCCAGACTCCATGCTGCACTGCATGCCGCACGGAGCTCGGGGTCAGCTGGGGACTCCTCAGCTGACCTGGGGCAGCCAATGCACGCTGATTCCTGGCTCAGCTGTGCGGCGCTGCCCCTTTAAAACACCGCCTCGGCATTTCAAAGGAGCAGTGCCCTGGAGCCCGGGCTCAGCTAGGGAGTCCCCAGCTGACCCCCGGCTCCACAGTGCCGACCCCGGGCTCAGCTGTGGGATGCTGCCCCTTTGAAACACCTCCTTGGGGGTTTCAAAGTGACAGCGCCACACAGCTGATATCTGGCTCAGCTGTGCGGCACTGCCACTTTAAAGTACCCCTGCTTTCCCCCCATTTGCTGCCTCTATCTGAGCATTTGCTTATCGAATAGTTGATAGTCCTTAATATCCTTAGTGCAGACTGGACTGCCTTTTACAGTTGGGGTTTACCGACTTTGTCAACAACAAGGTGGTGGTGTGCATGAGACTGTAAAGATCAGTTAGACATAAAATCTGAATTCACGGTATGTTTGCAGCTCAGGGAACTTCCCCTTAGTCTACAGGAAGTTTTGGTGGAGTGTCTCTCTATCCACTACCACCAAACCCCTGAATGGAGGTTTTACATAACATATGTCACTTACGTCACTGCAGCTAACTGAAACAGATTTGTTTTGGCACAGTTCTTTACAACTGTGAAGAAAAAGCCACACTACCTATGTGTAACCGATTAATACGCACGTGAAAAGCCAAATGAGGAAGACTGCCCAGATCACTATGATACATTCAAATAACACTTAAAAGTTTACATTGTGTTTCTTTTTAGTCATTTTAATTGGATTAAAAAAATAAAATAAATGTTTATCGAGTATCTTATTACATTGGAAACTTTGGCTTAACTCTAACAATTGATTTGTAACCAAAGCCTCCTCGTTAAGACACAATACGAGTTGGAGTTACAAATACAGCATGAGTATGACATGACTTCAACAGTGCGCAAAGAATGCCCTGGCCACCCGTAGAAATGATGAAATACAAGGGGGGAGGGGTGAAGGGATTTTTGAAGAAAACAAGATGTTTGGCATAAAACATAGAAATGGCCAACATCCAGTCTAGTCCTCAAAAGTGCAGAGTAACATGCACCCAAGGAGTATCCTGTACACTGAAGTTACAGGCTAAAACACCGTTTCAAAATGTGCGTCCCCCTACTTGTCCTGCCTGCCACAAATAATTTCAGCTACATGATTAGCACCTACTTCCTCTGTGCTCTCAATCGTTCTGAAAGGGTGAAGACCAGGGCTGGGCAAGATGCGGCTGGGGGGATCCAGCCCACCTAACACTTTGATCCGGCCAGCAGACGGCATCTGGCCACTTTCTATTTATATCCTGCTGTCCGTGCCACTGAATCTCCAGGCAGTGGCTCAGGCAGCCGGATCTTAGTTGAATGACTCACAGCTCCCCGTCGTAGTGCTACCCCAGCAGGGGCCGGAGCCGCAAGCACTTTAAATAGCTGCAGCAACACCAGCAGCTTCCAGAAATGCAGTAGCAGCGGGGAAAGAGCCATGAGCCCTTTGCTGTATTTTTAATTCAAAGCCTCTGGCCCCAGGCAATTCCGGGGGGAGGCTAGTCCCACGTAGTGATGTTAGATATCAGGTAACTGAACAGTCGAGTACCACATTAATTCTTACCGGTTACTCAACTATTCTATAGTCCCATGGGTGAGGCTGGCAGCCAGTGCACTCTGGCTGCACTCCAGGGAAGCCCCCTTTCACCCTATTGCTGCCTCTGTATCAGAGGCAGCAGCACAGGTGCTAGGTGGCAGCCGATCCATGAGAGGAGCCAGTTTAAAAACCAGCTCTCTGCACAGACTGGGAACAGCTCCCTGCACAAGCCTGGGTTATTGGTTAATTGTATAGTCAACTACACATCAATATTCTCAGTCCCCAGCTCCTCCTCTCCTGCCCCAAGTCCCTTCCAGTGGAGAGGGGGAAAGCAGGCCCATGACCACATACCAAAATTTATTAAGTGACCCCTGTGAAAATTACTGCCCACTCCGGTGAAGAGTCTGTATTTTAAGGGCCTCCGACACCTTGCCTTCCCTGTTGCTTTGCTGTGTGCTATATCACAAGTGAGAGCCAGGCCTCCTGATATTAGTACTTCATGCCATTCTGAAGGAGAAGCTCAGATAGCCTCAACTGGCTTATCCTTTCCTCTGTTCAAGCCCATCGCTGAGGTAAGAAAAACAAGTCAGGATTTGCTTTCTGGTAGCCCCCTCAACCTAAAGACATGGATAAACCTGTCTTCTAACCTTGAAGGAGAGTTCTGAGTCAGCTTTCACTCAGGACTCCAACTTCAAGCCACTAACAAAACACAGAAAAATGAAGTCTTGCTTGTTATTAAGCTGTAAATTGTCCTACCGAGAGGTTCTTCACTTATGCCAGTGACAACCTGTCCTTTGTGAAAAAATGAGGGTTACAGTGCTATGATCAGAGTTACTCAGCTAGGTATGAAAACATCTTGGTGTTTCACTTAAGCATTTTGTTTGTTTCAAAATAATACTTGCCATGTTGTCAATTTTATAGGCATGATGGAAGAGGCATGTCTTAAGGAAGGATTTAACTGTTCCTTTCCCAAATTAATTGCTGTTAACCATGGCAAGTTACATGAATAAAGGCTGGGCTTACATTAAATTGTGGAAGAATCAAATAACCACATTTTCATTCTCTTTCACTGGCACTGTAATGAGAGGAGAATTCTACAAAAAAATTTGCACCTGAAGTGACACATTTTGGAGTTGAGCTATTCATTTCAAAATGAACATGTATTGGAAGGACTATCATGCTGTAATATACTCAAAGATTCCCTCCAATTCTTCCCCATGGGATTTGACTTTCTGTTGTTTAACACAGCGCTTTGGGAGAAGAGATTACTTTCCTAAATCTGGGATGACAGATCCACCCTGAACAGACAGTACCCAAAAGGTTCCTCTCTTGATTATTTGCAGTCTCAAAAAAGGCAGAAAGAAAGTGGGAACAGTTAGAATTTGAAATCTGAGTTTTCTAGAGGGAATCAATAAATGTATGCTTCAATCTTAACAAAAATTGCATCTTAACAAAAATTCTCCCTCAAAATTATTTTGACTCCCTATGGGGGTTTCTTTGGTACCCTGGGGCAATATTTAATAATATTCAGCCAGCAGGCCTTGGCTACACAAGATCACATCATCTTCAAATTTTAATTTTTCTGTTTCCTCCAATGATGCAAGGAGAACTCCCTCTTCTGGTCTTCCAAACTATACACCCCTCTGGGAAGCCAAAATAGGGACTTCACCTTTTCCCCACCCCACGTGAAATTTTCCCAACTTCCCAATAAAATACAGATATTACTTTATTCCCTCAGTAACAGACGTTCTGATTGTAAAATGCAGTTAAGCTGTTTTGTTAACTAATGAGAACTTGTGTACAGAATTTTCCATTTCTGGCTCCCGCCAATTCTCTTGGGCTGGATTCCTCCTCAGACATTACCTCATCCTCAATCAAAATTCTGAAGTCTACTATGTTCGAAAGAGGGTTAATATGGGGAAATGATGTTTTCAAAGAGGAGAGTCCCTCCCACACAGGGGTCAGAAAGATGTGACACTAGATGGTACACAGGAGAAACAGCTGAAATCTGAGTCCCTACAGAGATGGCATGCCTTTAGACGTTATAGGAATTTGGATTGCTTTTCAAGAATAAAGGAAGATGAACACCGTTGGTTTAGAACAAAATTAGTATTACCCCACTGGGGGGGGGGGGACAATAAAGTAAAATTAAATACAGAAATGTGGGGTTTGGCCACAAAAGCTCATGATACTATATATGTTTGTTAGTCTTTAAGGTGCTACAGGACTGCTCATTGTTTTTAAAGTTACAGACTAACGCAGCTCCCCCTCAGACTTCTACTGGAGAGAGTTCAACAAAAGGAACTTGACTGGCTGTGAAGCACAGTTGTTGAGAATATAAAAAGGCTACTGAGGACACAGGCTGTGTTCACAGAGATCAAAACATTCAGCAGACAGGGAGCTAGAATCCAGCATGGAGGTGTTCAGCTTCACAGCACCCCTGAGCTCCAAAGTTCCGTAAGGAGGATGATCTGGAAAGGCACAAGGAAATTTAACACACTGAACTATTGATTCCTAAATCAGTTCAAGTGCTAATGTCTCAAACAACCTAAGGGAACAGAAACGGGAAGACTTGGGGAAACAGATCTTACAGGAATACCATGCAATCAGTTACAAATAAAAGCCCCTATAAAGCAACAAGTCATAATATATCAACACAATCTCAATAAGAAAGTTACTCTTTATAAAGAGAGCAGGACAATTCTTGATTTAGCCTTCAGTGGAGCACAGCAGCTGGTCCAAGTAGTAACTATACCTGAACTGCTTGGTAAAATGGACTATAATGCAATTAAATTTAACATCTTTGTAGGGGGATAACACCAAATAAAAACCCAACATGGTAACATTTAACTTTAAAAGATCAAGTACACAAAAATGAGGATGTGTGTGAGAAAGAAATTAAGAGAGTAGCACAAAGGTTAAATGTTTGCAAGCAGCGGAGAGGTGGGGAAGCTATTTAAAAAAACATAATATAGACTCAGCCAAAATATATATCCCAAATCAGAAAAGACAGTAGGAGAACCAAAATAGTTCCATCATGGCTAAAAACCAGAATAATGGACACCACAAGAAACAAAAAGGCACCCTTTACAGTTCAGAAGTCAAACCCTAATGACGATAACAGGAAGGTGTGAAATCTCACAGGTTATGTGTACAAGCATAATAAGGAAGCCAAGAAAAGAATTTGAGAAGCAACTTGCTCAAGATGCAAAACACTAACAGGAAGTATTTCAGAAGCAAGGAAACCTGCCAAGCATCTACGTGGATTTCAGAGCCCGGGCTTCAACTTCAGCCCAAATATCTACATGGGTTTTTTAGTTTCGTAATCCTAGTGAACTGACTGGGCTCTGAGACGTCGTGCCGTAGGATTTTCTGTACAATACAGGCATACCCTAAACTACCAAGGTGTGAAAAGAGCATTCAAAGAAGACAACGCTAAATGCAGAGAAGCTAATAAATTATTTGCATCAGTCTTCACAGCAGTGAATATAGGGGAGATACCCATGGGAAACCTATCCTTTTTGGGTGACACATCTGAAGTACTGCCCAACAGAAGAAGTTTTAGAACAAATTGATATATTAAGTCACCAGGACTAGATGGGATTCACACAAGAGTTCTGAAGGAACTCAAATATGAAACTGCAGAACTACAAATTGTAGTATTTAACCTGTTTCAGTGAAACTAGACTCTGTACCAGAATCCTGGAAAATAGCTAATGTAATGACTACTTTGAAAAGGGCTCCAGAGGCTGGTGAATCTATCTTCAGTAAAGAACAGAAGTATCACATAAACATTACTTGCTGGAGAAGAACCAACACAGCTTTTACTGGAAGTCATGCCTCGCCAATCTATTAGAATTCCTTGAGGGCACCATCAAGCATGTAGATAAGGGTGGTCCAGTTTTGACAGTGTACTCAGATGTCCAAAGAGCCTCTGACAAGGTCCTAACCAAAGACTCTCAAGGAAAGAAAACAGTTGTAAAATTAAAGGGAAAGTCTTTCCATGGGTCGGTAACTGGTTAAAAGATAAGAAGCAAAGTACTGAAATGATTAGTTTGCACAGTGGAGAGAGGTACATATTTGGGGCCCCAAAGATCAGTACTTGAACGTGTGCTGTTCAACACGTTCATTAATGATCTGAAAAAGAGGCTGAATAATGAAGTGGCAAAATCAACAGATGATAGGAAATTATTCAAGACAGGTACATTCAAAGCTGTCTATGAAGTTACAAGGCAAATCTCACAAAACTGGATAACCGGGTAAAGATGAAATTCAATGTTGAGACCTGCTAAATAACGCATAATCCCAACAGCCCACGTGGAAAGCTGGGTTCTCAATGTGCTGTTACCACATAAAGAGATCTTGAAATCACTGTGAATAGTTCTCTGGAAACTTCAGCTCAATGAGCAGCCGTGGTCAAAAAAGTGAACAATGTTACAAACTATGAGGAAAGGGATCATTAATAAGACAAAAAAAACCCACAGTGCCAGCCATATCAATCTATAGTGTGCCTGCATTTGAATACCGTGTCCAGTTCTGGGCCCCATATCTCAAAAAAGACACAGAAGAAATAGAAAAGATTCACAGAAGGGCAACAAAGACGATCCAGGGTATAAAACAGCTTCTATAAGGAGTGACTAAAAAGATTACAGTTGTCCAGCTTAGAAAAGAGCTAACCAAGGGGGGAAGATATGAGAGATCTATAAAACCATGAATGGCATGGAAAACGTGAACAGTTATTTCCCATTTCCAACAATACAAAACCAAGGGGCCATTCAAATAAATGAACAGGCAGAAAGTTTAATACAAACAAAAGGAAGCACTATTCTACAGATCACATAATTACCATGTGGAACTCATTACCACAGATGTTGTGATGGCCAAAAGGATAACGGGTCTCAAAGGGTGCGTCTACAGAGCAAAGTTATTTTGGAATAATGGCCGTTATTCCGAAATAACTATGTGAGCGTCTATACAGCAATTCTGTTATTTCGAAATAATGGACAGCTTATTCCAACTTCTGTAAACCTCATTCTACGAAGAATAACCCCTATTCTGAAATAACTACTTCAAAATAAGGCGTGTGTAAACACTTCACCAGGACCATTCTAAGTTATTCTTCCTGGGGCTCTAAATCAAAATAGCACGTCTACATTAGGGAAGTCTGCCTCGGACTAATTTTGAGGCTTCCCTGCAGTGTAGACATGCTATTTCAAAATAAGCTATTTCGGAATAACTCTTCCAGAATAGCTTATTCCGAAATAATTGCAGTGTAGACACATCCAAACAGAACTACTTAAGTTCATAAAGGATAGGACCATCAATTACAATGGCCATGAAGGTCAGGGATGCAACCCCTGTTTTGAGCTACGTTAAATCTCTGACTGCCGGAAGGCTCTGGTCCCAGCCACTGTCAGAGAACAGGATATTGAGGCTAGATGGCCTATTGGTCTGACTTAGACTGGTGGTTCTTACGTTATTATGGGCAATATGTCACAGAAAAACGTATCCTCACAATACATATGGTTTGCCATACTGAGCCAGGTCAGTAATGCAACTTGTCCAGTATCCTGTCTCTGATAGTAGCCACACATAGATGTGTTAGAGCAGGGGCAGACAAGATCCAGCCTGAGGGGGCAGGAGCCCCAGCAGCCCTGGGAGCTGCAGTAACCCTGTCCTGCAGGGCCAGAAGTTCAGGCAGCCCTAGGAGCCACAGAAGCCCCAGGAACTGGGAACTCTGACAGCCTCCCGGGAACCACAGATAACCGTGTAACCAATAGAAATTCAGTCGGTTAATAATCTGTTTCAATTTTTAGCATCACTACTTACTAATGCAGCTATTAGGGATGTAAAATCCTGGCACAAGCCACGCTGGGCTCGCTGCCGGCTCCCTGCCCCTAGCCCTAAGCTGCACAGTGTGGGCTGCTGGCTTCCAGCCCCTAGCCCCAACTGCATGGGGTGGGCTGCCAGCTACTGGCCCACAGCTGCACAGGGCAGGCTTCTGGCCGGCAGCCCCATGTGGGGCCCAACAGGACTGGAGCAGCCCTCCACTTGCAGCAGGCTGAATCCAGGGGGCTGCTCCCAGGGAACCAATTAACCATTACCCGGTAAGCATCACCCGGTTACCTGTTCACATCCCTACATCTACAGACATTACTGTCTCTAGATATACATTTTTCCCCCCTGTGGGATGACAGTGATGTCATCACATCATCTGTGTCCTCAAGCTGCCACCACCTGCCTTCATCCTCAGCCGCTTACTGTGGCCAGCCTTGGTGCAGTCCCCTCTGAGCTGAGCCACCAGGGCTGTGTTCCCTCCACAATCCAAGCCCGGCCCCCGCCCAGGTGCTCTCCACCATCTGAGCCTGCCCCTCCCCACCCTCTGCCCCAGGCTGTGCCAGGTCCCCTCTGCCCTCTGAGCCTGACTGCCTCCAGCCCCTTCACCCCCCGCCCACTCCTGACTCCCCCACCCTGGCCAGACACCTACCCCAAAGAGAGGGGGGTTGGCAAGCGTAGCAAGTAAGGGGCACAGCCCCCTAGTTATCCCTAAAAACAGACCTTTTTTGAGCCAACTGAGCTCTCGGCCTTGACAACATCTTGTGACAATGAGTTCCACAGTATAGCTGTACCTTGTATACAAAGTTGTAAATTAGCCACATTTCACTGACTGTCACTCGGTTCTTGTGTTATAAAGCACTGTGAACAGGAGCACCTGATGTACCTTCTCTATTCCTTTCATTGTTAATGCTTTTATCATGACCCCTCTACAGCTAAGAATCTTAATCTCTCTGATTTCTCCTTCTATGGAAATCTTTCCCTGCATCATCTCAGTTATTCAAAGTGAGAGTTGCTTTCATATTTCTTCCATTCCAAAAGGGCATGTGACCATACCTCAAGGATTTCAAGCTAGGGATGTGAACGACTAGTCGCTCCCCCCCCCCCACTTGCTGCCTCTATCAGAAGGTGGCAGCAAGGAGGGGGGACAGGAGGAGGTGCTTCAAAGTGGCAGCGCCACGTCGGTCTTGAGGCCAGACCCTGGGATTCATTTGGCACTGCTGCTTTGAAACACCATGTGCTGCCCGGGGCCCAGCTGGGTTGTCCCCAGGCTGCACGCGGCGTTTCAAAGTGACAGTGCCACATGGAGCCTGGGATCAGCTGCGGACTCCCCAGCTGACCCTGCGCTCTGTGCAGTGCTACCACTTTGAAATGCCATGTGAAGCCTGACGCCAGGCTCCCTGTGGCATTCCAAAGAGGCAGTGCTGCATGGAGCCCGGGGTCAGTGGGGGAGTCGCTTTGAAACATTGCATGCAGTCTGACGCCGGGCTCCTTGTGGCATTCCAAAGAGGCAGCGCTGCATGGAGCCCGGGGTCAGTGGGGGAGTCGCTTTGAAACATTGCATGCAGCCTGACGCCGGGCTCCCTGTGGCATTTCAAAGAGGCAGTGCTGCATAGAGCCCGGGGTCAGTGGGGTAGTCCCCAGCTGACTCCAGACTCCATACCGCACTGCCGCTTTGAAAAGAGCCTACAGCTGTTGCTACACTTCAAAGGTGGAGGCGCTCTATCGACCAATCGAATAGTCGATGCAAACTGCATCGACTATTCGATTAGTCAATTAATCAACATTTAACATCCCTATTTCAAGCCCCTCCCCAACCAACCTAAGACTTCACAGAAGCAGGGGCCTTTTCTTCTTTAGTGCTAGGTGCAGGGACAGGAAACTTCTTCCCTGGCTCCAGTGCAGGAGTTCTCAGCCTGCATCAAATAGCTGCAGCCCTTGAGACATCATCAGGGTTCTATCTAGGGTGGTGCAGGAGTCTGACCTGCCCCAGGCACATAGCCAGAAGAGTGGGGGGCAAAAATGGGGGGGGGGGAGGAACACCCAGCATCACTTTCCACCCCATCCTCCAGTACATGAAACAGTTAATGGTTTGACTTATTTGACTAATTTAAAATGCTCCTGGGTGGATATTTGCCAGGAGCTGATATGAAAGATACTATATCGATCTGAATGCAACTGCAGTCATAACAAAATTACAACCCTTTCTTTCTTTTGGTAGATGTACAGGTAGTGTATATATTCTGTGGGTGCGGCACACGTAACAAAGACAGCTGCGTATGCAGCCCACAATGGCAAATAGGTTGAGAATCACTGATCTTAGTGGCAGTGGCTTCTCCTTTTGCCAATGGCTCTTTACAGATTCAGACAGATATGTCTGCATCAGTTACATTCAGCTCATGTTTTCAAGTTCTTCTTCCCAACCCTACTAACAAGGCAATTTTTTAAAATGAATGTTAAGAATCTGATGTTATCACTTGATTCTGGGGAGCAAGAGCTCCAGACATAGGCCTGTTCTTACACTTGAATCTATCCCTGATCCCAGATGTATCAGAACTCCACAGTGAAGAGCCAAACCTGAGAAATCCAACACAGTGCACAAGTTTATATTGTGAATATCTACGTCACGCCTCAGGCCTGGCTGGGCTGGAGCACCACCTCCCCACGTCGGGCGGGGGGGGGGGGGGATTGCTCCAACCCAGCCAGGAGGCCGGTTAACCATGAGCAGTAAGCATCACTCAGCAAGGGTGATGCTTACCGGTTAACCATTCACATCCCTAATTTTAAATAATACATTTAAAAGGCACCAGATTTGGAATCCAATATTCTTGCTTTTTTGAGAAAAGAGGAATTCTTGGAGCTGAGAAACAGTCAGAGCTTACATGCACAAGACATCCTACTTGAAACATTTTAGTTTACAAGTTACATAGACACAGGTTGAACCTCTCTAAGTCCAGCACCATCGGGACCTGACCAGTGTCAAACCAGAGAATTTCCCAAACCACAGGAGGTCATATTGTCTGGCAGCATGACCAACACTTCCAATGCTTACGGGGCTCTTAGAAGACATTTAGGTAAATTAGAGCTAAATAACACAGAGAGTCAAGACTGGTGGCTGTTAAACTTTATGGGGCCACGGGAAACTTGACCACACCCAAAGTAAGTGGACAACTGGCTAACTAAAATCATGCTGGACCACGGATGTTGCTGGACTAAAGAGTGCCGGACTAGAAAGGTTCAACCTGTACTGCAGCTTGAAGTGCTGATGCTGTTTGCTTTCTTTTATATACTTCAGAAGTCTTTTTCTAATTACGCTTTAATGGATCATTCACTGGGTTAAGTAAGAGAAAATCTGAAGGGTTTTCCCAAAAGGGACAGTATGAAGTGAAGCAACATTATTTTGGCCAAGTGAGATATCCTAATGTTTTCTGTACTTTAATATCTCTTACAGTGATTCTAGGGGAAGTATTCCAGCAATTGTACATCTGTACATAGTGCACATGAAGCTATCTGTCTTTCACCAGTAAACTATCAATCATTCATTTGGAAGAAATATTAGTTTTTGTATCATAGCTGTGCCCAAGAATGCCAATCAAGGATCAGAGCCCAATATGTTAGTAACTATGCAGAAAAACAACAGTCCTTGAGGCAGTGTTTACTATCTACAATAGTTGGTGAAAATTATATTGTAAGTATTCTTTGAAGTTGAAGCATAATTTGTAACAAGATTTAGGCTTCAAACTTGGATTACATGATATTTTGATGAAAAGGAACAATAATTAGAATGTCAGTAAATATCTTAGTCAATAAAACTCACAAAGAGGAAAGTTTTTGCATTTCACGCCAGAATTCAATGCAACTCCTCAGACTGAAGAATAAAAAACTAAATTAAGATGACCGATGGCAGACGTGAAGCAAACAGACTACTTTTATTACAGGAAAGGTGTATATTCACAGCACAGTTAGCTATAGTTACAACTCAATTGTTACCCTAACCTGACTCTCATCCCCCCACAAAATCTCCAGTTAAATGACGCTGTAAGCTCAAGTTTGCTGGCTTGAGGGAGGTGGAAGACGAGGTAATTCATAGATTCAAGTCCAGAAGGGGTCACTTAGATCATTTAATCCCATGGTGTCCAACCAGTTCCAAAGCAGTAGCCACTATAGTGAACTAGGCATCCTCAACCAGCAAAATAGCCACATTGTTCAAGCCAACTAGCCACACTCAATCAGTCAAATAGCCACATTTGGCTAGAGGCTAGCATGTTGAACACCATGGATCTAATCTAACCTCCTATTTAACATAGGTCATAGAACTTCCCCCAAAGAATTCCTAGAGCACTGGTCCCCAACCTTTTGAGGTTGTCGGGTGCCAGGGGGCGTGGCCGTTTGCCTGCCGGGCGCCAGGGGGCGGGGACACTTGCGCGCCCGGGGGCGGCCCCCCCCGGCCACATGCCCAGGGGCGGCCCCCCCCGGCCGCGCGCCCGGGAGCAGGGCCCCCTCCAAGGGCCGCGCGCCCGAGGCCGGCGCTCCCCCCCCTCCCGCCGAGTGCCGCGCGCCCGGGGCCGGCGCTCCCCCCCCTCCCCCCCGCTGAGTGCCGCGCGCCCGGCGCTCCCCCCCGCCGCGCGCCCGGGGCCGGCGCTCCTTAGAGATGGCAATCAAGTCATCACTAGACTGAGCTCTTTCAGTCTATCACTGCAAAGCAAGTTTCCTAATCCCTTAATCTTTCTCATGGCTTTCCTCTGAACCCACCTAAGTTTATCAACATGTCCAGCACCTGAACTGGACATAGTATTCAGGCAACGATAGCACCGCTGACAAATGCATTGGTAAAATAACCTCTCCAAACCTACTCGAGACCCCATTTACAGTAAAATCTCGAGTATAATGCACACTTTTTTCCCGGGTTTTTTTTTTGCATCAAAGATGGGGTGCGCATTATCTATAGGAAGTTTTTTTTTTTTTAATTTTAAACTCACTCTCGGCAGGCATGAGCTGGGGGGGGGGGGGGAGGTTAGGCAAGGACCTGGGAAGGACCTGAGCGGGAAGGGCCCCCCCAGGCGGGAAGGGCCGCCCCGCAGGCGCAAGCTCGGCGTGCGGGCATCTGGGCTAGGGAGGCTCCCCCTGCAGGCGCAAGCTTGGTGTGCGGGCAGCTGGGCGGGGAAGGCTCCCCCTGCAGGCGCAAGCTCGGCGCGCGGGCAGCTGGGCAAGGGGCAGCTTTCCTTTTCTTCTCTCCTGTTCTCCTGTATAATGGGTGCGTATTATACATAGGAGTTCGGATGTTTCATGATTTTAAGAGTCTAAACTCAGGGTGCACACTATACATAGGTGCGCATTATACTCGAGATTTTACGGTACACATCTCAGGAAAACCTCAGCCCTTTTGGCCATAGCACTGCACTGGATGCTCATGTTCAGCTGATTATCCACCATGATCCCCAAACCTTTTCCAGAGACACTGCTTCCAGGATAGAGTCCCCACCTTTAAGGAGAGTCTGCATTCTGTGATCCCACAGGCATACATTTGCATTTCACTGTATTAAAATGCGCAGTGTTGGCTAGCTTGTTGGAGCTTGTGTGATGATCATGTTGAGCTAGTAATGCAGCTGCGGAGCAACAGCTCAATTTCAACCACTCAGCAGCTAACCCACTCTCTCGTCTAGTCCAATTACTCATGCTGCTAATCACTGAATCACAGAAACGAGGACTGCAACTGTCCTCAAGAGTTCATCAAATCCAGCCCCCGCACTGTGGCAAGACCAAACTAACAGACCATCCCTGACAGGTGCTTCTCTAACCTGTTCATAAAGACCTTCAAGGATGGGATTCCATAATCTCCACTGGAAGCCGACTTCAGAATGTGATGACCTTTCTAGTTAGGGCAGGTCTGCAGTTGTGCTGCTGCCATGCTTTAGTGAAGACACTAAGCTAGTGGGACAGCTTCATGAAAGTTCAGCAGTTACACATCTACCCGTGCGTGCAGGGTGCTGGCTTTTAAGTTAGCACTTGCAAGCACCAGCTCCCTCCCCTGTGCTGCTGCTTCTGTATCAGAGGCAGCAGCGTGGAGGGGCAGGCAGCTCCACGGGAACTGCTATGCATGGGGAGCTGATTTAAGATCCGGCTCCCCATGAATACCGGCTCTCACCTAACCTTCTGCGCTGCTGAGGCAGCTCCTTGTGCGCCGTGGCTTCTGCCTGCCCTCCCTGTGCTGCTGCCTCTGATACAGAGGCAGCAGCGTGGGAGGGGGAGAGGGTCTGTGTGTAACCATGCACTTACTGGTCTTTGGGCCCCTCACTGCTTCCAGGCATGGCCTCCCGCTGCACCCCTTAGGTGGATTCTGGCCAATGGGAGCACAGGGAAAGGCTCCAGACAGCACACTTGCGCTCTGCTGCTTCCCCAGCTCTGGAGGGGCAGCGCTTCTTCCCCACATAGCAAGGCTTGGGGCTTTCTCTCCACGCCCACCCCCACAGCGGGAAGGCAGCACTAGTGCTCCAACCATGCAGGGGAGGGCGAGGCTGCAGCGCCAGGCAAAGGGGGCCTGGGCCGCTTAGATCAGTGCTGCCGGATGCCTCCTCGCCTGCCTTGCAGAAGCGCCACTCGCTGCTCCAGCCCCGCACATGGCTGGGAGGGAGGGAGCCAGTCTGGGCTTGGGAGACGGGCTGGGGTTGGGTCTCACCGGGGCGGCTCAGTGCTGGGCTCAGGACGTGGTCACTCAGGTGCAGTGGAGGCTGGGGTGGCTGGTGGCTTCTGGTGCTTCTCTGAGCCCCGGGCTTCACACCAGCCAAAGCAGCCCCTGGGCTAGGGGACGGACCGCCTGAAAGACTGCAGCCAGGACTGAGTGGGCAAGACCCTTGGGAGGCAGCATCTGCCCAGGCTGGGCTGCCAGGTGGCTTGGCCGGTCCCTAAACAGTACCCAGGGCAGGGAGCCCGTGCGTGGGGAGGGCCTGCGGGATGCAGAGTGACATGATGACATCACTCTGTCATCTCACAGGAAAAGTTTTTTTTATAGAGAGAGAGAGAGATTAGCTCTCCTTCCCCACTAAGTAAAGGGCATTTATATTCTGTGCTCTCTTGCTCCTAGTGTACTTAATGAAATCACTCTAACTCCAGCATCCTTTTGAAACTTCAATTTTTATTTTGAAGTTTGATCACTCACTCTAGCTAGAATAGATCAAGCAAAGTACTATCTGGGCTTTTTAAAGGAGTGGGGGGGAAGGGAGGAAAAGAATCAAAGAAAGGACCCAGTGTTTACCACTATTGAGCTATTAAAATGCCAACCACTAGATGAATCATTTAGTTAGTGTGATCTAATAGAAGATGCAAGAATGACTAACTGCATTTCTTTGGAAGCTTGTTTATTAGTATTGTTACAACGATTAGTCTTCATTTAACTGCAAAAGAATGCTGCAAACGTTCTGTATATAACACAGGGTTTGCATGGTCAGAAGAAGTTTTGACATGAATTGCACTTGACAATACAGTTATTTAGTTAAAAAGTCGTTCCTCGGGATATTGTTTGCAACACTTTATTTAGCCAGCTATAGGTGTATACTTCTGTGAATTAGAAACAACCACTTCTAAATTCTCTGGCAACACTGATCTATTCTATTGCCATAAAATATATTTCATTCTCTCCCTTTTTTCCCCTCTCATGCAAAACACACATATGGGCAACTCAGGTGAAAACTGATACAAAAATTGTTGTTAAAAACTTGTAATTTCTGAGCCTTTCCCTCAACACAACACTCAGTTTCCTAGGCTGCGACTCCTCATTAATCTGTCCAAACAACCTGCCTCAGAACCGCCTTCCCCAGAAGTACGCCAGAGAAGTGGACAGTTTGTAACTGGCTGCAGCAACTGAGAAGTTGGAGAGGGTTCAGAGAAAAGTCACAAGAACGCTCAAAGAACGAGAAACGCTGACTGATGTATGGTGATAGGCTCAAAGAGCTCACAGTCTGTTTAGCTCAAAGTAAAGGTTATGGGAGGAGTTGGTAAGAATCTAAGTATCTACACAAGGAACAGAAAGGTCTCACACAATCCAATGGGTGGAAGTTGAAAAAGTAGACAAATTCAGACCAGAAATAAGCTGTAAATTAACAATGAAAATAATTTCTCTCCCTGTTAAAACAAATTACCCAGGGTTCTGGTGAATTCTCTACCCCTGAGAATTCTTAAATCAATATTGGATGAACTCTCTTCACATTTTAAGACAATCACTGCAACGATATGGGTTTAAAAATATTTTGAAATGAAAGCTGAGATTCTGGAGCACAATTATCCATCAAGGGCTGAATTCTGAGGCAAATTCCATGCCTCTGAAATCATGAAATATGTGGGACTCTTCTCAAATGACCCCTCATTACTGAGCACCTTCTAATTGCATTAAAACATGCAACAAAAAAATAGTTTGACACAATCAACTCTGGATTAAACAAAGACTGTGAATGGCTTGCTAACTACAAAAGCAGCTTCTGTTCCCTTGGAATTCACACCTCCAGATCAGCTGCTAGAAGTGGGCCTCATCCTCCTTGATTGGATCACCTCATCATCTCCAGCCTGATCCTGGCCTGCATATTTATACCTGCCTCTGGAAATTTCCACTACATGCATCTGACGAAGTGGGTCTTTGCCCACGAAAGCTTATGCTCCTACACTTCAGTTAGTCTATAAGGTGCCACAGGACTCCTCGTCGCTTTAACAAAAAAATAAACGTTCCCCTTTGTCTGTGTGTGAGGATCACTTGAAAGGTAACAGGTCGGAGACAGACTATCTAATATGAGATGGGGTTTGCACTTCGTTCTGAATGCGGCAATACTCTATTAAACCATTTGTTGTCAATAGCAATCCAATAAATCCTCTTCAAGCAAATTTGGAGTGGTGATGAGCTTCTCCTTACAAACAGCCCATTCACATGTGTCCCAGAAGTATCCATGTTAGTTTGCCTCCTCTTCCAAATATACATGAGATCATTTGAAGAGGGGGTAAGTTACCATAGGCTCCAATTCCAAACCTATGCAAATTATACCCCGCTGAACACCTAGTTTTCCAAAGAGGCAACCAATGCCATCATCAGAATATCACAATGCCTACAACAAATAGGCAACATCTGACATTGCTGATCATGGGATTCTGCTGTCTTGCCTGGGAGATGACATGGGTCCAGGATAATGAACTAAAATGGTCTGAGTCCTTCCTGGAGGGATGAACCCAGTGAGTAATAATGGGGAACCACAGCTTCATCACTAGTCCCCTTGTAAATTTTCACAAGATTCAATTTTCAATCTGCTCCTTTTCGGTATTTACATGAAACCACCAGCTGAACTGGTCAGATAACATGGACTCAAACAGCAGCAATACACAGCTGACAGAGTTCTAGCTATCCTTCACCACATCACTAAAACCAAGAGTGCCCAGTGCTTGGAGATGAACCACTCTTGGGTAAAGAACAGCTTGCTGAAGCTGAACACAAACAATCCAGGGGTGTGGATGGTGGGTAGAAAAAAGTATTTTGAAGAGCCTTCAGCCCCAGTGCAGTCTCTGCTAGCTGAAGAGAGACCCACAATTAGCCCATAGTCTAGAACAGTGGTTTTCCAACTTTTTTTTCTCATGAACAGTTGAAGAAAATTGTTGATGCCCATGACTCCCCGCTAGCAGCTGTGGGGAAGCCACAAGCCCTTTAAATAGAAGCAGTTGAAAGGGCTTGTGCGTCCCAGGCAACGCATTGGGGGCGGGCTGGGAACTGCCGCACGGGCCAGATAAAAGAGCTAGGCGCTTACAGGTGCTTGCCCATCCCTGTAGTAGTGTCTTCATCACTGGAAGTTTTAAAATCAAGATTGGAAGCTTTCCTAAAAGAGACTTTCTAGTTCAGAGAGTTCAGGGGAGTCTTACAGGAGGTGCTATACAGAGATCAGATCAGATTAGCACAGGGGTACCTCCTGGCTTTATCACCTAGGAGTCAGATTTACAGAATTTAAGGCCAGATTTACAGAATTTAAGGCATACCTAGACTGAGCTCCTGTGTATCACAGGCCTCCAAAGGGTGGCAAAGGAGCTGGGCTTCACACCTAGATGTTCTGGCAACTAAACTGCACATGTAGAGCCCTCCCCAGCACCACCACTCTCATTTTCTTATATACCTCTAGGTACAAGATGCCAAGTACATTTTTCGAGTGCTGAATACTGTGGTGCCTTGTACAGTTGTAAGTATTTATTACAAAACAAAAAAGAAGAACGGTAAATATTCATACCTTCCGTAGAAATCTTGTTTCAAAAATGAAATCTTCTCCACAAACAGAGAAACATTTGGATTACAGTTCCTGGGGTGTATTCATCTTTAAAAAAAACAAACCAAAAAAAACCCCACTTTCTTTCAGTGTGAAGTTCCTCTCCCGTCTCTTTTTCCTGGGAATTAAAGAAAAAGAAAATATTGTTACTATTCACCAAGGAAAGTCACTGAAAGGCTACTCTGGCATGAAGTACTTTTTACTTGTTACCTCTCCTACAGGAAAATTGTAAGTCAAAGTGGAAACTTATTGTAGAGGCCAACATTTTGTTTGGTAAAATCATGATCACATATGAATATACTCTCTTCTATCATGCAGGCTTACAGCTTTACCACTTTTTACTGTAGACAAATATGAACATTTATTCTGGTTTCTGGAAACACAAGGGTTAACAGTCCCTCCCCTCTGCAGTCCTTAGAAATAGTTTGTGAAATACCTACTTCATTCAAGAACACACTTTGTTTTCCTGACATCACTTTAAAAGAAAGTTCTAAGTTGTCAAGGAAACCAAAAGGTCATTTCCCCTTGTTCCAAGAATAATTACAACAGAACACATGTATTACATATTCAGTTTGAGGCCCCTATTAGTTTGAAGGGACAAGACGACACTGGAGCCCAGAGCTGAATATATAATACATTGAAAAGGAGACTCAGACTGAGGAAAACTATGAAAGAAATGTACTTTGCTTAGCTTCCCTTTGCTTTTAGTGAAGTGGTGTTTTAAAAAGATATTTTTATGCACAAATTCACAAATTTTAATAATTCTCTATGGTCTCCAAGTCATTAATGACAATTAACACAGGTGTTTACTAGACGTCACACTGGAAGTATCATATGTTTAAACTTTGATATCTCATTTGTAAAACAGCACAAGCCAAACACAGGGGAGTCAGGAGAATAAGTGAAACTGAACTAGGAATGTTAAATTTCGATAAAATCAGCTAATTGAGTAATCGATGGAAATCCAGCTGCGCCTCTGCCTTTGAAACGTACAAGAGCCGCCCATGGCTCCTGTACATTTCAAAGGAAGATGCACAGACCCCAGGAGCAGACTGCTGTGCCTCTCCCTTTGAAACGTACAAGAGATGCAGGCGGCTGTTGCACATTTAAAAGGGAGAGACATAGCTTCTATGTGAGCAGGGACTGCTTTGGGCCCCACTCCTGCCGTTTCCCCACTGCGCCTCTGCCTCCCCTGCTCCCCCATGGAGACGGTACTGGGGGAAAACAGGTTTTTAAGCCAGCTCCCCCCACCACTGACTCTTGTCCTACCCCTTGTTGCCTCTGATACACCTCCTCCTCTTCCCCCCGCTGCTTCTGTGACTAGTTGAGTAGTAATTCGACTACTCGATAAGCCTAGGCTTATTGGGTAGTAGACTATTTTGCTTACATCCCTAAACCGAACGGATCAATATAAGGTTTGCAATCAAGGCTGCACCATCCCCTACATTTTGTTATGCTTTCTTGCTGCTGTTACACCACCAGCAACTTGTCTTGCTAAACACTGGCCTCATGGGAGAGGCAAAAGTATTTTTAAAAATGAGTAGTCATATGGCATCTTAGAGACTAACAAAAATATATATATGGCCAAAACCCACTTCTGCAGATGAGCTTGAGTGAGTACGTACGGAGAGACAGAGACAGAGACAGATATGTGTTAAGCTCTAAGGTGCCACAGGACAACTTGTCATTTTTTAACATACAGACTAACACGGTTACTCCTCTGAGACTTTTAAAACAGTATTTTTGGCAAGGGAGGTGATCTGATAACAGCAGTTAAAAATATACACATTTGAAGACAGGAGTCCAAAAACTGATGAGAGGGTAACACACCACACAACATGGGAAAATGAGATTATGACTCTAGGTTGTTCCTGACTCCAAAGTCAAACAGATTTGGAAATATGGCAAAGGCCAGGAGTCAGTGAGAACAACCTGCCCAAAGTCACTCTGACCTCATCTGGAATCAAACCTACAAGCTCTGAGGGGAGCTATAACCAGTCCTTCCAGGCAGAGGTATACTGTCAGTAGGATGGTTCAGGACGGTTGCCTCAGGCGGCTCCACTGCAGCTCTTTCAACCATCCTATGGATGGGACCCGTGGGGTTCAGAACAGCCTGGGAGATTGCTGGGGGCCTAGCATGGGGTGGAAGGAGCCCCCCCTACCCCCCACCCCGTCCCTCAACACAGCAGCAGGAGTCAGAGTGACCCTGCAGCCTGGTCTGCTTCACAATGGCGGCAGAAAGCGGAGTACCCTCGCTCCAGCATCCTGCTGCCACGGTGAAGCGGTGCACAACGGGCTGGGAGATGGGTGTCAGGGCAAACTGACAAGGTCGCTCCGGCTCCCAGTCCCCCAATCTGAAACACATACTCATCACCAGCCACATACTCCACAACATAAACACAAACCCAGGAACCAATCCCTGCAACAAGTCCCACTGCCAGCTCTGTGCACACATCTACCCTAGCGACACCATCACAGGTCCTAACCACAGCAGCCAGACTATCAAAGTCTCATTCACCTGCACAGCTATTAGTGTGATCTATGTCACCACATGCCAGCAATGCCCCTCTGCCATGTACATTGGACAAAACAGACTGTCTCTGCGAAACAAAATAAAATGACACAACTCACATATCAAGAATAGTAGCATAAAAGAAAACAGTGGGAGAACATTTTAATCTCCCTGGATACAATTACACACTTGAAATTTGCCATCCTCAAGCAAAAATCTTCAAAACCAGACTACAATGTGAAACTGCTGAGATGGAATTCATATACAAATTTGACACCATCAGAATGGTTTGAATAGGGGCTGGGAATACTCTCATTACAAAAAATGGTATTTCACTTTAGGTATTCTCACCTTGTCCACATCCACCCTGATTAAATTAGCTCTGCTGGAACACTCCCACCTCTGTACCTCTACTATCTGTCTCTTTTTTTCACTTCATGAATCTGACCAAGTGAGTCACAACTCACAAAAGTTTATGCCATAATAAAATTATTAGTCTTTGAGGTGTCAAGGACTCCTTGTTATATCTGATGAAGCAGACTAACACAGCTGCCTTTCTGACACAAGACAAAAGGTTTAGAAGACCTTATCTATGACAGAAGCTTTAAAAAAATGGGCATGTTTAGTCTTGAGAAAAGACGACTTAGGAGGGGTCCTTATAACAGTTTACAAGTTAAAGATTGTTATAAGGAGGACAATGATCAATTGTTCTCCATGTCTTTTGAAGGCAGGACAAGACGCAATGGGCTTAATCTGCAGCAGTAGATTTGGATTAAATATTCTAACCATAAAGATAGGCAAGTATTGGAATAGGCTTCCAAGGGAGGTTGTGGAATCCCCAACAGGGAAGGTTTTTAACAATAGGTCACAAAAACACCTCTCCGAAAGGAGATAGGTTTACTTGATCCTGCCTCAGCATAGAGAACTGAACTAGCTGACCTGTTAATATCCCTTTTAGCCCTACATGTCTACATAAGAACAGCCAGACTGGGTCAGACCAAAGGTCCATCTAGCCCAGTGTCCTGTCTGCCCACAGTGGCCAATGCCAAATGCCCCAGAGGGAGTGAACGGAACAGGGAATCATCCAGTGATCCCTCCCCTGTCATTCATTCCCAGTCTCTGACAAACAGGCTAGGGACACCATTCCTACCCATCCTGGCTAATAGCCATTGATGGACCTAACCTCCATGAATCTATCGAACTCTGTTTTGAACCTTGTTAAAGTTCTATAGCCCCTTCTCCGCATCCTCTGGCAAGGAGTTAAGAAAAACTTCCTTTTGTTTGTTTTCAACCTGCTACCTACTAATTTCATCTGGGGAGCCCTAATTCTTATGTTATAGGAGCAAGGACATAACTTTTCCTTATTCACTTTCTCCATGCGTGTCATGATTTTATAGACCTCTAGCATATCCCCCCCTTTGTCTACTCTTTTCTAAATTGAAAAGTCCCAGTCTTTTTAATCTCCCCTCACAGACTCTTCTTGGAGTCTATGATTCTATCATTGTTTCACTATAAGTTAGCAGCTTGTGCAAGCATAAAAAATTTACTTCAGGCAAAGATTTTTTTGGACTCCATCTCCCACAAATTCCTTTCAAATAAAACTACTTGATGACTTGTGCAGAAAGAGCAAAATTGTTCTCACTGCTTCTTACAGAAATTCAACTAGGCATCTTGCCCGGGTCTGCACTTTTAGGGAATTCGCACATCACTGATAGTGTCTGTGCAGTGGTACTAGCTAAGACCAGTAGTAGGCACGTTTACCAAAGTGTCATCTAGGGACATAAGTGACTAGTAGAGTGATTTCTTGACTAGTTGCCTCCCTCCCCCCAAAGCAGGGTGGGAAGCATGAGCTGGTGCTGGGGGGTGGGGGAGGCTGGCTTAAAAGCCAATTCCCCCCAGCAAGGTCTCTGCGATGCAGGAGAGGGGCAGGGGAGGCAGAGTCGCTTCCGGGAGCTAACCCCGCTGTGACTCTGCACTTTAAAAACCCAGCGGGCTCTTATTATATTTAAAGTTCTGAGCCACAGCAGTTGCAGGGGCGACATGGTTGCAGGGGCAGCCTTGAATATTCCCAGCTCATGCCATCCCTGGGAGCTAACCCTGCTGCGGGATTAGCTAACAGCACCATCCCCAGGAGCTAACCCCGCTGAACTGACCTGGCTCATGCCGCCCCCAAAACCGCTGCGGCTCTGCACTTTAAATGTAGTAAGAGTCTGCCGGGCTCTTAGTACATTTAAAGTGTAGAGCGGCAGCAGGCGTGCCCCCCCATCAACTAATCGAGTAGTCGATGGAAATTACATCAACTACTCGCTTAGTTACTTAACTGATACTTAACTTCCCTAGTGTCAACTAACCCTGCTCAATGGAGATCTAGGTGAAATCATGGTAAAAATGTCAGGAAGCTTATCTACCACCAGACTGCTGTAACCAGGAAGGTACACTCAGATTAGAACAGCAAGAAACGTATTCTATAATTCTCAGTGCAGACACAGCCTTGGTGCAACCAGGAATCTATCAGACTTTTCATAAAAAGTGAAGATAAAACATTCATCTTTGACTGCTCTCCCAGCCAAATCGTTCTGAATCCTTGTCGTACAGGGATGGGAAGAACCTGTACGTTCCTATACCTATACTCATTCTCAACAAACTGTCATTTTCCCAATGCAGAAAGGGTTTTTAATTGTTCTAGCCATTGTGATAAACATGCAGCTTTTATTTACACATGGAATTAACCGCACAAAACTTAAAGATTGAAGCTCAACCTTTTGGAGGCACAGATATAAAGAAATCATGCGATAAAACACACCACAGTCTGAGAATATGCTAAACGCTATGAGTAATCACGGAAGTAAACTGTACCAGTTACTATTTTAAGTCCTTAGCTAACTATCATAAAGTCTCACGTGTAAGCTAATCTAAATATAAGATAACATTTTGATGAAGTTTGGTTAAAACCTCTTTAAAGCTGGTGGGCATGAGAGAACTTTTCAGGATAAATGTAAGAATTTAATCTCATGTTTGGAGTCAGATGAAACACAGCAGCAGCCACTGCCCAAAACACAGGTCACATGCCGTGTTAAGTCAGAAGCTGAGGAATGAATGCAAATGCAGGGAGCTAGGTACTTTTTGGTGAAAATTCATGCATCTGTGAGCAGCAGCACACACTGCCAAGGAAACTGCTAGAAAAGCACCCTGCAGGTGATCCTGAGAGAAAGCCTAGACTAGAGATATATTTTGTGAGCAGGGTGCAAGCTGGAATGAGTCTAGGAAATGTGAGCAAAGAAACTGCCTCCTGTTTGATTACATTTGGTTCCCATTATACTCAGAGAAATGGCACTTAGTTTCCATTCTTTGTAAATAAACCAGACTGCATCTGACTTCATCCTCACTCTCTCCTTTGAACACATACAATCCTGAATCATGGCCAATGGCACAGATCAAAACAGGTAAGAATACTAAAATGGGATGCCACACTAAGCCACAATGATGTTTAAAACTGAATATGTATTAATTGAAATGCCATTGTATGTCTCTTGTCTTACCATCTGCACTGGCTGCATTCACATATGCCCAATCAAAATGATAGTGTAACTCAGCTATACTCAGTCTTAGACTGATAGCAAGTACTTGGCAGAGTGGATTAAAAAAAGCTATTACTTTTTAAATAAAAAATCCAATTTTATTTATATCACATTTTACATTTCTATAGAAATTTATTAAAAATTAAAATTTAATTAGAAATAGAATAAATGCCTAAGCTTACAATAATCTCTTAAAATTATGTAAATTGTATACAAAACACATATTTAGCAGTATATCTTTGCTGCTAAGTTTTTGCTTCTTAGTTTGCTAAGGAAGTCCAAGTACTAAACTAGTGGGAGATACTGGCAACGGACCTGAAACCTGATTTTGCTGAAATACTAAAACCAAAAGACAGCAGTAACCTCTTCCACAGTGCAGAGAGAATAATTTCCTCATTTCAATTTACTTGTTCAGTTCACTGACTAGTTAATTCAACGTTGACACATCAAGCGGGAGCTGAAAATGCAGGAAAGCTGGTTTGTTTCCTCCAATCTATGAATGAAAACAAGGTGCTGGGGGTGAGATCCTTTAGTTCTAAAATCGTGAAGGACACAAACTAGTAACAGCCAGTTCGATCAACTAACTATACATAATACCTCACATGTTTAATAAGTCAATCAGTTTTAAATAAAAAATATTATGTGAATCTCAATTTTTTCTATTTATGCATCATTTAAGGTACATTTATTTAATTATATTATTAAAATACTAGTTATCTGTATTTTCCATTGAATGGGAAATTCCATCCCAACAGATCTTGACACAAATTACAAGTAAAAAGTTAAACATCTAGTAAATAAGGAGTGCATCAGTCACCATTTTCTAACGCAATAAAAAATGTAAAAATTAAGAATCTGAATAATTGAAAGTTGAGCTATGTAATTGCTTAAATAAACATGCAGATATAGTGCATCTTCCTTAGCAAACAGAAGCAACAAAATTAGTAGCATAGAGACTATATTTAGTTGAAAATAAACATGTTTTAATGGCAAACAACTAACAATGATAAACTTTTCTTTAGGAAAATATGTTAAAAGTACAAATGCAAAGCAATTAAAATCAATTACTTAAATCAAGGCTTCTTGCTTGCTCACTTAAATCATGATTAAAATGGTAATTTAAATCACTGATTTAAATCAATCCACCTTGCCATTTGGCCATCATAGGTAACAGAAAAAAACCCAGAATACTATAGACTCTCATCATGACATGTTGTGATCCGTATATGACCTCTACCTAGAATAAGGTCAGACCAGATGACAAGGCCCAAGATTCTCAAAGGTCACTAGTCACTCAGGGTTCCTTGAATTTCTTGTTTGCCCAACTTGAGATGTCTACGGGGATTTGATTTTCAGAAAGCATTCAGCACCCATACTCTAAAAATCAGACTCTCGGGTGTCTCAAGTTGGCCACTCCAAAATTAAATCACCCCAAATCACTAGCTCCTTCTAGATTTCTAAAATCTTGGGAAAATCTATTAAAAATCTTCAGAAAAATGTATAAAACTAACAGATTTTTCACTGATTTGGTGGGAAGCAAGTCGAATAGCACTATCCTGCATCCCATCATTTCTAAACAGATCCCAGAGATGCTTAATGGACACAAACTCTGACCCAATTCCATCCTTCTACAAAAGAATTTCAAAACACAATTACAAAGGGAGACAGCCAAACTGGAATTCATTCGCAAACTCAATGCTAACAATTTAGGACTGAATAAGGATTTTAACTGGTTAACCCACTACAAAGGCAATTTCCCCTCTCTTGATAACCACATTTCTGCATCAATTGCAGAGAATGAGCCACTTGCACCTGAACTGATTAGCCTCATTAACACAAGTAGCCTCTTTCTTTTTTTGTCTACCCCTGCCTGCAAACTACACTCCAATTCATCTGATGAAGTGGGTTTTACCCATGAAAGCTTATGCCCTAACAACAGGGCTCCTTGTTGTTTTCGCAGGACAGACTAATACACTGTCCCTTTGGTGGCCCTTCAAGTCAGCAGAATGGGGTTGGGAGTGCAGGCTTATTTAGAAAATCTACATTATGCAGCTAAATTCAACCTAAACTCCTGGGCTACGTCTACACTGGCCCCTTTTCCGGAAGGGGCATGTAAATGTCACCAGTCGTCGTAGGGAAATCTTCGGGGGATTTAAATATCCCCCGCGGCATTTAAATAAAAATGTCCGCCGCTTTTTTCCGGCTTTTAAAAAAGCCGGAAAAGAGCGTCTACACCGGCCCCGATCCTCCGGAAAAAGTGCCCTTTTCCGGAGGGTCTTATTCCTACTTCAAAGTAGGAATAAGACCCTCCGGAAAAGGGCACTTTTTCCGGAGGATCGGGGCCGGTGTAGACGCTCTTTTCCGGCTTTTTTAAAAGCCGGAAAAAAGCGGCGGACATTTTTATTTAAATGCCGCGGGGGATATTTAAATCCCCCGCGGATTTCCCTACGACGACTGGTGAAATTTACATGCCCCTTCCGGAAAAGGGGCCAGTGTAGACGAGCCCCTGGTGTAGACTAGGGTTGTTAAAGGGCACCTGATTACACCGTTACCTGGTAAGCATCACCCCTTAACAGGTGATGCTTACTGGGTAATAAATAGTTAATCAGTACCTAGGAGCAGCCCTCCACCCAATTCCCCGCCAGGCCCCTCACGCGGAGCTGTCAGCTTCCAGCCCATGCAGGGCAATGGTAGCCTCCACACAGGGACCGAGAGTTGTGATGGCAGCCCCCGCAGGGGACACCGGGAACCGCAGTGGCAGCAGCAGCCACTGTGGGGAGGTTGGGAATCACAGCAGCAGCCTCTGTATGGGGCTGGAAGCAGCTGCACTGGAGCAGCCCCTGCCTGTGGTGGGTGGGCTGCTCTAGCCCAATACCAGCAGGTGAGGGGGCCGCTCTGGAAGCATTTGAGTGGACCCCCTACCTATCCCCTTTTATTCAGTTAAACAGTTAAAAGCAGCGTTAGCACTGCATTTAACCAATACAGGTGTGATGGACACTCCTCCCATGCTTTATTAAATTGATTTATGGACACAAATATGCATAATTGAAAGATGCTTTGGACAAAAATGCACGTAACCTATTAATTTTAATGACAGGCTGTTAGACCTGTGTCTTATTTTGGTGTATGTAGCACTCTTGTATGTAAAAAATTCAAAATATGGAGTATGGAACGGTTTATGGTTTTAAATGTGCAAATGAAAGGCATCAGGGGTGTTTCCCTCAATGTCTAGGTGACCACCTATAATCAGCCTCCTTTTGTCCTTTAAGTCTTAGCAGTGGTTGGTCTTAGGAAGACATGTGACCACCCTAACTGGTAGGGTCTGACCAGGTACTTTTCCATGGCAGGGTGGAACGTAGAGACAAAGAATTCCCACCCAAAAGGAAAGCTATTTAGGATGCAAAAATCTTCAGAGTCTTGGTCTTTGGCTGGCATGTTACTCCAAAGAGAATGAACCAGAAACCCCAGGGGAAAAAAAATCTTCCTTGGCTTGGAAGTTTAGCTGTAAGAAGAACAATTTTAGGGTAAGATTGTAATAAGTTTTAGGGTGTTAGAACTAGTTACAAATTTTCTGTTATTTTAAATTTGTAACTCACTTTGCTCTGCCTGTTTTCACTTGCAACCACTTAAATCCAACTGTATGTACTTAATAAAATCACTTTTATTTACTATCAGACCCAGTGTAAATAATCATTACCTGGGGGAGCAATCAGTGGGTACATCCTCCTTTCATTATTAAAGGGGGCTTACCTGAATGATTTAATTGGAGTTCTGATCCCATTTGGGGGGTGGGTTCCCTAGAAGCTGGCCCCAAAACTACATTCTCCTAAGACCTGAAGAGTTTCAGTGTCTGTACTGCTCTTGGGGGCAGGGGAGCGGTGGTCTCAGCTCTGTGCCTTGGCTGGGGGAGGCCAGGAGATCTGGCCCTGAGGGACAGGGGGGTGAGAAGCCCCAGAGAACAAGGAAGCGAGTGTCTGGGGTTTTGTCAGAACACCGGGAAATACCCCCAAGGGTCTCCTCACGGAGTGTGATCAACAGGATTTTACATCCCTAATGTAAATCAGGCCTCAGAGACATCCTGAGCATGCAGGCTTAGAGCTACTGTAGGATAATGAATGGACTTTCTATATGTCTGGCTGATTTTCACATACCCACCTATGTTGAATGCAATTTGTCACTCCTGCCCATAAGTAATGTGATTTGAATACTGTAATCAACCTGCACCATAAATCAATTCAACTTTGCAAATAACTTTTTAGATTTACATACAACTATGATGTGGTTTCTGCCTATATGTGCCTATTCACTTTGTAGTCCAGCAAACTAGCATTTCAGTATTTACATCAAGAAACTCAGATACTTTTCAGCTGAATGCTTCACTATTTTCAGGAAGCCAGTTTGCAGTACAGAGTAAGTACAAATTTAATTAGCAAATGTGTAACAAACAACAAAAGCAGCTTACACAATCAAATTTAAATCACACTATGATGTGATGAAAGCTCCTTAGAAAACTGCTTTGAATTAGGAATGTTAAAATGTGTTTAATAAGTGACTGAGTAACTGCTGAAAATTTTGGTTAGATGTGGGGGGGGGCAAGTGGTTCCCCAGGTGCTGGCGTGCACAGGGAGCTGGCTTAAAAGCTGGTTCTCTGTGCATACCAGCTCACCATGCATACCAGCTCCCACCTGTCCCCCACCTCCCCACTGCTGACTCTGATCCACAGACAACAGCACAGGGTAACAAGCAGGTGCTCCCAGGGAGTCAGCTTTTAAGCTGGTTCCCCCCCTGCACTGCTGCCTCTGCGATACTGGTACAGAGGCAGTAGCACAGAGTGGCAGACAGCTCTTTGGGAGCTGGAGCATGCGGGGAGACGGCTTGTAAGCTGAAGCCTGCATGTAACCGTGAACGTTAACCGATGAATCCAGGCTCATCAGTGAACTGTGCACCAGGTTACACTTTCACATCCCTACCTGGAATGTCCATTTATTATGAACTGCTGTGGAGAGCAGAAATCTTAAAGGTGAAAAACACACACCTTTTCTGACTCTAGGAAAATTATTTTCTATCTTCTCTATTTAATTTTAAGTTCACCTATTTACCTGTGTGTCTGTATTGCTGACCTCAATAAAATCATTTTAAGACAGTTTATAAGAAAAATTATATGCAAAATAAAGATGTGATATATATACAGAAGTATCATAGAGATCCCAAATGGAAAACACAACATATCCATGTGCATGTAGAAAGCCTTAACTTTTCATCTAGATAAGTTTTGCTGATGGGGCAAGAGTGTTTGTTGGTGGCTGTTTTTTGAGTGGTGGACTGATAAAACACACTTGACCTCCCGGATTTAGAGTTCATACTAACAGTAATCTGAAAAATGTTTTTTCTTTTTATTCTGTACAATACTTTTTTTAAAAGACCTACTTTACAGTTATCTTAATGTCTATTTTCACAGTGTTGTCTCTGAAACCCAACTTACATCTGGAAGCCTCTGGAATATTTCTCTTTGTACAATCAGAGAAACAATTTTGCAGAGTAAATGGAAAAAGGGGTTGGTTCCAAATCCTTCAAGAAGGCCTTGGCAGGCTATTGCTACAAAGTAGCATATGCTGAGTTTTGTAGCCCATGAATAGCTAAAAAAAGCAGCACTGCTAAATTGCTTGGTGGTGCCCATTAACAGTTATAGGCTTACGAACAGCCGAAATATGTCTGGCTAGTTCCTACAGCAACATCTTCCTTTGCTCCAACAGCAGCAAGGGGGGGAAAAGCTACAGATTCTCTGGGCAGACTGCCAGGTAACCTTAACTTGACAGGAAGAAACAGCGAAGAAAAAAAAAGACTGCTAACTAAAAGATGCTTGTTCTCTCATTTCTGTTTCCTTCTCTCTCCCTTTCATTATGTGTCCTTGTTTATAAATTATTACTCCCCACTTTAAAAAGATCACTGTGCACAGATGTGAAACCCATCGCACCACCAAAACCTCCAAAGAGAAAAATTTATCTGAAAGTTTCTTTTATTTGAATTAAAGAAGTCCAGACAACTGTACCATTGGTATTTCAGCCTGCTTGCAGGTTAGAAACAGAGCCATACTTGTCACTCACTGGCAGCAAGGAACTGCCCCTTCCCCCTTACATTTCCTCCAATTAAAACAACTTCCAGAGTCAAGGTAATTTCATTCTATTTTCCAAAATTACAGACTGAATTACACATACATTGAAGAAAAAGAACAATTTATCCTACTGCAGATCACAGGGACAATTTCCCCTAATGAAATAAACCTGAAGCTTGGTTGCCAATTTCCATCTCTACTCCAGATGATCCCTTTTGTCTCCAAGAAGAGCGAGATCTATGGAAGCTGTTTCAAGGGAAGGACATTTGTAAGGTAAGCACAAAAAAATGTTCCTATTCTTTATTATACTAAGATGCACATATCTATTACTGTGATTTTCATAGCAGTAGCCTCCACAGTAGGAAATAGGATAATCCTTTAAATTATCATTTAATTCTCATTTCATCTGAAGAAGTGGGTGGTACCCACAAAAGCTCATGATACCATCTCCATGTTTTGTTAGTCTTTAAGGTGCTGCTAGACTATTAGCTGGTTTTTAAGTTTTTCCAGTTACAGACTAACTCGGCTACCCCTTTGAAGCCTTTAAATATGGATATTCAGAATAGTGTAAATTACATTTCTTCTCTTCCGCTGGGCAATGAGAAAAGGAGAAGACTTCTGTCAAACATGGCACTGGCTAACGATTGGGTGACCAATATGAAGAATCTGGTGAACTGATATACTTTTAAAAATTAAATTTTTACTGATGGCTATCTGGCTGCCTAGCAGATCTCACTATAGGTTGAACCTCTCTCTCTAGTCCAGCACCCTTGGGTCCTGACTGGTGCTGAACCAGAGAATTTACTAAACCATGAGAGGTTAATATTGTCTAGCAGCATTACCAACACTTCCTCTGATTACTGGGCTCTCAGAAGACTTTTAGGGGTACATTAGAGCTAAATAACAGCATAGAACACTGAGAGCCAGGACTGGTGGCTGTAAACAAACTTTATGGGACTGCGAGAAACTTGGCCACACTCATCATACGTGAACATTCTGCTAACTAAAATCATGCCAGACCAGAGTGTGCCACGCTAGAGAATTTCAACCAGTGCTGGAGATATGACTTCTCTGCCTTGAAACGGTCAGCACTTCTGCAAATTGGACTTTGATGCTTGCAGAAGGAAGAATATTTCATGAATTTGCAACTGTAATATAATTCATGCCCAACGTAAATCTATTTGTCAGAATTCAAAATGCAGTACTGGGTCTCATTCAGGAAAGTTCCCAGAGGGTATGTCTACACTACAGAGTTGTGTTGGAAAAAAGGCCATTTTTCCGACAAAACTTGAGGAACGTCCACACTACAACTGCATTCTTCTTCAAGAAAATCAAAAGAACAGAGGGGTTTTTCCAGCATTGGTAATCCTCATTCTACAAGGAAGAAGCATTTTTGCGAAAGAGCTCTTTTGCAAAAAGGCATGTGTGGGCGGGGAAGAGGGAGTTCTTTCGAAAGAAGAGGAAAGAGAAAAAAGCACAAGTGCCCTGGTGGCCATTCCATCCATAGCAATCACAGCTTACATACGAGAGAGCGCCCATTCAGTGTGGACGCTATCTTTCGAAAAAGGAGATCGCTTTTTCGATGCACTTTTGCTGTGTGGACGCTCTCTTTCGAAAGATCTCTTCTGAAAAAATCTTCTTCCAAAAGAAGCCTGTCTAGACATAGCCTGCGTGAGTTCAAAAGCTCATTTGACTGGATACAGCAGTTATCTGGAAGCCTACTTTAATAGATAAATTACACTTGCAACAGGGCTTTAAATGGGGTCATGTTGAAAGAACCACACTGAAATGTCAAGATTGCACTCTATAACCTGTGGACTAGACTAAAAGTAGGTACCAAAACAGAGGAAGCAGAGATGCAACAGTACAAGGCAGCAAGGGGGGGGAAGCAAGTAGTCGAGTAGTCACTCGACTAGTCGCTTACATCCCTACTATCGACTCCACTTTTTTTTCCCCCTTTATACTCATCTTTATTTTCAGTTACCATTCTTCTGAGATGAGGTCCCCAATATGGATTCATCCCCAGCTCAGAGCTATGACTGACTTGCTTGGAACCGTATATCGATTTTACCACAAGTAAAAGATGCAGAGTCACAATCAGCAGAATTTCCCCAGAAGAATTAAGTGAATTTCCCTCTTCTTCAAAGCCCATATTAATATCTCAGTGATTTCAGAAGAGACCCTGAAAGCATTTGTCAGAGCAAATGGTAGTGAATAGCATTTGGGGGATAAAAGCAAGCGCAATTAGCAAAAAACTGCCCTATCCTGGCAGACTGTCTTGGTTACACAAATCTTGCATCCCACTGAGATGAAAGAGGGCCACTTATGAGGCCCACTCACTAGCATAGGTTGCCCTTTGCTGGTCTAAACTCTAAACAAGGCTGTTGCGAGTCATGAAAATTACTTGGAGGTAACTGAGGGCAACTTATAGTAGATCCTCAGAGTTACAAATTCCTTGATAATGGAGGCTGTCTGTAACTCTGAACAAAACATTTGAAAATTGTTCCACTTTATTGCAGCTCTGTAACCATGAAGGAACCAGTCCTGTGTTCTGTGTAGGGATGTAAAATGTATTTAATTATGCAATCATGTAACCGCTGAAATTTGCGGCAGTTACATGGTTACACATGCCGCCTGCCATGAAGGGGGCAGGCCCCGCCGCGCTGCTGCCTCTGATACAGAGGCAGGATTGGGAAGCGAGGGGGGGGAGGCTGCATGTAACCATGCACTTTAGCCAATGAACTTAGGCTCATCAGTTAACTGTGTAAACAGATACGCTCTGACAGCCCTAGTTCTGTGCACTTCCACATCACAAGGTAATGTGAATACAATAATAAGCCAGTATAAAAATAAAATGTAATAAACTGTTACAATAATAAACCCAATGCTGCACAGAATGCACATTGCTCCTGGAGTCTAGAATGGATCCTTTGCTTCTATGAAAAGACTCTCACTTCAGCAGGCTCTGGGCGGAACTGGTTACACACAGGGTCACTTCATGCTCTTCACAGGGTCCCAGTCCCATAGCGGAGGGAGGCCGTATGAACTTGTTACAGAGCTGCTGCTCAGGGACGGGAACCTCCTGGTGCCCCAGCCTCCCAAATCACTCAGGCTGCACTTTCTGCATGACTCTGTGCTAGATATGGGGTGTGTGGGAACTGGAGACCCCTGCTGCTAGTGATGGGCATCTCAGGTACTTAAAGCCAGGTCCTAGCGGGAAGTACTGAACTGCAAAGTCTGCAGCTATCTAGGGCCAGCACTAAGAATTTAAGAGTCCTAAGTCCTGCCATTGCAAGGTTCAAGCATGCTCAGCCTTGGAATGGCCACCCCTCCTGTGGCTAGTAGCTGCAGCTGGCTACAGGCAATTGACTCCAGGGCTATATCAGAGAAGCTGCAGGTGGCTCTGTAACTACTGCAGCCATTAAGCTAGGAGCAGATACAGAAACTGCAGTTCACCTTCAGGCACCGTGGTCAGCAGCAGGAAAGGAATGTCAGGAGAGCAGGAAACAGGAAGCAAGTCAGGCTTACAAGGAGAGAACAAGGCAGAAGGGACACAAGCATGGGGAGAGGTGGTGGTGACCAGGTACCAGATTAGCGGGCAGCTGGGAATGGAAACAGAAAGGCAGGAGACTTCAGGTTCCCAGGGGCTCAGTGCTCACCCGGGGGAAATGGGGTTTGCAAGAGACTGGCTCAGAGGGCACAGGATGGGGCTGGGTGAGGGATTTGTCAGAACTGACCAGATAGCTGCTGGCTACTGAGCTGAGACCAGGGCACACATAGTGACTGGGGAGATAGGATGGACCTGGAGACGTGGCTGTGGCATGTCAGCGCGAGGAAGGAGATAAACTTGTGGGGAATTTTCCCTGATCACTGTGACATTTCTGCTCACTGTAGACACTGGTAAACCCAGATGGACAAACAGTTCAATAAGGAAAACTGGGGGCCGAGGAAGCGGTGTCTGGCAGTGCATACAATCTTGCAGAGGTGTGTGATCAAAATGAAAAATGCCTCAGACTCAGTAGCAGGTATAACACAGCACTGTCACACAGGCCCACACTCCGAAGGGCCCAATTACAACTACATGGAGGCCCACAAATATGTTAATCCCACCCTCAGCTCCCTCAGTTTATTCCAACCACCACTTGCAAAGTGCTATTATCTCCTGTACTTCAGGGACTGCTTCAGATTGCCATATATCTTTCAGTAGTGCGTGGCAGGACCCAGGACTGCAAATCTTCATCTCTAACAATTCGGCTTTCCAAAGAGTTACCCACTGTGGAATTACAAGCTGAAAACCAATTTGCCTGAGGAAGGCCTGCTATACCTGCATGCAAAGATTTTGATCCCACTAACTTTTGCACAGGGAAGCCCTTAGGCTTTTAAGTCATGACAAGTCTTATCTCCACCCATGCTAGCACTGCCCGTGTAAGCATGTGACGAATGTCAAACAATGCCACATCATTTTCATTTCTGTTGTTCCTGAGCTCATGTGACCTGAGAGCTTTCACACAGGGAAGAGACTGAAGTGACAGCTACCCCCTGCAGAATAAGAAGGCTATACTGTCAGATAAAAAATTTCTCATCCAGTTAGAAATGCTGATTCCCGCCGCGCCAGGGAAGGTAGCCTTCTTTCCCCCGGCAGGAACACCAAGTTGAATTTGGACTGGTGCTCATAGAGGAACTTTATGGACATATAAAACTGAGATGGGGAGGGTTAGAAAAAAAGTAAATGCTGGGCTAAGAGGCTTGTTACTGCCTGCTGCTCTTCCCCATATGGTCTGTCCTCATCACTCCATGGGCAGCTGTGGCAAGGCAACCTACAGTGACAGCCAGGGTGAACAGCCATAATACGGAGGGCGTAGCAACCCACATCTGCGTACGTGACAACACCCAGTACCTTCCTAGTCTTTTAGGTTTGGCAGGAAATCCCCAGCCTGTGTCACAGTTTGTCATGGGCACCCCAAAGCACAGCTTCACAGTACTCAGGACCGTTCCTGACAGTGTCTTCCTATTCGATCCCCGTCTCTGAATCAGGCAGCCGGCATCTACTTTCCCATCCCACTTCATGCACACGAGCCAAGAGGAATAATGCAGCAAAGATCAAGCCACAGATCTGTGCTAATTCTGTCAGGCTGCATGTCCTCTGTGAAGGTGAGAGGGGGAACTGGCCACTGATCTTACATATTTAGATTCCCTTTGGGAGTTTCTCCTGCTTCAAGCGGAGGGGCAAACTACGGTTCAGATATTGCTTCAAAAATATTTCAAGTGGTAGCAAGCTCCTGCTACTGCCCTCCCTCAACAGGGGCCCCATCTGGGTCTCCCAAGGAAGCTACTGGGATTCAAGAATGGACTCCTCAGAGGCTCGCCCCTTTTCTGTTACGGGGATGGGCAGATGATCTGGGACAGGGAAATGGGTGCAGGAGAGGATTTTGTCATGGAGGAGGAGTGCGGGAGGGGCTGCGGGGCCTGGGAAGGGGTTGTAACCCAGAGCAGGAGTACAGGAGGTTGGGTTGTGACCAGGGTAGGAGACTGGGGTGCAAGGTCTGGGAGGGGAGTGTGACCTGGAGGAGGGATGCTGGGATTTGGATGTGATCTGGGGCAGGAGACTGAGGTGCAGGAGTGGGGCATCAGAGGCAGGTTCTGGCCAAGAGACACTTATCTGGGTGGCTCCTGGCCACCATCCCAGGAGATTCCTCCGTCAGGCTCCCTGCCTTCCATGACTGCTCGGAGCCACTGGCTGCAGAGGCCACGTGTGCTGTTCTGAACACTGCGAGCCTGGTGAGAGTGGCGAGGGGCCCCTTCACAAGCTGCCTGTTCTGCAACCAGGCAGCTCCCATTGGCCAGCTTCCAGCCAGTGGGAGCTGCCAAACTGTGCTGGGAGCAGGGGCAGCACGTAAAACCTCCCCCCGCAGGCTCACAGCATTCACAGCTGCTTCTCTGAACGTTATGCAGAAGTGGGGCAGGCAGGGAATGCACTGTGGACTGGATCTGGCCCATGGGCCACATTTTGCTCAGCCCTGGTCTGGGATATCAGTAAGGATCCCCAGGAGGCCTATTACAAAGGAAAGAGGAGGAGGAGGAGCTGCGCCATAGAGCCCTGCCTCACACTCTTAGTGTTGCCATGTCTGTGCTGTGTTTGTGCCCTGCATCCACAGCCCATAGGGAGCCAGATGGGGAAAGGTGGCTGTGCTCTGTAGTTCAGGCACCGCTTTGGTGTGGACTTTAGGAACGAGGGCACAACCTTTCATTTGGTGCACTGACCTTTGGGCACTGCTCCCCTCATGGAAATGGGGTAAGAGGAGGTTACTTGCCATGCTGGTCCTGTATGGTGCCTTTTCCGGCAGGGGAGCAGGGAGTCACATATAACAAAACAGGACTGAGGCAACTCCGCCAGACTGGGCTTAGGCAGGAACAGAGATGGCAGAGCTTCCCAACAAAACAACTCCCCAGAAGGAGGAGACACTCACCCTGCCTTTTGCCTGTGGTTCTCTCAGTGCTGCTCTCCACCTCATGCATACAGTGGCACTAGCCACTGCAGCCTCCTCAGAAAGGGAAAATCTCCCCAATAAGCACATGCAGCCCTCGGACGCAGCCAGGAATTAGACATTACTGAGCCCAACTGAAACACAGGACTGAAATTCCCTCAGAAGAGTTCTGCAGCAGGAAGGGCTCAAAAAGCAACAACTGGAGGGAACTTCACGGGTCAGGACACTGGCCTGCTGCCAGAGACCAGCCGATTTGGTTCTGTCCCAAGATGCAAATAAGCTCAAACACTCATTGAAATGGATCTCATGCTGAATGGAGCTGACCACAGGCCTATTTTAAATCATGGTATTGTTCATTCTGAACCTCGTACAAATGAATACTAAAAAACTGAAACCTAAAAGGTCTCCAGGAAATCCAATTAATTTGCACTGCCGTCTGCTGCCTTCAGCGCGAGTCATGGCTCATTCAGGCAACTCACAGCCTGTATCTGCTTGTCAAGAGCAGCAGCAGCTACACAGGCAGAGCAGCAACAAAACTGTTTTGATGAGTAGAACATGAGATAGAATAGAGGAGAAGCCACTTAGTGCCCTACCAGGCAATATTTAAATACTGTAAGCTTGCTATTTGTAGAGACCTCTGCTAGGAACGTTGAACCCTATTCCTTGCATTGGTTTGTGCTAGGACATCTCCTCTGTTTTTAATATCTTCGTTAATATGAGGTAAATTCAAATATACTTGAAGCACTTCCATGGTAGAAAGCAATGCTGCAATAGTCATCCATTTCAATTATGGTTAAACAAGATGGAGCATTTACCAAGAAAATACAGCTCAATGTTAATTAGGAATCTCAGCATTCAGTCTTGATAAAACTGAACATTAGGTGCCTCTTCACACAATGCACAGTCAACCTGCGGAACTCTTTGCCAGGGCATGCTGTAAAGGTCAAGATTGCAACAAGTTTCAAAAAAGAAAATAATTCATGGCGGAAAGGTCCATGAATGTATATTAGCCAAGATGGGCCAGGATGCAAAACCATGCTCTGAAGGGTCCCCCTAGCCTCTGTTTGCCAGAAGCTGGAAATGGGCAAAAGGGGAAGAGTCACTTGATTACTTATTCTGTTCATTCTCTCTGAAGCACCTGGCATTGGCCATTGTTAGAAGACAGGATACTGGGCTAGATGGATCAGTATGAATCAATAGGGTCATTCTTGTGCTAATACACACCATTGGAAACACACTGCCTCTGCCCATTGTATTGACATAGAACACTTTGAAAGTAACCCCCTCTGACAATGAAGATTTATGATATGCCTTCTCTTCCATACCACAGAACAGGTACACCATTAAAACTTGTGACCCTCAATGAAGGCTGTGTAGCCACATTTTCAAATGGACAGTGAAAAATTGGAGAGGGCGCAGAAAGTATCTGGAGAAAATGCATTAAAATTAGAGCTTTTAGAAAAGCCCAATCTCATTAGTTTACCAACAGAAGTTTGAGAAGTGATTTATGATATATAAGCACCTTCACCAGGATGGGGAAGGAAATGGGTAAGAAAGAACTCATTAATACAGCAGAGAAAGGTCTCGCAAAAACCAATGGCTGCAAAATTAAGCAAGACAAACTTGAAATCAGGCACAAATTTTTAAGAGTGAGAATAATTAACTATTGGAACAAACTACCAAGAGAAATGGTGGCTTCTCCATCTCTTAAGAGTATTCCAATCAAGATGATGCCTGTTTAGAAAATATGCTTTAGCCAAACACAAGATATGCTTTAGTCAAACAAATTGAGTTCAGTAGAGCAGTAACTTGATAAAATTTAATTATCTGTGATATACAGGTCAGACTAGATGATCTAATGGTTCCTTCTGGCTTTCAACTCTATGAAAAGGGTTCAGAGCTGATGATTTTAGCTAGCAATTCTTGCACATTCCTCTTCAACCTCATACTTTCAATGCTAATACAGAGAATATAGGATCATTGTGAATAATCTTCTAATGTATTTAAGAACTGTGTCAAGGAAGAACAAAAAATATTTTCAGAGTCAAGTGGAAGATATACTTGGAATAAGAAAAACAAAAGTTTAGGTGATGGTAGGTTTTCCCACAGTTGTGCCCAAGAACATACTGAAAAATCTGATTTCATACTATAGGTTTAAGAACTCTTGCATCCTAAATGCTACTTCTACAATCACTACTAATGCACATTTTATCAATGAAAGGAAATTAAATGGAACTATGTGCTTTCAATCCAGAGAAATGCTATAGGTATCTGCTAGGGACTTCTCAAATTATCACAGCAGAACAACAAATACCTATTTTTTATTTTTTTTAAATTAAAAGGATAACCCTTTTGGTAGGGATGTGAAAGGTTAACCAGTAAATGTCACCCTTAATGGGTGAAGCTTATCGGTTCCAGTTAACCAGTGGGAGCTGGAGCAGCTCCCTGCCCGAGGCTGCTCACTCTTTGATTTTCAGAGGATAAGATTAGGTTTTCATAATGGCCTTAAAATCTATTAAATCTATATTTTATCTCAATTACCATATTAATATGCACATAGATTTAACAATTAAACAGAATCAATATAAAACAAAAATTCAAATGATCTTGTTAAAGATTAAGTGATTCATTTACTTAAAAAATTAAACAAATGAAACAGAAGACTAGATTATTCCAATCTTAATATTAAGTTAGCCTTCAACAGCATTCATCAAATATTCCATTAACCAATTTTCTTTGTCCACATGTATTTCTCTCACTGGTGAAAATGTGATGTCAACTATATTTTAGGAAACAAACAAACATATTGGAACTTCGCAATCAACTATAAATTCTTCCAAACACAGGCTAAGGTAATAAATTGGCAATTATGATCCAAATAAATGTTTTAGACCATCCAGGTAAGGCACTTAAGAATTACTTCATAGCAAATCCACTCTGGTAACAAGTAATTTGACATGGAGATGTTTGATTCTGGACTTCATTTCTTTATTGACAAAGAGCACTAGGGAATGCTGCAAATGCATCAGATCCTGTTGGAAAATTAAGCAGGAGCATCTACAGATTGAAAATCCATGTTGAACTGTAGTGGAAGGTAGAGTACAAGTTGCATCTCCATAAACTGGAACTTTCTGGTCTGTCACCAGACCATGGATGTTCCAGAACCCAAGAGTCCCGGTGTGCTGCAGGGGGTGAGGGGATGGGATGCAAGGGAGTGGGTGGCACATGGTACATTCAGCGAGGCTGGACGTGGGGCTGGGAAAGAGAAGCCTGGCATGCTGCTTAGCTGTGCTGCAGGTGCAGGAAGCCTGGAGCACAACCCTTCTAGGCTGCCCCGGGAGCCAGGAAGCCCGATTAGGAGGGGAAGACAGGGGATGGGGCCAGAAATGACCTCCCCTGGTCCAGAAAAACCCCAATCCGGAACCATTCAGGTCCCGAGAATCCCAGACCACGGAGAGCCAACCTGTATTACAAATCTCAACTTCACCTATATTGTCAGTATATCATCATCATAATGGAGCAAAGAAAACATACAACTTTTTCCTGTATTCCTTTAACAATATCCCATGCCTGATATAACCTGTAAAATAGTTCCAAATAGGGATGTGATATAGTGTACTCAGTTAAAGGTTTACACACAAGGTCCCACTTCCCTTCCCTCCTCCCCTCCCCCGCTGCTGCCTCTGTATCAGAGGAAGTGGAGTGGGGGGAGGCAGGAGCAGGTTCTCACAAGAAACCAACTTTTAAGCCCCACCTGCTCCCCACCACACTGTTGCCTCCGATACAGAGGCAGCAGCATGGGGGGAGGCAGTACACACAGGAAGGTGGCTTAATAGCCAGCTCCAAAGCCAGCTCCTCACACGTACCAGCTCCTGCGGAGCCCCATCCCCCTGTCCCCTCCCCTGTGCCTTTGATACAGCAGCAGCAGCATGGGGGAGGTGCAGTGCACACACACAACACAATCATGCAACAACTGAAAAATTCAAGAGTTACACATTTACCCCCAAAATACGCTTTTTAACATCCCTAGTTCCAAACATTGTTTTTTAAATCACAACTACAACCTTTAGCATATATATAGTATGGTAGTGGAAAACACTACATTCTTTTGAATATTGTGATCAGAACCAGTTTGACCTCAGAATACACTGATGCTACCAATTTACCTGTATGTTTTGTTATTACAGTGCCGATAAAACAATATCACTTTAAACAAGATATAAAATAAAATTCATTTTTTGTTCTTTAATCCTTAGAGGCATGAATGTGGCACATTCTACATGAGTGAATAAGCTCGTGATTTTAAGATAGGTTTCCCATAGCATGTTTTAGTGCTAAATAATGCTCACTAGGAAGCATCAAAACTATATGGGCAATACCTCTCAAATACAGGCTGGATGTCCATGATCTGGCACCCTTGGGACCTGACTGGTCCTGGATGAGGGATTTTTCCAGACCAGGGGAGGTCACTTCTGGCTCACCTCCTGATGCCCCTTTCCCCAGCTCCCCCACAGAGCAGCTGAACCGCAGGCTGACTCCCTGCCCCCTTCCAGCCCAGCTGAGCTGCATGCTGGCTCCTGGGCCCCCACCCCACTGCAGCATGCCAGGACTCTCTGGTCCTGGAACATCCAAGGTCATGCCAGACCACAGATTTGGCCAGACTAGAGAATCCCTGATTTTAGAGGTGCAACCTATACATAGAATTAGCAATCCTTGTACATTTTCTATAGCTTAGTTCTGGATTTTATGAACACAAAGTTTAAACTCATTACAGTTTACAACATTTTAGGCACAAATTCCAGGAACAAGTTCACACTGATAGCCTTGTTAGCAATTTTAATTGTCAAAAAATGTATCAATGAACTCTGGAACAGAAAATATTAAGACTTCAAATTTTCAGAAGCAAAAGGGCCTTTGTGAGGCTGGGGTCTTTTATATAAGATTTTTTTTTAAATAAAGAACTTCATTAGATGATATGCACTTTGGAAAGCATACTAACATGAACTTCCCATAAAAGATAAGCAGTGCATACTCTGGTGAGTAGACCTCCATAAATACCTTGGAGAGAAAGAGTACATAATGTAATGAATGTCCAAAGAGCAACAGTAATTCAAAGGATATCAAAACTGTTATCATCATAAAGCCTCCATTATAATCTCAACCTTGTCTGAATTTAAGTTTTAATTTCCATGTTCTAAAAATCAGAAAAAAAACTCAGGTTATTGATATGTACATTTTAAAAGCATATCACTGTTGTGTACCAATGTCTGAAACTACAAATAATTTTCATACAAAGCATTTTTTCAGACACACGTTTATCCAAAAGACAGTGGAACATTCTTTTTGATTGTTGGGACGTGCCAAGTACCATAAACTCAAACTCACTGAAGGGTCTGAGCAAACTTAAGACTACGTTTAAGTTGATGTAACTTACGTCACTCAGGGATGTGAAAACAAAAACTCTGAGTGATGGAAGTTACACCAGTAATGGGTAACCTAGGCTAGTGAGTGGGCTACATGAGTGGTTCTCCTTCATCTCAGTGGGGCTGCAAGATTGTCGTAACTAAGACCATCTCCTGGGATAAGGTAGTTCTGCTAACTGTGCTTGCATACTTAGAATTCGTGGAGAGTGCCAAGTGAACCGTAGCAGCATTCTGATTGGATGAAGAGGGAGCTCATGGCTCTCTCACTCAATGTTGTGGGCACTCTGCACACACCTCGCTTTAGGTGCCTGTCACTTTAGCAATACCGGTAGAGAAAAAAATGTATGTAGACAGAATCCAGCAGAATCTGACAACCCTGTGCATGGGCAATGGTCAACAAAATGTCTTGTGGGCCACACGTAAGACCCTGATGGGCTGCATGTGGCCCATGACCCACAGGACTGACTTATACGGACTTAAAAATGCTGTCCACACAGCACTGTACCTGTGCAAGATCCTCTCACTGACACAGCTTCTGCATCTCAGAGAGGCGTAGTAATCACACCAATGGGAGACCACACTTTCTCACTGCTTGTCTTCACCAGATGATTCCAATAGAACAGACATCCCCTGAGTCCCGTCACAACAATTGACCACAGAATCCCCCAAGTGACAATTTAAAGAATCCGGTTAATTTCATTACTGCTCTGGGTTTAAGAATATAAGAAACATAACAGTCAGACCAATTGTCCATTTTATCCCGCATCCTATCTCTGAGCATAGCCAATACCAGTTGCTTCAGAATTAGGTGCATGAATCCCCACAGTGAATCATGATGGAATAACTCCCATTAAACAGAGTCTCGGCATCTCCAAGTGGCCAATTTATGTCCAAAAAACAAGAAGTTTTCTCTTTATATATAATTTTATCTTATCTGATACATGGATGGTCTCATTACCCTAAACAGTATTACCCCAGAGTTACAAAAACCTCAAGAATGGAAGTTGTTTGTAATTCTGAAAAAAACATTATGGTTGTTCTTTCAAAAGTTTGCAACTGAACATTAAATTTACACAGCTTTGAAACTTTACTGTTCAGAACAAAAATGTCTCCTTCCCTTTATTTTTTTAGTAGTTTACGTGTAAAACAGTGCTATATTATATTATCCTGTGCGTGTGTTTGCTTCTTCCTGGTTGCATACTTCCGGTTCCAAAATGAGATACGTGGTTGACTGGTCAGTTTGCAACTCTGGTGTTTGTAACTCTGGGGTTCTACTGTCAAAATCTCATCCTTTGTTGAATCCTACTAACTCTTAGACTAAATGATATATTGTGGCAATGAGTTCCATAGACTACCTCAGGGGTGGGCAATAATTTTTGAATGGGGGCCACTTCACAAATTTTGGGAGAGGCGGGGCCAGGAGACTTTGATGCTCCTCACCCCCAGACTCCGATTGGCCTGAGGGTGAGGAAGCACATGAAGTCTTTGTCCCCTGCCCCACCAGGGGCACCCAGCGTCTAGAGGGAACCACCAGATGTTCAAAACAGCTGGCTGTTCTTTCTAAGCATCATGTACCCCTCGCAGCGGGAGAAGACTTCGTGTGTTCTCTCCGCCCCTGGGCCAGTCAGGGTCTGGGGGCAAGGGAGCACATGAAGTCTTTGCCCCCCACATTGCCAAGAACATGCAGCACCTAGAGAGAACCTCCAGCTGTACAAAACAGCTGGTGGTTCCCTCTGGTGCCGCACGCCCCTGATAGGGGGAGGACAGCTCTCTATTGGCTGGGGGGCTGGGTGGCAGGGGAGCGGCAGGCTGGCTGAGGGCTGGATTCGGCCTGTGAACTATGTCTTGCCCATCCCTGGACTAGCTACACAAACAAAATGGGCAACAAAATGCCAAATGAAATTTAACGTTGATAAATGTAAAGTAATGCACATTGGAAAAAATAATCCCAACTATGTATATAATATGATGGGGACTAATTTGGCTACAACTACCTGAGAGATCTTGGAGTCTTTGTGGATAGTTCTCTGAAAACATCCACTCAGTGTGCAGCGGCAGTCAAAAAAGCAAACCGAAAGTTATGAATCATTTAAAAAGGGTTTGAGAATAAGACAGAGAATATCTTATTGCCTCTACATAAATCCATGGTATGACCACATCTTAAATATTGCGTACAGATGTGGTCACCTCATCTCAAAAAAGATATATTGGAATTGGAAAAGGTTCAGAAAAAGGCAACAAAAATTATTAGGGGTTTGGAACGGGTCCCATAGGAAGAGAGATTAACAAGGCTGGGACTTTTCATCTTAGAAAAGAGGAGATTAAGGGGGGGATATGATAGAGGTCTATAAAATCATGACTGGTGTGGAAAAAATGAATAAGGAAAAGTTATTCCCACAATACAAGAACTAGGGGTCACCAAATGAAATGAATAGGCAGCAGGTTTAAAACAAACCAAAGGAAGTTTTCTTTACTCAGTGCACAGTCAACCTGTAGAACTCCTTGCCAGAGGATGTGGTGAAGGGCTAGAACTTTAACCAGGGTTCAAAAAAGAGCTAGATAGATTAATGGAGGTTAGGTCCATTAACAGCTATTAGCCAGGATGAGTAGGTATGGTGTCCCCAGCCTCTGCTTGTCTGGAAATGGGTGACAGGTAGGAATCATGTGAGGATTACCTGTTGTGTTCCCTTCCTTTGGGGCATCTGGGATTGGCCGCTGTCGGCAGACAGGATATTGGGCTAGATGGACCTTTGGTCTGACGCAGTATGGCTGTTCTTATGTACACTCCATGCAAAGGTAGTTCCATTCGGTAGTTTTACATTTGTCATCTTTCAATTTCATCAGACATCCCTTTGTTCTTGTATTAAAAATTATGGTACACAGGAATCATTTTTGTAACCTACAACTTGGTAACATACATTTTATATGCCTCTATCATGCAACTTAAATTTGTCTCCTCTTTACACTAAATAGACTGATTCTTTTCAGTGTCTCATTTACAAATCTTTCTATATGTCAGGTAATTTTCACTGCTCATCTCTGGATCCCATTTATTTCTATACATATTTTTGAAACAGAAAAATTTAACACTGTATTGAACGTGAGAGCATACCACTAATTTATATAATGGCACTTTACTATTTTAAGACTTATTTTCCATCCCAGTCTCTCTTTAAACATCTCAACATTTTGTTTTGCTTCCACACATTAAGAATGTTATTTTCATAAAGCTGCCTATTTTTTTCCCACTTCAACTGGTTTAGTTAATTTCAAACACAACACATGACTAGTATTTTTTCCTTCCTATATAGTTACTTTGTATTTATCCATGCTGAATTTATTGTGCCATGATGCTGCCTATTCACCAGTTTAAATAGGTCCCTATGAGTGCCTCTCCATCATCTTAGTGATGTAAATAATTCTTGCCATTTGCAAAAACAACCAAATCATGAACTCCCTTTTTCTGAACATAAATGAATATATGAAATGCCACAGATGAGTGTTTCCCACCTTTTGATATGCTGAAAGCTGTTTTCTGTCTAGCAGTATTAAATTCTCACCCCATGACAACTAAGTTACCTTAAATTCTTGTGGCACCCTCTGTCATACATTCATTGAAGGTCCAAATACATGTCAATTGCTTCCCTTTTATCCACTATTTTACTGACACATTCAAAGGATTCAAATACATTTGAGATAATCTTCCTGCACAGATGGTGTACTCATTCACCCCTACGTTATGTTCCCTCACAAGTTTTATATGAACTGCTTGAAAAAACAACTTACTCAAAAGTGAATAGAAGCTTTGTCCAGGCAAGTGGAATCAAAGAGATGTGGTCTCCTCCTATGGAGGCATGAGAAAAGGTATTGCTGTTTTAACAGGCGTGAGTACAAGCGGCCTATGAGATGCTGACACTTTAAGAAATGTGAGAAGTAGGGATGTAAAATCCTGTATAATTGGTTAACCGGTTAAACATAATGTTTAACCAGTTAACCAAATAAAGGGGGGTGGAAGGGGCCACTCTAGGCCAACTGGGCTGAAGTGTCCCTCCCCATCCCCTACCCCCCACCACCACCACAGACTGCAGCTGCTCCAGGTGGCTGGAGCATCCCTGCTGGTGACACACCCAGGCCAAGCTGGGCCCTCCACAGCACCCCAGCCAGACTGGAGCACCCCTGCCCATAGCGGTTCCCGTGGGGCTGAAGCAGCCCTTATAGGTTAACTATTCACATCCTAGTGAGAAGCAGAAGCTGGAATCCCATGGGTATGGTGACCATATTTTCTGAACCAAAATTAGGGACACATTAGCCACACCCCCAACCCCACTAGCCACACCCCGACCCCACTAGCCATGCCCCTGGAGGTAACACTCTCGGTCAAGATGGATACATGACCAAAAGTAAAAGGTGTCATGTGATCCCCTCTAAGAACTTTTCCCACCATCCTCCTACCAATAGGGAGAGTTTGCCCCCACCAAACCCCCCTCATACAACTATCCTGCAATTGCATTAACCCAATTTGTGGCACATTAACTTGGGGGCAGAGAGGCTGGGGAAGTGTTCCCTCTAAGGAGTTTCCTCCCATGAGCGGAATGAATTTTTTGTTGTACACCAGCACTGAGTTCACGTTGCTTGTTGGATGTGCCACTGTGGCACCCAAGTTATTAATAAATATCTTATAAACCTCTAACTTTTCCTTCTGCTGCTCTGTCTCCTCCCCCTTGCTCCATCAGCTCCCCTGGTGCCTGCTGCGCCTGCGCCCCCACCCCTCCCCCTCCTCTGCTGTCCTGACTCCTGCCCTTCTCACTGCCCTCAGCCCTCATGGGACCTGCCCCCCTGCACCAGCCCTTCTCTCCCCGCCGTGCCCACTCCTCCAGTAGCCCCACTCTGATCATGTGAGCTTCCCCTCTCCTAACACCTCCCTGTACACACCTGCCCTGCCTCTCTCTTCTGTTTCTGGTCCCTCCCCTGCAGGTGTCTGCCCTTCAGCTTCACCCCCAGAATCCCTTGGCATCTGCATCTTCCTGGTGCCTCCCCCTTCCCTCACCACCCCTGCCCCCCTTGCCCTCTTTTTCTCTGATGCCCACCCGCTCACTACCCTCTGCCCCAGTTCCCCTCAGGCCCCTCTATGCCTTCACACATGGCCATCCCTGCCTTTCTTACGCCTGCCCTTCTTTTCAACCTTTCTCCTAGCACCTCCGGCTCCCCCCTCATCCCCCAATACCCCTCCCCTCTCCTCTCACAGCATCACCCTGGCCCCTCCACTCTCCCACCCCCACTCCCTCCTCCTCATTGTCTCTACTTGGCCCCCTGGCATGTGTCTCTCCTCCACCCTGTCCCTTGGTGCCTTCCCCTTCCTTTTCCTGCCCTGCCCCCCTCCCCTCAGCACAAGCCCCTTCTTCTCCCACCCCCCTTTCCCCTAGTTTTCCCCCTGCCCCTCCCCCACGCTCTGCTTTCCAGTTTGTGGGGCTGGAGTCTGTGGTTGGGCCCCAGAAGTCCCTGCAGCCCTGGCCCCAGCTGCTTTGGGGCAGGACCACTTGCCGGGCCTGGAGCTGGGCCACCCGTGGTGCTAATTTTACTGCAGTCCCCGCACCAGCTTTGGCTCCCATTAGCAGGAGCACGGGAGGAGCCGGGGAGCCCCCACCCTCCCAGAGCCAGCTTGCGGAGCGCAGCAGAGCGAGCAGGTCTGTGCACAGCCGCTCCCCCAGCAGAGTGGGAAGGGGCAGGGGGAGAAAGGGCTGTGCACAGAGCACACCGGCAGAGCCCAAACGCTCCCCACTCTGCAGCGCTCCAGCCAGACTCTGTGCAGTCTCTGCTGGGATTCCAGCGGCAGCTCCCAGGAGCAGCTCACCGGCTCCGACCAGGAGGCTGGGCTGGAGGCTGCGCACGGTGGAGGCAGTCCCGCAGCGTGAGGAGGGAAGGGCCACACGGCGGGGGAAGGGGGAAGAGGGACATGCCAGATGGCGGCACGTGCTACAAGGGAGCTTGGCTCTCCGGACACTGTGCGCAACCTGCAGCGGCCCTGGATGCCCACGCAAAGCAGCAAGGGAGCCACTTACATGCTGGGTGGAGGCAGGGCATTGCTGCTGCACTGGCTAGCGCTGGGTGTCTGCGAGGGTGTCCCAGAGAGAGGGGGAAATGGCGGTGTCGTTTGTAGTTGGATCCCAATGGGTTTTCCGGGACATTTGCCACCTTTATCAGGACACCAGGATAGAATCCTTAAATCTGAGACTGCCCCGGAAAAAAAGGAACGTACAGTCACTGTACCCATGGGCCAACAAAACAGCCAGCACGGGAGGACAGCAACAGCAGCAAAACCCAAAAACCTATGGGCTCTGATTGGTTAGGAGATGGATTTATTTTTTGCAGGGACTAGGGATGTTAACATGCGTGTACTCAGGTAAATGTAGAATGACTGAAGAATTCAGCGTTTAGACATTTACACTCGAGGAGAGCAGGCGGCAGTGCCTGCCCCCTACATTGTTGCCTCTGATACAGAGGCAACAACTCGGTAGAAGGGGGGGCAGGCAATTCTGCAGAAGCAAGTTTGTGCAGAGAAACACCTTAAAAGTTGGGTCCCCGTACGCACCAGTTCCCACCTGCCCCCTCCTCACGCAGCTGCCTCTGATACACAGGCAGCAGTGGGGGAGGGGGTTGCATGTATCTGTGAAGGTTAATTGATGAGCCCAGGCTCATTAGTTAACTGTTTATACATGTAAACTATCACATCCCTAGCAGGGACCATAACCGATTAAAATGAAATGTGACCTAACTGATTAGCACATTGGGACGGAACAATTGATCTTTTAAGGAGATACAGGGGCAGAATGCACACGTTCTAATGGAAATCAAATATTCACATTTTGAGGACATGATATCACAAATTTCCTCAACAGGCTTAGGAGATTTCATCTCTGAACATGCAGATGCCAGGAAAAAAACATCAAGCCCTCTTTCTAACTATTCTTAATCACTGTTTCTCCAAATTTATCTCACCCTCCCCTATAGCAAGGCTCACTGGATTTTAACTACCAGGATCACACATAAGAATGGCCAGACTGGGTCAGACCAATGGTCCATCTAGCCCAGTATCCTGTCTGCCCACAGTGATCAGTACCAGATGCCCCAGAGGGAGGGAACACAACAGGGAATCCTCACGTGATCCCTCCCCTGTCATCCATTTCCAGACAAACAGAGGCTAGGGACACCATTCCCACCCATCCTGGCGAACAGCCATTGAAAATGTCTTTTTGAAGGAGCTGCTATCAACCAATCCTCTGGTACAGAATAAGGATGTTAAAATGCAGTTAATTGACTAGTTGACGGAATTTCCATCGACTAGTCGACAGGCACTTCCGCATTCCTCCTTTGAAATGTACAAGAGGCAAGAGACTTTGCGCACTCACCCCGCCTCCAGGCCCTGATTGGCTTGTGGGGGGGAGGGGAGTGCATGAGGTCTCCTCCCTCTGCAAGGCCTAGAGGGAACTGCTGGCTGTTTTAAAACAGCTGGCAATTTTCTGGAGGGTAGAGGGACTTCACACACTCCCCTTCCCCCAGGCCAATCAGGGTCTGTGGGAAGAGGAGGAGAAAAGTCTCCTGGCCCCGCCCCTTCCACTCAAGGCCCTGCCCCTTCCTGGGCAGCCCGGGATCATTTCAGCAATTTGTGAAGTGACCCCTTTTAAAAATTATCACCCACCCCTGGTCTACAGCCACCCGCCCTAGCTCTCAGTGTTCTGTGCTGTTATTTGACTCTAACGTACCCCTAGGTATCTTCTATAAGACCCCAATTATTAGACAATACTGACCTTCCGTGTTTCAGCAAATTCTCTGGTTCAGCACCAGTCAGATCCCAAGGATGCCTTACTAGAGAGGTTCAAACTGTACTTCTGATCCTACAAAATTCACGGATGTACATCCTCTACAGGTAGAGTAAAGTTGGAGCTTCTGTTATTATTAGGCATTTGTATTATAGTAATGCCCACAGGCCCACATCAGGATAAGTCTCAGGGCCTCACTGTGCTAGGCGCTGCACAAACTTTCAGAAAGACATATGGACCCTGACCTAATGAGCTTACAATCTAATTTGAAATAAGGTGCAATAAATGACTGTGACAAACAGCATGAGAGCAAGAGGGAGGATGGATAAGGGGGAAAATAATACACTAAGGTTACACAGATTACTTTTTTATTTTTGTTTTAACAATACCTAGAGGTTTCAGTCAGGATCAGAGATCTAAACATGCTGTACACACATACATTGTAAGCTTTCTTGCATGTAAGTAATGCATAACTTAATAGTACTGAAAGATTTTAGAGTTACAGGCCGTCCTCACTAAAAGTCCAAGAAATGTTCCAAAACCTTGGACTTATAGCAAAACAACTTAAAGCAGGGAATTGTTTTCCCACAGCTGACTTCCACTGGCGCAAACTGAGGGTTGGGAAGGATGGGGGGGGGGAGGGGATTGCACGACTTAAGAGCATGGTATGGGAGGACTTATAATGCATCAGTTCCTACAAGTGTCAAAACTTTTGTGCGGAATGGATGTATACCAGGGAGACTTATAATGGGATGCCCTGCATACATACAGGATGTTCTTGAGTGAAACTCAACATGATTATCATCAGTTGGCCAATCTCTCGCAGTCACTCAAATTTATCCACCACCAAGCAAGAAACTCAAGTGAAAGATGGCGCCCCTGAGCAGAAGTCAGGGACATCATTCGAGCAGGACTCCCCAGACCGTTACTTTTTCTAGCAAGTAGGATTCAAATTGTCTTATCACTCCTGGAGAATGGGATTCCCATCTTCCATCGGAATCTTTGGATAGTAAGTTTAGTTCTCTGGTTATTTGTGGTTAGTGAAATTTCTATGCCCTGTGTGCCCAGATGGAGCTGAAAGGGAGACAGATAGGGGTATCTTATATTTTTTAAAGTAAGACACTGGGAAAGAAACTGATTTAAGGGGCGAAGTGTAATAAAAAGGAGACAAAAAAAATATAGTGATAACATGGAGAAATGGTGGAGGGCATAATTTAATGAAAGTTATGTAAAAGGGTGGAGGAAAAGCAAAGGAAGAGCGGAATACATACAGCAATTCAGGAAAAGATTGAACTTGATCTATTATAGGAAAACAGACAAAATGAGAAGAAGGGAAAATAGATATAATAAAACCAAGTCAAGATGCAAAATTTACTTTAAAAGTTATTAAACAGAAAGGTGATTGAAAATAATAAAGGTCCCAGTAAATGGCAAATAACAGTTTGAAATTGCAGGACTTTGGGAAGCAGTCTTTTGGACTTTGAACAGTTAGTAGGCTTAGCTCCAGGCTAGTAGGTGCTGACTAAAGTTTAAGCCTGCTAACAGGTATCTTTCTAGAAAGTGGCAGACTGGCTGAAAGGAGCAATAATAGTAGGTAAAATGACTGGGGATATTTTGAAGAGCTACTAGAGAAATGGAAGCGCAACAGCTACAAGAAATAAATAAGAAGTCATTCATGCAAGAACCAAGAAACCCGTGAAAGAATTGGCGGGGGTCCGCTGGACTCCCAGGAAGTAAAAGGAGCAAGTACAAATCATAAAGACATGAAAGAGAAGCGAAAATATTTATCTGAATTTGTTTTCATTAGAACACAGTGAGGATCTAGTTACCTCAGATGTATTTTTTCCAAAGGCAGAGGAGTCAAAGGCGGCAGAGCCGGAACACACTGAATTTCACTGCTGTTCCCTCTCTCTGTCTCCTGAGGCACTGTCAGGAAGAGTAGGAGGATTTCCAATACTGAACCCCAGCCCCAATATCCATGGTTTAATCCTCCTTTCAGAAAACAGCTTGAGCATCTGCCTCTTTTGCTGCTGCTGCTCCTAGCTTTGCTAAACAGAACTGGAATCAATTTGACCTAATACATGTCGATTTCTCTGCTGTCCCTAGAGTTCTGAACAGCAGCAATGAAAACTGACAAAACTGATGCGTGGTTTTATTCTGCTTTAACACACAAAAGGAAGGAGCAGAGGTATGGAGCAATCTGTCTACAAACTCAAGATGGTACTGCACAGGTTACTTTTGGTTCATGTTTGAAAGAGGGAGGGGTGGGGGTGGTTTTTTGTTTTGTTTTGCAACCATCAAGGATAGAAACTCAGTTTTGTTTTCTTCTAAAATAAAAGCTTAATGTCTACAGCAGGGTGTCCAACCAGTTCTGAAGCAGTAGCCATTATAGTGGCTACTGCTATAGCCAACTAGCAACGTTATTCTGAAAATGTAAATAATTTTGTGAGCCAACTAGCCACACTCAACTGGCCAAATAGCCACATGTGGCTAGTGGTGAGCATGTTGGACATCACAGGTCTACAGAATCTAATGGCACATGCTTGAAAAAGCTTCTTACTGGCAGAGCTCAGTAGATTTTTCCAAGCCCTTATTTGTATGTCTGAAATAACTTATTGAACTTTGCCACTTAACCATCCCGTTCTTTTCCTGTTTCCTTTTCGCATAGGAGTATAAATTAATGACTGACTACGATTATCACTGACAATTTGTATTGTGATTGAGCCTGGAGACCCGAATCATGGATAAGGGCCCCATTGCACGAGGCTCTGTACTAACACAGCATGCAGATAGTCCCTGCCCCCAAAAAGTTTATAATCTAAGACGAAAGACAACAGGTGCAACAACGATAGGAGACCACAAGGAAGCCGTGAGATAATAGCAGTTAGTTGTCACAACTCACCAGCTGCTTAGCAGCTCCATGCTCTGGCTAAAGATTTTTATTTCCTTATTTTTCACTTTAGGTTCTTTTGTACTAACTTCTTCATTTTTCTCAACTCCCCACAGCATTCATTTTGGGTCTGATCCCTCCCATAAAGATGCTGAGCTTAGTAATACTCCACTGATGACTATGTAATGACTCTACTAGAATTACTTCTTGCATCAACTTGTGCATTACTTCAGACTAAAATTAGAGTAGCTTCTCTTGTTTGCAAAACTACTCAAAAGAGCAATCATTTAGGGTTATGGTGTCAAGCTCCATTAAATGCATTTATGTGGTCTCCATGACACTCCAATTCTGCACAATCTCTGGTTCTGTTTTCTCAGGGCGAGAGGTCAGTATGGAGTGATCTATCCCTCGTTTTGAAAGATAATCTTCCAACTGAGGAGCAAATGTAACCAATACAGTGATATTTTCCAAAGTCTGAAACAGACAATGTCTGAAACAATTGCTATGTGCTTCAAACTCAATTTCTTACTAAGGGGATAATTCTAAAGCCTTATGACAACATGTTAATGTCAACGTTAACTATTAGACTGCTGATTATTTTAGCAGATCAAATGGAACAGAAGTGAGAGAAGTCCCTGGCAGGGGGACTGCAGGGGAAGAAAGGAAGGAAACAAAAAGACAGGGAAGGGGCAATAAGGAATAAAGAGAAAGAAGAGGCTTAGAAATACTGGTCATAAAAAACAATATATTTTCCTGTTAAATGATATTGAAAAAAAACAAGATATTTAAATAGTAATCATAGTAACTAGATGTTTAGTTATGTATGGCCATATTCTGTCCTTGATTTTTGTAGAAACCTATTGATACCAAAGAAAGAATCACCAGGGAGAGAAGGTAGCATGTTGTCTTACATTTGTAACCTAGGCTCAGACCCCATAATAAACTACAGAGCTCTGCCCTCCGCACAGAGTAAGTAGGAAACCCCTCTCAAGAGTAAGATATGGAGAAACTGATTTTTTAAATGGGTCTCAACATTTGACCAGCTATGCAGATAGCTGAAGTCACTCATTAATTCAGTTTTATTAGCTCTCTCAGCATTATACAATCTTCATCTTCCTGATTCAGAGGCTGGTAGAGAAACTCTACTAGTATATTTGTATTCTTATGACTTGGGGTTTGTGCCCATTCAGGTCCACTTCACTCAGAAATTTTATCTCTAAAAATTCTATGGAAGTTTTAGTTTTACTGCTACTCTTCAGCTCTTTGACCCAATCTGTCCTTCTTACACACAAGTACCTCCAGGATGTTGGTAACCTGCCATGCTTCAGAAGTGCCAAGAATATCAAGATCCCCTTCGATTTTCAAGCATTCTACTGCACCTACTTTTTGTTTTTAAGCTTCTCACACTGATAAATAGAGTAGTATTCTATCCATGATTCATGAGGCTTCAACCATGTTAATAAAACATATGGCTGATTATGAATTTTATAGCTTTTCCCTGTGCCATCACCTGTAATTTTGGAATAAGTGTTTGAATCCGCCCAGTCACAATGGATAGAAAGTAAAAAATTTAGCTTCCCCAGAAGCCACAGTAGTGAGAGCCGGAAGAGCTCTAAACAGATGCTCTCTATTCCTTAGTGAAACTACTTGGCAGATCTGCATCACAGAAAAAGGTGAGAAGTTCTGGTTGAGTTTGTTGCCTGCTTACCTGCCAGACTGTAAGCACCCTGGGAAGAGCAAAGCAGTACTCGACTAGCTTTGCCTGAACACAGAGCAATGGGTAAGTAGAAAGGATGGCTCCCTGTCCCTTCCCACATACAGACAAGAGAACAGATACAAAACCATGATTCCCTCTCTTAGCCTAGGTGAGAACAGCTTACAAGAGCTGGGGAAAGTCAGAGTGCAACTCATGCCAGCTAGTCCCTTAAAAATGCATCGCATGCATCCTCAGGTGCAGGGAAAGGGGATCTCTGTCAGCTCTGTATTGTTCCCTTTGGATTTCTTTCTCCCAGAAGAATCCTCAGCTGGGGGAACGTGACAGAGCTTTCAGCACCCTGCTCACACAGGGACCACAAGAGCAGAGACTATGCCCCTAAACAAGTAATGGTGGCAGTTCTTAACCTTTCCTGAAGTAAAACCCTCAGCCTCTACGCTGAAAAGGCAGAACACTACGAGAATAAAGATTTATTTAATTTTCTTCTGATTTCTTAAATCAGATTTCCAGTGATTCAGACCAAGATACTGTTTTGGGTTCCCAAACAGAAGCCCCATCAACTATCTAACTTCTGAATATGAATCATTATATTTTACAACAATACAAAGTACAGCAATCGCAAGGAAAATCCAGAGCATCAGAACAAATTCTGCTCATAGCCAATGTTCTTCCATTCTGGTGATGCATCAGTATTTATTATTAGGGATCTTTCAACAAGATATTTGCTTCTTTTCTACATTCAAAAGCTTAAGTCTGTTTGCCATGGCATCACAGTCAGGTGCTGTGCAAATTACTATAAGTCTACCACCAACTGCCACTGCCAAGATAGTTTGGGGGGAGGGGTTAAATTACACTAATCACAGCAAAAAATTGGCAAAAATCAAGGATTTTTGTCTATTTTTTCCTGTAACTGAGACACTCTGACCTAATAAGATCCCAAGTCTGAAAACAGTTACTCACATGCTTCATTTTAAGCACAGGCATAATTTCTTATGGAAATATGCAAAACAAATCTTCTCCCTTCTTCTTGAGAAGGAAAAAGTTTTTTTAAGGAAATAAGCTTCAGTTTCAACTTTTACTAGGTTAAAAATTGAATACAACATTTAAGATTATGAAAAACATCAAAGCTTTTTAAACTTTTAATTTCTCCTTTTTCACTTCCTTATTTTCTCTAGCTAGTACAAGGCCTTCAAATTATGAAAGAAGCTTTCACTAGATTTGTCAATAAATACACATCTCTGTGTAAGAAAGTACCCAGGATGAAGCCACATTACAATTCCCACCACAATTTCTAGCTCATCACAGAAGCAGTCCATTACTATTATTTGCATGTACAATACTTACCAAAGCCCAAAGGCTTCTCTAACAATTTCATGTCTGTGTCATATAAAGACAAAATCAATCATTCCTTCTAATCAAACTGACCATGGACTCCACACGACCTTGCCAACATGATCTCCTCTGCCAGTTTCAGAGTTTATAAAACTGTTATCAGTGACTCAGAAAAGGCCGGACTGTAATATTCTCTCTCACTATCCTCACCACCTTTTACAGAAGCCCTGAAAAACAAGCTTGAATGTCTCATATACAAGAAGAAAGGGAAATTTAAACAAACTCTGTATACCCTGAAACACAGAATTATTCATCCAAATTCTATATTAAACAGATGTTAAACTTCTATCAAATAAGACAAAAAAAATCAAGGAATTACATCAATAAAACTACTTTGAATTTCTGCACCAGGCTATTTTAAAAATAAAACAACAAAAAATTATTTAGTAGCATATAGTTAAATTGTGATTTGGGGACTAACAGTGAGTTTCTCTCAATAATTACAAGCTTCAGGGGGTAGCCAAGTTAGTCTGTACAGGATAAACTGAAACAACAAATAGCCTGGCAGCACTTTAAAGACTAACAAAACATGAAGATAGTATCATGAGTTTTCGTGGGCACAGCCCATTTCTTCAGTGCATAACTGGCTGGATAACCGTACTCAGAGAGTAGTTATTAATGGTTCATGCCTGCTGGAAAGGCATAACAAGTGGGGTTCCGCAGAGGTCTGTTTTTGGACCAGCTCTGTTCAATATCTTCATCAACGATTTAGATATTGGTATAGAAAGTACGCGTATTAAGTTTGCAGATGATACCAAGCTGGGAGGGATTGCGACTAATCTGGAGGATAGAGTCATAATTCAAAATGACCTGGACAAACTGGAGAAATGGTCTGAGATAAATAGGATGAAGTTTAATAAAGACAAATGCAAGTGCTCCACTTAGGAAGGATCAATCAGTTTCACACATACAGAATGGGAAGCGACGGTCTGGGAAGGACTACAGCAGAAAGAGATCTAGGGGTTATAGTGGACCACAAGTTAAATATGAGTCAGCAGTGTGATGCTGTTGCAAAGAAAGCAAACATGATTCTAGGATGTATTAACAGGTGTGTTGTGAGCAAGGCACGAGAAGTCATTCTTCCACTCTACTCTGCGCTGGTTAGGCCTCAATTGGAGTATTGTGTTCAGTTCTGGGCACCGCATTTCAAGAAAGATGTGGAAAAATTGGAGAAGGTCCAGAGAAGGGCAACGAGAATGATTAAAGGTCTAGAGAAAATGACCTATGAGGAAAGGCTGAGGGAACTGGGTTTGTTTAGTTTAGAAAAGAGAAGATTTAGGGGGGACATGAGCGCAGTTTTCAGATATCTAAAAGGGTGTCATAAGGAGGAGGGAGAAAACTTGTTCATCTTGGCCTCTGAGGATAGAACAAGAAGCAATGGGCTTAAACTGCAGCAAGGGAGGTTTAGGTCGGACATTAGGAAAAAGTTCCTAACTGTCAGGGTGGTCAAACACTGGAATAAATTGCCCAGGAAGGTTGTGGAATCCCCCCCATCTCTGGAGATATTTAAGAATTGGTTAGATAAATGTCTATCAGGGATGGTCTAGACAGTATTTGGTCCTGCCATGAGGGCAGGGGACTGGACTCAATGACCTCTCGAGGTACCTTCCAGTCCTAGTATTCTATGATTCTAAGTCAGCTGTGCCCACGAAAGTTCATGATACCATCTTCATGTTTTGTTAGTCTTTAAAGTGTTACCAGATTATTTGTTGTTTTTAAGTTTCTCTCAATAATTAAAAATTGCTGTTCAATGGGACAAATCTACAGGCTGTAATAAAGCAATACATCTTTTATTATTCACCCACCACCCCAATATGGAGGGGCAAGGATACCTTGCCTTGATAAGTTCTTCTGAAAGATTAAATCTAAGCTGTGATCCTGATATAAGCAAAACCTGTCAATGCTCAAAGGGGTTGCTTATGCTGCTAAAAAGCTTAAGGGGAAAGTAGGGTGGCACAGCAGAAAAAAAGCGCAGGAGGCAGCATATTGTTGAGGCTGGGGATCAGGATCTGCAGGACTGGAGAAAGGGAAGGCAAAGAGCGATGCCTTTCAAAACACTGGGCTTCCCCAGCATCCACAGCTTGGAACCCCTTCAAGGAAGGTAGGTGCCTTTTAGCTATTCAGCAAGGGATGGGAGAAAAATACTGTAAGATTCTGGGGACCTAGCAAGCTGACACTTCTGGGATAGACCTGGGACTCAGGATGTCAGGTCGGGAGACTGACACACAAGGAGGGTCAGTAGTGTTACAAATGGCGAGGTGGACACTGGAGGTGAGAAGGATTCACGGGAGGAGGCAGTGGGCAGATACAGGGGGTAGGAAGGGTCATGAGGGAGCAGACACATCTGGGGGGGCTCAGGAGACTGACACATCTAGGGAGGGATCAGGGTGTGCTGCGCAGGCTAGGGAGGCACACACAGTCAGTGGAGGGGATCACAGGTCTCACAAGGAGCCAACTTGGGGAGTACATGGGGAGACTCAGGAAGCAGACACACTGATGAGTACATGGTGAGGCAGGCAAGCTCAGGGTACCACAGGAAGGCAAGCAGGAGGTGGGGGGACTGATGTTTCCATGGAGAGGGCTCATGGATGTTGGGAGAGTGAAGCACATCTAGATCCACAGGCATCTCTATGGGGGGCTCAGATATATCCAGAGAGAGGGAGCTCAAGAGGGCAGGCACATTGGATAAAGGGGGCCTCACGTGCTTCATGAGGCTAGAGGGCAGACACTATGGGGGAGAGCTCATGATGGCTCAGATTCCCAGGGGAGGGAGGACAACACACACTTTGGAGCAGGTCCATCCAGGGATGTAGACACCTCAACTGGGAGGAGGGCTTAGTCACCTCAGGGGAGGCCCATGGTGATAGGCACACCCAAAGGAGGAAGACACCTGGTAAGGGAGCTCACAGGGCAGGCACACTGGGGGCTAGAGGCATCACCGGGAGCTCAGACAGCTCCGGGGCAGGTAATGGGAGAAGGGTCAAACAGCTTTGGGAGTTAAGGGGGCACAAAAAGCTCCAGGTGCACTGGGAGGGGGTGTCAGACAGCTCTGAGAGGTATGGGGGGGCACTGCCAGCTCCAGGGAGGCACTGGGGGGGGCATCAGACAGCTCCAGGGAGCACTGGGGGGGTGCTGGGAGTGTCAGACAGCTCAGGGGCGCTGGGGAGGAGCACAGGGGGGCAGACAGCTCGGGGTGCTGGGGGGTCAGGCAGCTCAGGGGGGCACTGGAGGGGGGGATCAGACAGCTGGGGAAGTGTTGGGAGGTCAGACAGCTCAGGGGGCCCTCAGTGGATCACGCAGCTTGGGGGCAGGCCTCGGGGGCGCTGAGGGCTCGGAGCGCGGGGGGGCACTGGGGGCTCAGGGAGTTCGGGGGGCTCGGGGGCAGGCTCCTGGGGGACTCGGGGGCGCTGCTGGCAGGGAGCTCGGGAGGTTCGGGGGGGCAGGCCCGGAGGGGGTCGGGGGGCAGGGGGCTGGGCGGGGCAGGGAGCTCAGGGGGGGCAGGCCCGGGGGTACTCGGGGAGGCAGGCTCTCGGGGGTGCTGCCAGCAGGGAGCTCGGGGCGGGCTCGGGGGGGGTCAAGCTCGAGGGGCCAGCCCGGGGGGGGGCTCTCGGGGGCGCTGCCGGCAGGGAGCTCGGGGGGGGGCCCGGGGGGGTCTCGGGGGGCGGGGGGGGGCTGGGGGCTGGGGGGGCTCTCGGGGGCGCTGCTGGCAGGGAGCTCAGGGGGGCTCTCGGGGGTTCGGGGGGGCAGGCCCGGGGGGCTGGGGGGGCTCTCGGGGGCGCTGCCGGCAGGGAGCTCGGGGGGGCCCGATGGGGGCGGGACCGGGGGGCTCTCGGGAGGGGATCAGGCCCGGGGGGTTTGGGGGGGCTCTCGGGGGCGCTGCCGGCAGGGAGCTCGGGGGGGTTCAGGGGGGGGGGGGGGCTCTCGGGGGCGCTGCCGGCAGGGAGCTCGGGGGGGGGGGGGGGGCTTCGGGGGGGGGCAGGCCCGGAGGGGGGGCCCGGGGGGGCTGGGAGGGGGCTCTCGGGGGCGCTGCCGGCAGGGAGGGCTGGGGGGGTTCGGGGGGGCAGGCCCGGAGGGGCCCGGGGGGGGGGGGGCTCTCGGGGGCGCTGCCGGCAGGGAGCTGGGGGGGTTCGGGGGGCAGGCCCGGGGGGGACTCTCGGGGGCGCTGCCGGCAGGGAGCTCGGGGGGGTTCGGGGGGGCAGGCCCGGGGGGGTCCGGGGGGCTCTCGGGGGCGCTGCCGGCAGGGAGCTTGGGGGGGTTCGGGGGGGCAGGCCCGGGGGGGTCCGGGGGGCTCTCGGGGGCGCTGCCGGCAGGGAGCTCGGGGGGGTTCGGGGGGCAGGCCCGGAGGGGCCCGGGGGGACTCTCGGGGGCGCTGCCGGCAGGGAGCTCGGGGGGGTTCGGGGGGGCAGGCCCGGGGGGCCCGGGGGGGCTCTCGGGGGCGCTGCCGGCAGGGAGCTCGGGGGGGTTCGGGGGGGCGGGGGGCCGGGGGGGCTCGGGGGCGCTGCCGGCAGGGAGCTCGGGGGGGGGGGCAGGCCCGGGGGGCCCGGGGGGGCTGGGGGGCGCTGCCGGCAGGGAGCTCGGGGGGGGGGGGGCCTCGGGGGGCGCTGCCGGCAGGGAGCTCGGGGGGGTTCGGGGGGCCCGGGGGGGGGCTCGGGGGCGCTGCCGGCAGGGAGCTCGGGGGGGTTCGGGGGGGCGGGGGGGCCCGGGGGGGGCTGGGGGGGGGGGCGCTGCCGGCAGGGAGCCGGGCGCGCGGCGGCTCCGTCCCCAGGGACCCCGGGCTCGGCCGCGCTCTCACCTGCTCGGGGCCTCCCCGCGCGGCCCGAGGCGCGGCCGCTCCCCGGCTGCAGAGGCGCGAGGGGCGGCGGCGGGTCGCGCTGTCACCGGGCGCCGGGCTGAGGGCTCGGCCGCCGCAGGCTCGCTCGCTCCAAAATGGCGGCGGGAGCGGCCTGCCCAGACCCGGGAAGGGGGCGGGCCTGCCGCGCGGAGTGGGCGGGGCCAATGGAGTGACAGGCACGTGAAGCCGCTGGGCAGCTCCAGGGTAGGAGCAGGGGGGAGGGAGATGGGAAGGTCCCATGGGCATGGGGGAGGGAGATGGGAAGGTCCCATGGGCCATGGGGGGGGGGAGGGGAGATGGGAAGGTTCCCTCCATGGGGGGGGGAGGGGAGATGGGAAGGTTCCCTGGGGGGGGAAGGTTCCATGGGGGGAGGGGGAGATGGGAAGGTTCCATGGGGGGGGGGAAGGTTCCATGGGCATGGGGAGGGGAGATGGGAAGGTTCCATGGGGGGGGGGAAGGTTCCATGGGCATGGGGAGGGGAGATGGGAAGGTTCCCTGGGGGGGGGGGAAGGTTCCATGGGCATGGGGAGGGGAGATGGGAAGGTTCCATGGGGGGGGAAGGTTCCATGGGGGGGGGAGGGGAGATGGGAAGGTTCCATGGGGGGAGGGGAGATGGGAAGGTTCCATGGGGGGGGGGAAGGTTCCATGGGCATGGGGAGGGGAGATGGGAAGGTTCCATGGGGGGGGGGGAGGTTCCATGGGCATGGGGAAGGGAGATGGGAAGGTTCCATGGGGGGGGGAGGTTCCATGGGCATGGGGAAGGGAGATGGGAAGGTTCCATGGGGGGGGGGGAGGTTCCATGGGCATGGGGAAGGGAGATGGGAAGGTTCCATGGGGGGGGGGAGGTTCCATGGGCATGGGGAGGGGAGATGGGAAGGTCCCATGGGCGGGAGGGGGAAGGTTCCATGGGCATGGGGAAGGGAGATGGGAAGGTCCCATGGGCGGGAGGGGGAAGGTTCCATGGGCATGGGGAAGGGAGATGGGAAGGTTCCATGGGGGGGGGGAGGTTCCATGGGCATGGGGAGGGGAGATGGGAAGGTCCCATGGGCGGGAGGGGGAAGGTTCCATGGGCATGGGGAAGGGAGATGGGAAGGTCCCATGGGCGGGAGGGGGAAGGTTCCATGGGCATGGGGAGGGGAGATGGGAAGGTCCCATGGGCGGGAGGGGGAAGGTTCCATGGACATGGGGAGGGGAGCTGGGAAGGTCCCATGAGGAGGATGGGAAGGTTCCGTGGTGGGTGGGAATGGCATTTGGCGTGGGGGAGAATGGCTACTTATACTATGGGTACTTATGCTCTTAAGTTTGGTGAAAGACCTGGTATAAATATTGATTGACTCCCTGTATCCATGTGCTTGTTAACACCCTTAAAGAATCCTAATAGATTAGTGAGGCATGATTTCCCTTAAAAAAGCCACATTGGCTCTTTCCCCACAAAACACATTATTGATTGGTCTGATCATTTTGTTTTTACCATAGTTTCTACCAGTTGCTGGGTACTGACCAGCGCCCCCTCAGCCCCCAAAAAAACCATGATTTCTCTTCTACCATCCTTAGGGAGGAGGGCTGGGACAACCCTCACCTCTACCCCAGGCCTCACTCCTGCTCCGCTCTTTCCCGCCCTGATCCACCCCCATCCCGCCTGTAATTGCCAGGATGTTCTCTGAAGCTCTTTTTAAAAATCAGTTCAACTGCCCTCTACATGCCAGCCTGGTACAAGAAAATGATTACTTGGAATTTGAAAAATGTCACATTGGACCATTTCCCATAGTCTCTCAGTGTGTCTTGTCTTCCCTTTGCCTGTCTTATTTAGGCCTTCATCCTGCAAATACTTTCAGTCTTAATGTTCAGCATTTGTGTTATTTCATGGAAGTCTAAAGGGCTACTCACATAAATAAAGTTACTCACATGCAAGTCTTTGCAGGTTTGGAGATGATGGCCAAATCTTCAGGTAGGGTTGCCAGATGGTTTAACAAAAAATACCGAACATCTCCCCCCTCCCCGCAAAAAAACAAAACAAAACACCAGGAAAAATTCCGTTGAGAAAAAAAAGGGGGAAACCAAAGTTGTTAAGAAAAAAAAAAGGGGCACCACGACTTTAAATGGCCCTGTGCTCCTAACTCCCCGGCCCCCACCAGACACTGCAGGGGAAAATTGTCCCCGCCAGGCTTCTGTCCGAGGGAAACAGGAAATACTGGACAGTTCACATGTCCAGTATTTTCTGGTTTTTTAACCGGACGGGGGACCCAAATAACGGACAGTCTGGGTGAAAACCGGACACCTGGCAACCCTGTCTTCAGGAGAAAAGATTTTTTCCAGTAACACTAAACCGGCATACACCCCTAATGTAGGCACAGTTTATACAGGCAAAAAAGTGTTTTTGGTAGTATAATGTATACAGTATAAGGGTGGTTTTACTAGTAGAACTCTATCCACACTAGGGCTTTTGCAAATATAGGCTTATTACACACACACACACACACACACACAATTCCTAATTGGTGTTACTACACCTGCAAATGTTTCCAGTAGACCTGGAGTTAGTCTGTAAGCTCTTTAAGGCAGGGCCTCTTCGATGACTTTTAAACAGGATACTGGGAATCATTAAGAAGGGGATAGAGAATAAGACAGTGAATATTTTATTGCCTCTCTTTTAATCTATGGAACACTCACGTCTTGAATACTGCGTACCGATGTGGTCACCTCCTCTCAAAAAAGATACATCGGCATTGGAAAAAGTTCAGAAAAGGGCAACATAAAAATATTAGGGGTATGGAATGACTGCCATATGAGGAGAGATTAGTGAGAGCTTTGGTGAGGTCAGCCCCCAAATACGCTTAAGTTCTGCAGGACCTTAAGTGCAAAAATATGGTCAGAATTTGGGAACTTCATAGGAATAAAACTCTGGACCCGTGGTTCTTAGATACCTCAGGAAAATTGAACTCTGGCAGGCCTCGTCCTCTAGTCTAGAGTTTGGGAGCTTACTTACCTTCTCTGCAGACCAGAAGTTCTCTGCATCTCTCTGCCACAGAATTCCTAAACGTCACAGGCCCAGAACACTTGGGAAGCCCAAGTAAAAGCTCTACAACAACCAAGTGAAATACTCCGGGGCCGAGCCTCAGATCATCAGAACCCCTCAAAAAGTTAAGAAATATCAATGTTAAGATTGAATGCCAAAGCCTGCCTCGGTTACCATGTGTATGCATTCTGGTGCAGTCTTTAACCATGAGGTCACAAGTTTTCCCAGACGATACAATATTACAATACAACCTTTAATTTGTTGAGTCTAGGATCTCAGATACACATGCATCTCAGATTGCAGAAAAATTGTATTATGGCACTGAATTTCTCCCTGGACAACTAAATAGGCTAAGTTACCGAGGAGACAAATGAAGCAAAAATTTAAAAGGAATTTAAGATCATTTAAATCTGTTTATTTGTAGAGAAAGGGCTTGAGAAGTCCGATTAAGAATATTAAAGTGGAGTCCATGTGAACCAAAAAGACCAGCGAATTCAGCCAAATAGTTTTCCCCTTCTATAAAATGCCTTCAAGGAATCAAGGAAATTCGTACAGCTGTCACCACCACACATACATTTTATCTGGGCAAGTGTTTGCCAAAAAGATTAAGTAAGAATGGTAGTGATAGGTCTAGGAACCTCTGAGAAGCAAACAATAGGCAGAAGACATACTAAAGAAATGTGCACTGTCATTTCAAAGAGGAACAATAATGGGCACAAGGCCAGCACAGATCCTGGGTGAGCTCCAGATGTCTCCCTTGACAATTACATCTTCCAAGACTCAGATTACAGGGCAGACGAACAGTCAAGCTCAGATTTAAAGCTTAACAATCAGTATCTTGGACAGACACATAGGAGGGAAAGGACACCAAATATAGTTTGTATTGGTAAAGGGATTTCTCTCTATCTGGACAAATACAATAGTCTGTTAGAATCATAGAATCATAGAATAATAGGACTGGAAGGGACCTCGAGAGGTCATCGAGTCCAGCCCCCCGCCCTCAAGGCAGGACCAAGCTCTGTCTACACCATCCCTGACAGATGTCTATCTAACCTGTCCTTAAATATCTCCAGAGAGGGAGATTCCACCACCTCCCTTGGCAATTTATTCCAATATTTGACCACCCTGACAGTTAGGAATTTTTTCCTAATGTCCAATCTAAACCTCCCCTGCTGCACTTTAAGCCCATTACTCCTTGTCCTGTCCTCAGAAACCAAGAGGAACAAATTTTCTCCTTCCTCCTTGTGACACCCTTTTAGATATTTGAAAACCGCTATCATGTCCCCCCTTAATCTTCTTTTTTCCAAACTAAACAAGCCCAGTTCATGAAGCCTGGCTTCATAGGTCATGTTCTCTAAACCTTTAATCATTCTTGTCGCTCTTCTCTGTACCCTTTCCAATTTCTCCACATCTTTCTTGAAATGTGGCGCCCAGAACTGGGCACAGTACTCCAGCTGAGGCCTAACTAGTGCAGAGTAGAGCGGCAGAATGACTTCACGAGTTTTGCTTACAACACACCTGTTGATACAACCTAGAATCATATTTGCTTTTTTTGCAACAGCATCACACTGTTGACTCATATTCAACTTGTGGTCCACTATGACCCCTAGATCCCTTTCCGCCATGCTCCTTCCTAGACAGTCGCTTCCCATCTTGTATGTATGGAACTGATTGTTCCTTCCTAAGTGGAGCACTTTGCATTTCTCTTTATTAAACCTCATCCTGTTTACCTCTGACCATTTCTCTAACCTGCTAAGGTCATTTTGAATTATGTCCCTATCCTCCAAAGAAGTCGCAACCCCACCCAGTTTGGTATCATCTGCAAACTTAATAAGCGTACTCTCTATCCCAATATCTACATCTGTTAAATGATTTTAATGCAGTTTCTAGTCACTGGGCCAGATTCTGCTCCATATTACAGTGGTGTAAATCTGGAGTGACTCCACCGGCTCTACATTTACATTTTTAGCTTCTCATGCAGGGCAATGTCAGTTTATTAACATCCAATCAATTCTTTTACTTCTAGCCTTTCTACCATCTATTTGGGGGTGGCTCTTTGAGTCCCTTTCCATTCTGTCTAGAAGCAGCTCCTCAGAAATGCCAATGCTCAGCAAACCCTTTTGTATAGCATCCGTGCATCTAGTTTTAGGTTCTCCGCCCCTGCTCTTGGACTCCTAAGTCCTGGTCTACGCTACACGGTTTTAGCGACAAAAGTCAGTTCTTGTCCACAACACACAGAAAATGCAACCATGCTAGGCCAACATCAAGGAGCTGCGGCTGGCCTACCAGAAGGCAAGGGAGGCTAGCTCTCACTCTGGTGTGGCGCCAAAGAGTTTAAGGAACTGCACACCACCCTTGGTGGGAACCTCACCTCCACTGCCAAGAGCCCCACAGATACTTCAGGGGAACTGGAGGCCGTGGCCAGAGAGTCAACCCTAGTGGCAAAGTGGTTGGCAAAAGGGGCAGGAGGAGGATATGGAGCAAACGGCAGGGTCATCCGGTGGCAGGGGAGGGTCCAGTCCCAGCCCCCCACCTCTGGCGCACAGGGTGTAGGAGAGGGGAGCTCTGGTAAGTGCTCATTTTGCTTTGATACTGCATAGCAGAGTGAGCTCTCGTACTCTGTTAGTTGGTAGAAGAGGAAGAAATTAACAACAGAGCCTGGCCATCTATGCCAGGAGCAGGCAAAATACGGCTTGAGGGTTGAATCCAGCCCACCAAACCACCGGACCTGTCCCGCAGGCACAGTGGGAGCCTCAGCCTAGCTCCCTGCCTGCTCTGTCCCTGCATGTTGCTCAGAGCAGCTCTCTGAACGCTGCGAGCCCAGGGGAGGAGGGGAGAGGCTTTGCATACTGCCTTTGCCCCCAGCACAATCTTTCAGTTCCCATTGGTCATTTTCCAGTCAATGGGAGCTGCCTATTGCAGGACAGGCAGCACAAGAAGTACTCCTCCCTCCCACCCCCCCCACCTCACAGCATTCAGAGCACCACACATGGCTCCTGCCTGGCTGAGCAACCTGCTAGGCAGGGCTGCTGGCCAGGAGCTGCCCAGGTAAGTGACTCCCAGCCAAAGCCTGCCTCTGTCACTCCAGCCCACACTCCCTACATAACCCTAGGGCTGTGTCTACACTGGCGCGATCTTGCGTAAAAGCAGCTGCTCTTGCGCAAAAACTTGCTGCCTGTCTACACTGGCCGTGTGTTCTTGTGCAAGTAAACTGGCGTTCTAATGTATGAAATCAGGGCTTCTTGCGCCAGAACTCTGACGCTCCTGCTCAGGAAGAAGCCCTTTTGCGCAAGAGCTCTTCCAGAAGAGGCCAGTGTAGACAGGCAACATGAATTTCTTGCGCAAGAAAGCCCGACGGTTAAAATGGCCATCAGAGCTTTCTCACGCAAAAGAGCGTCTACACTGGCACGGATGCTCGTGCGCAAAAGCACATGCCTGTGTAGACGCTCTCTTCTGGAAGAGTTCTTGCGCAAGGAGCTGCCAGTGTAGACGTAGCTTAACTCTCTGCACCCCAGCTCCTGCACCCATACCGCTTCCCAGACCCTGCACCCCTTTCTATATTCCTCCTCCAGGTCACAACCCCCTCCTAGTCCTTGCACTCCAATCCCTTACCCCTAGTTGCAACCTACATCCCTGCACCCCCTTCTGAACTCCTTCCACAGTTCACAACCCTCTCCTGCATCTTAGTCTCCTGCCCCAGGTCACAACCCCCTCCTTCATCCAAACTCCCTCCCAGATACCACTTCCCATCCTGCACCCCAGTCCCTTACCCCAAGCTCCCTTCTGCACCCAACTCCTATTCCAGACCTTGCACCTCCTCCATTAATATCATGGGAGATTGTGGCCCTTGACCACTTACCAAATTCTTGGAGTGCCGCCCCTTCAAAAATCATTGCCCACCACAGCCTAGAAGCTGAGGGAGAGATGTCACTGCTTCTGGAGCGCTCCCAAGATCAGCGCTAACCAGAACCCTCACCCTCTCCTGTGCCCCAACACCCGGCCCTGGCCCCCCTCACCTTCAAAGTCCGACTGTTGTTGTGAGAGGGGTGCTGAAGTGGCCTGCAACTGTCCCAGCAGTGGCTAAAGTGGCTGCTGCCTGAGCTGCTGAGGCGGCCCCCAGGCCAGCTGCACTGGCTGCTGGCAGAAGTCCTGGAGGTTCTGGGAAGTAATGGAATGGGTGACTTCTGTGACCCCCCATGACCAGCTCACCGCCCTAATCGTCTTGGGATCCCGCTCAGCACTAATGGCCCGCCATGGCAAGCTGCTCCGTGAACACCAGCAGCAATGTTGAATTATCTGTTTTCACTGATTCACTTCATAGAACACTAGAACTGGAAGGGACCACGAGAGATGGTCAAGTCCAGTCCCCCGCCCTCACGGCAGGAATCGGTTTCTATTTTGCCTCTCGTTAAATTGTGCAGATCCAGCTGCGTGGTGCTCATAAAAAAACCTCTTAAAAATAAAGAATAATCCTTCAGCACCGTAGAGACTAACAGAAACTGTAGATGGTGTCATGAGCTTGCGGGGGAAAACAGCCCACTTCCAGGCTGGTCAGTAGCTCAGGCAGGGGTGGCAGGTGCCGAGTTTGCCAGGGCAGCTGAGGAACAACACAAAATGAAATAGAAAGCCCATGGCCTGATGGGACGGGTGGAACTACCCCATGGGACAGCGAACACATCCCCATGATGTTCCCAGAGCTACCGGTGGCAGAGGGTGACACAGGGAGGTGAGTTGTGCAATGGAATAGCGACCTGTGATGCAACCCTCCCTCTGATGATGCAAGAGCAACTACTCTAGTACACACTCTGCCAGCACACGGCGGGACGTGGGGATGTGCACAACTGATACTATTCAAGTGACTTCTGATCGTTGACATAACTTCAGTCAGTTTAACTCTGTAGACACAGCCTGAATTTAATGTCATGTTTCCTGTATATTCTTCCAGTCCTCTCATCACAGGCCCAAACCATCTAAGCCTGGACACCCTCAGTTTTCCACACTTGGTTTCCTGCCCTTTCCCATAATTTGTTCATGGAGACCGTGGTCCATCCTTGTATCTCCAAGCAACCCTCTCAACATTTTAATCTCAACTGTATTGAAGATCTGCGTCTGCTTCTTTCTCTGTCACCTGCCTTCAGTCAGACAAAGTGCAGAGCTGAATACAAGATAAAATGATGATTTTTTAAAATTATTTATACTGTGGGAGCACCCAGAAGCCACAGCCCTATTGTGTGCTAAGAATTATACAAACATATAATAAAGAGACAGTCTCTGTCCAATCGTATGTATATTATTTTTTTAAACTAAAAATTGCTACTAATGATACCGTAGATGACTGTCCTGAAAGAATGAAAAAAAAAAAGAATTTATTTTTCATTATTCATTCCTTCAGCAGTTTGCATGAAATTCATCCTGGGCATTGGATCTCACAAGGCCTATGCATCACTGAAATCTCACGTAAACCTTTAAGTCAGCAGGTCTCAAATTGGGTCACAACCCCATTTTAACGGGGTCGACGGGGCTGGCTGGCGTAGACTTGCTGGGATCCAGAGCTTGAAGTCGAAGCCTGAGCACTACCCCCCGGGGCTGAAGTCAGAGCTCATGGGCTTCGGCCCTGGCAGATGGAGCTCAAATTACTTTGGCTTTGGCCCCCTGGCCTGGGGTGATGGGACTTGGGCAGATTTATGCTTCACACTTGGATCATGCGGTACGTTTTGTTGTCACAGAGGGGTAGCAATGCAATGGAGTTTGAGAACCCCTCCTTTAAGTGGTACATAGAGTTTAGTGCACGTTATGTATTTCACATAACAAAGGGCCTTTCTCACTTTGGTGTGGATCGATCCACTGGCCATCGATTTAGTGAATCTAGTAAAGACCCACTAACTCAACCACCAATCACTCTCCTGTTGACTCCGGTACTCCTGCAGAATGAGTTACAGGCTTGTCTCCACTTACAGGGAGATCAAAGCTGTGGAGTTTGATTTATCAGGGGTTTCATTTAGCAGGTCTAGTAAAAACCAGCTAAATCGACTGCAGATTGCACCTCTGTCAACTCCAGTACTCTACCAGGTCACAAAGAGTAAGGGAAGTTGATGGGAGAGTTTTGCCTGTCAACTTCCTGCAATGGTGATGCCATGGAAATTCAACCTAAAGTATGCTGACTCTAGCTACGCTATTCACGTAGCTGGAGTTGTGTATCTGAGGTCGACTTTCTCCTGTAGTGCGCATCTAGACTGCCCGCGGCTTTCGAAAAAAGATATGCAAATTTAGTGCGAATTTGAATATCTTTTTCCGATCGAATTTGAATATCTTTTTCCGATCCCGTTTTCAGACTTTTTTTTTTTTTTTTTTTTTAAAAAGCAGTATAGATGTGGTTCTTTCGGAAAAAAAACACCCTTTTTTCGAAAGAAGCCTTCTTCCTAAAAGAATGAGATGTACAGGGTTCTTTCAAAAAAGGGGGGGGGGTTCGAAAGAATCACGTCTAGACTGTTTTTTTTTTTCTGAAAAAACTCTTCCGAAAATGGGATCGGAAGAAGATATGCAAATTTGCACCAAATTTGCATATCTTCTTTTGAAAGCCACAGGCAGTCTAGATGTGCCCTTAGTGTAGACGTGGCCTAAAGGTATTCAACAGGAGAGGTTTTTATCTGTTGACCCTGAGCAGTGTGGCCCCCCACAGTAAGTAGATCTAAGCTATGTCAACTTGAGTTTCACTACCAATGTAACCAGGGGTGGCCCGTGCGTATAGGCCAACTCGGCTGTCGCCTAGGGTGCCGCGTTAAACGGGGCACCCAATGATGACGTCACGTCATTGAGGGCTGTGGAGGCGGGGGCACCGATCGTGCATTCCGCCTGGGGCGCCAGCTGCCGGCAGCCCGCCTCGGGCCGCCCCTGAATGTAACTCAAATAGCGTAGCTTAAATCAACCTCTCCTTGTAGGGTAAACTGCCCCGTAATGGAAACAGGCTGGCTATTTTCTGTGCATAGTGTCAGTATTTTTTTTCTCAGGCACTAGCACATGCTGCAGAGATTCAGGAATTAGCTTAATTGAAAAGAGAATGGGTATATTGCAAAATCCCAAATTTATTACGTGGATACTGATTGACAACTATTTCAGTCTTCAGACTCTCCTTAATTCCCATTCACTGAAGAGTGGACATAACAGCAGTTCAAGGAACAGAAGAGGCTACTAGCTGTTATGTCCATGAATAAATTGATCCTAATTCACAGGATTTCCTGTTCTACACCAACTCCTGAGCATTAAAGTTTATTAGCACCTTTGTGAATCTTCCCTGAAAAGATTTTTTCCAAATTATTTTCAGTTTAACTAGGAACCTTGGGTCATTTTGCTGTTTGGGGATCTTTTTTTTAATGTGAGGCTGCAGCCAAATCTTCTAGAGAAGAGGCAAAATGCAGTGAAACCCTTCCACACTCAGTTTTACCACCTCAATTTTAACAGCCCGCAATACTATTACAGTCACAGGTTTTACACACCATTCTGCAATTCATATTCATTCTGACCAGAGCTGCACTTTTAGGGTACGTCTGTGCTATGGATGGAGATCAACCCTTTGGAGGTTGAGCTTCTAACATTCAATTTAGCAGGTCTAATGTAGGCTCCCCCCCCCCCCCAATGAATGCTGAAGGCAGCCCCCGCTAGCATCCTGTACTCCTCATTCAGCATCCCGCAGCATAGACACTGCAGTGGCTTGGCTTAAAATAGGCTAAATCCAGCTACACAAAATGTACCTTAAGCAGACCTGCCTGGTGTAGTGTAGACCTAGGCTTATAGTCCCAGGCTCCCCACAGGTCAGAGGGTATCTTTGTTAGTGTGTCTTGTGGAGCAAAATAGGAGTTGCTGGCCCTGGGCCATTGTTTAGTCAGAAGTCTCTCTCCTCCCCCTTGTCAGTTTGTACCTAGCTTGCTGGGAGGTGGGTAAACGCTGGGCAATGGTGGGGCTCTTCTTTAGAAAGGTTCCTGGCCCAAAGGAAGGGTTGGTGTTTATGCTGTATCCTGTCCCTTCCGTGGAAGGGCCAGTTCCCAGTGCTGAGGAGCATCACAGTTGTCAGCCCAAAGTAGAGCTGGGTAAACTGAGGCAGAGAGTGGGGGGTGGATCCCAGTCTGGGTAAACTGAGGCAGAGAGTGGGGAGGGGGGTGGATCCCAGTCTGGGTAAACTGAGGCAGAGAGTGGGGAGGGGGGTGGATCCCAGGCTGGGTAAACTGAGGCAGAGAGTGGGGAGGGGGGTGGGTCCCAGTCTGGGTAAACTGAGGCAGAGAGTGGGGGGTGGATCCCAGGCTGGGTAAACTGAGGCAGAGAGTGGGGAGGGGGGTGGATCCCAGGCTGGGTAAACTGAGGCAGAGAGTGGGGAGGGGGGTGGATCCCAGTCTGGGTAAACTGAGGCAGAGAGTGGGGAGGGGGGTGGATCCCAGTCTGGGTAAACTGAGGCAGAGAGTGGGGAGGGGGGTGGATCCCAGTCTGGGTAAACTGAGGCAGAGAGTGGGGAGGGGGGTGGATCCCAGGCTGGGTAAACTGAGGCAGAGAGTGGGGAGAGGGGTGGATCCCAGGCTGGGTAAACTGAGGCAGAGAGTGGGGAGGGGGGTGGATCCCAGTCTGGGTAAACTGAGGCAGAGAGTGGGGAGAGGGGTGGATCCCAGGCTGGGTAAACTGAGGCAGAGAGTGGGGAGGGAGGTGGATCCCAGGCTGGGTAAACTGAGGCAGAGAGTGGGGAGAGGGGTGGATCCCAGGCTGGGTAAACTGAGGCAGAGAGTGGGGAGGGGGGTGGATCCCAGGCTGGGTAAACTGAGGCAGAGAGTGGGGAGGGGGGTGGATCCCAGGCTGGGTAAACTGAGGCAGAGAGTGGGGAGGGGGGTGGATCCCAGGAGTCCCAGCCCCCCCCCGCGAGCCTGCCAGGCTGCAGTGCCCAGACCGCCCCACGTGGCGGCCAGCCCCGCCCGCGCCCCCCGCCTTGCCTGCCGGACTCGCTGGCTCGCTGCGCGGCGGAGCGGCGCGGTGGCCGCTCTAGCGGGCGGGAGGCCCTCTCGATGGTCCTGGCCCGCGCGGCGCGTCCTCCCGGGCGGCAGGGGGCGCTGCGGCGGCGGCGGGGCGGGGCGCGCGGGGCCGCGGGGGCGGGGCGGGGCTGCCGCTGCCATGGACGCGCTGCGCAGCGCCGACCCCCGGGCCCGCGGCCACCCGGAGCCGGGCGCCTCCCCCCTGCCCTGGGCCCGCTTCTCCGCCTGGCTGGAGTGTGTCTGCGTCGTCACCTTCGACCTGGAGCTGGGACAGGCCATGGAGGTAAGGGGGGTGGGGGCGGGGCTATGGGGCAAGGGGGCCGTGGGGGCGGGGCTATGGGGCCAAGGGGGCGGGGCTATGAGAGGTAAGGGGGCTGTGGGGGCGGGGCTATGGGGCCAAGGGGGCTGTGGGGGCGGGGCTATGGGGCCAAGGGGGCTGTGGGGGCGGGGCTATGGGGACAAGGGGGCTGTGGGGGCGGGGCTATGAGAGGTAAGGGGGCTGTGGGAGGTGGGGCTGCAGGGCAGGCTATGGAGGGCAATGGGGCTGTGGGGGCGGGGCTATGGGGCCAAGGGGGCTGTGGGGGCGGGGCTATGGGGCTAAGGGGGCCAAGGGGGCGGGGCAAGGGGGCCAAGGGGGCGGGGCTATGGGGGCTGTGGGGGCGGGGCTATGGGGACAAGGGGGCTGTGGGGGCGGGGCTATGAGAGGTAAGGGGGCTGTGGGAGGTGGGGCTGCAGGGCAGGCTATGGAGGGCAATGGGGCCGTGGGGGGCGGGGGCTGTGGGGGATTTCAGGGAGAAGGTGGGATGAATGTGCCATGTGGGGCCATTGGGAACTGGAGGGAGGCAGGGTGAGCGGCAGTGGGAGGAAGGGGGCGGCTACGTGTTGCCATGGAGGTCAGAGTGGAGGGGTTGCAGGAGGGGGCAGGATGAAGGCATGGCGTGGGGCCTTTGGGAGCCACAGGGGAGTAGGGTGAGGGGCCGCGTGGGTCCATGGGAGGCGGGACGAAGGCGGCTGCAGAAATGGGGCGTGAGGGAGGCTGTGTGGGGCCATGGGGGGCTGTGTGAGACGTCATGGGGAAGTTAGGGTGAGGGGACTATGGGCAGCATGGAGTGAGAGGGGCTTGGGTATGGAGATGAGGATGCAATGGAGTATGACAGGATATGGGCAGAGAGATCAGGATCCATGGGTGTATGGGCTGAAGGGAGCTTTGAGGCTATGCATGTGAAGAGGGCCATGGGCAGGCAGGAGTGAGGGGGGCTTCTGGGGGCATGGAGGTGAAGAAGAACATGGGGTGAGGGGGATGGGGCCAGGGACATGGAGGTGAAAGGGTCTTTGGAATCAGCAGGGAGAATGCCAGGGGGTACATGGTAGGCAGAATGGGGGGCATGGAGGTGAGTATGAGGGGGCATAGAGTGATAGGGACCTGAAGGGAGGAAGCCATAGGGGTGAGGCGTACTGGGAGATACCCCCCACACACACTCTGTTTGCGGTGCCAGGGTGGTGAGCAGGGTCTGGTAGTATGGGCCAGGTGGGAGATGAGGGCAAAGCTGGTCTATGGAGGTGAGTGGGAAGGGCTATGGTACGGATCCAGCCTGTGGAGGGTATTTTGCCTAGGCCTGGGGTAAATGGACACACAAGCTTGGTTCACACTAGCACACACAAAATAGCCGTGTGGCTAAGATCAAGGATGTGTTGCATGAGTGGCTAGCCTGAACTGGGACCTGTGTCACTATGGCCACACTGCTGTTTTTAGCATGCTAACGCGTACCTGTCTACCCATGCTGGACAGCACCCTCCCAGCTGCTGTGCACACCTTCAGACTGACACTTCATAAATACTTAAACGAATTTTGCCTTTGCCAGTGGCACCGCGAAAGGGATATAAAGGTTGGGAGAAAAGCATTTCCACTTTGCTCAGGTTGGGTGGGTGCTGTACTTTTTGCAGCAGCCTCTGGCAATCTGTGCATGAAGATGCACAGGTGCCCAAAAAAGGTGTTCTTTCTGCATGTTAGTGGAAATCCATGCAACAGCAGTGATGTGTCTTAGATCTAGAGTAGGGCGTATTCCACATATGGCCACCACAGTTATGCAATAGAGGTAGATCTGATTGAAGCAACATTTGCATTCTGAGACCTGAAATTGCTGAGGGCTGCACCTAGATATTAAGCAATGGGAAAGTTGCTTTGTGCTCCTTTAGATACAAAATAGGTGAAGGACAATTTACTTACAGTTTACCTTGTGACTAAGTTTGAGAATTCTTAACATGTGCCTTACTGTTGCCTTTCTTTGGCACTGTCTGTTTGGCTTCTCACTAAATAAATGGATACTGACGTTATTCCTGAAAAGAAGGCAAACAACCCCTCCCTTCAAACCTTGCTGTCCACCTATGAAACAGGAGAGTGAAAAATTATTCCTTCTTTGTACTGTGGACACAATCATTCTAAATCCTGGAGCTTCTTAACTGCCTACTAGACTTTATTTTATTTTTTCAAAGTGCCTAACTAGCTTTTGGAGATGTACAAAAATTAAAAACACTAGTGACCTAATTTTCTCAGCTGTGCTTTAAGGCTCTTTGAAACTGTGCAGTCTCAAATATTTGTTCTAAAGATAATTCTTCCAGTGGTATCTGGATGCTTTCAGTGTTATTAAACCAGTAAATTCCTTCCATCCTCCTGCTGCTCTAGATCTGTATATAAGCCATGAAATTGGAGCCGACCGGGTGCACAGTTCTTGCTTTTAACAACAATATGCATGAAGGCAAGACTAATTTGTATTGTGGAGCTATCAAATGAATGGAAACTCTTAATGCACCTTTACAGCTGACAGTGTGGCCTAGGAATTGCATGTTTCCAAACATTGCATGATTTGTATGCTGTTTGCACAGTGATCCCTGAGCACAGATATTCAGTCTTGAATGGAAAGTGTTCCATTGGCTTAAGTCAGGGCTTTGGTAGTGTGGTGTTCAAACCCTATAATAGGTGTTACAAAAGTAGGCATCAGCTGACGCAGGAATCAGATATAATTACATAGGTTCTGAGTCATACACCAGCATGTTTCCTCAAATAGCCTATGAAGTGACTATCCCAGTTGAGGGCAACTGTACCTGTATTTCCCCCCAGGGGTCCAGCAAGGGTATCCACTCTCAGACTTCCTGTTCCCCAGCTGTTGCCTCTCTGAGGTGCAGAACTGCAACTTATTCTCTTCTGACCAGGGTATGTCCAGGCTGAACAGTTTTACTGTATTTCCTGCACAGATAGTCTGCATAAACAGACCTGCTTGCTTTCTGCTCAGAGACTGACGATAATGGTTGCCGACAGCCCTAAGTTACTGCACCATGCTTTCTAAGGAAGCCAAATGTAAGGTAAAAAGCATTCCAGAGAAGGCGCGTTAAAATCAATAAAAACTCACACGCACAAGTTTATCTGGAACTTCTCAATTCCTAACATGGATTCTGGCAGATGAGTCCTTCAACCCCCCATCTTACAGGAGTCCCCATGGTTACCAGTTCATCTTAACTCCAGCTCAGAACAAACAGCCTCAGTAGGCCAAGTCCTTCCAACCATTCCTTGAGGATTGGGGCCCTCCACAGACCAGAGGTCCTGTCTGTCTGCCTGCCTGCTGTATTAGGAGGCACTTTAAACTCAGTTTTTTTTTTACCCAAAAGTCTCCTCTTTGTCTCGTGGTTTCTGGAGAATTCATTTTGGACTAGTCTATGTATAGCTCCCTGCAGGGGGGAGGGTTCCAAGTCTGATAAAGGACCGAGTTCATTAGCTTCCCCCCTTCCTACCAGAGAACAACACTTACACAACTGCATTGTTAATAACCTGTATCCCAAAGATGATAACCCTAGTAAGTTGATCTTAATTCCATAAGGCTGGTTCAGGTTATTCTCACTGTCACCCTGACAATAGAAATAAGCAAATTTTTAAAATATTTCTGTCTTTTTCTTTTCTTTGTGTCTCTCTCTCCATTAACAGTTAGGAGCCTGTAGGTGCTGCTGGGAATAGATCTTACCTCTAGCAATTCTCCATTGAACTCTACAAGGTCACTGACTGCTTGGCTGCTGCTGTCATAGAAACAGACAGTGGAGTGCTGAAAATGGGGTCTGATAGTTCTAAAATAACCCATTTCACAAAAGCACAACCTCTTTCCCCCCACCCCTCCAAACACAGGCGCTTTGTGCAGAGGGGCTATTTTAAACTACCAGGCTCCATATCCAGAGATACAGTTTTTGTTGCTATGACAGCAGCAGAACACTCAGGGCCCTCGTAGATTTCAACAGGAGAGTCTTGGTGGAAAGGCCTTTTGTCAACAGTACAAGCAGGCTGCATACTGTTAACTTGGTGTTAGTTGCAAAGAATACAGAATGACTTCAACCAATTGGGGCTACTGTTTAGATTTCAAGGGATCTTTACAATGGAATGTTCCTGTTTATACACAGTACATGTTTGCAATTCAAAGTGTTATATCTTAAATATTCTGGATTTGTTTCATTCACAAAGTATGTAATGAGTATTAACTTATTTCCAGCCTCCTCCTGAGTAAGTGCTGTTAGCTCATTTCACCGGGGAAGCAGATATAGAATCACAGAACACTAGAACTGGAAGGGACCTCGAGATGTCATCAAGTCCAGTCCCCTGCTCTCATGGCAGGACCCAGTATTGTCTCTAGACCATCCCTAATAGATGTCTATCTAACCTGCTCTTAAATATCTCCAGAGATGGAGATTCCACAACCTTCCTAGGCAACTTATTTCAGTATTTAACCACTCTGACAGGAAGTTTTTCCTAATGTCCAACCTAAACCACCCTTGCTGCAGTATAAGCCCATTGCTTCTTGTCCTATCCTCAGAGGCTAAGTAGAACAATTTTTCTCCCTCCTCCTTGTGACACCATTTTAGATACCTGAAAACCACTATCATGTCCCCACTCAGTCTTCTCTTTTCCAAACTAAACAAGCCCAGTTCTTTCAGTCTTCCCTGATCGCTCATGTTCTCTAGACCTTTCATCATTCTTGTTCCTCTTCTCTGGACCTTCTCCAGTTTCTCCACATCTTTCTTGAAATGCGGTGCCCAGAACTGGACACACTACTCCAACTGAGGCCTAATGAACACAGAGTAGAGCAGAAGAATAACTTCTCGTGTCTTGCTCACAACACGCCTGTTAATGCCTCCCAGAATCATGTTTGCTTTCTTTGCAACAGCGACATACTGTGGACTCGTATTTAGCTTGTGGTCCACTATAACCCTTAGATCCCTTCCTGCCGTACTCCTTCCTAGATAGTCGCTTCCCATTCTGTATGTATAAGACTGATTGTTCCTTCTTCAGTGGAGCACTTTGCATTTGTTCTTATTAAACTTCATCCTATTTACCTCAGACCATTTCTCCAGTTTGTCCAGATCATTTTGAATTATGACCCTATCCTCCAAAGCAGTTGCAACCCCCTCCCTGCTTCGTATCATCTGCAAACTTTAAGGATCCAACTTACTTCCAGAAGTGACATTTGATTTTTTTTTTTTGAGGGTCTCAATGTTTGAATAGTCAGCCTGAGACATTTGGGCCAGATTTTCCAAAATGCTGATTGCCTTCAGCTCTAATTGAAGTACATACTTCACATCTCTGAAAATCAGGCCCAAAGTGTTTCAAATACAGGGGCCGAGGTCAATGTCCATATTTGAAAGTTTTTATTTGAGTGGCTTGTCTTTGAGAAGAGGTGGTATCAGAATTAGTAGTAAGTCTTCCAGAAAGTGTGGTTGTACTGGAGTCATGAACTGCTCAGTTGGCTGATCATTTGAGAATGAGTAGACTTAGGCATGTAGGATTTGACTCTTCTTGCACCTTTTCTTCTGTGTGAGCTCAAGTGAGAGTTTGAGAAAAATTGGACTGAAGATCAAAATGGTTGTTGTGATTTGAGTGAGGATTCAGTTGCTCATTGCAAAAATACACCAGCCGTTTTATGAAAATAATTGTGCTTCTGCTGGGCAGTTCTTATGCATCACATCTTAGTGTCTGAAAGTATAATTCTTTAGCCTTTTTTCCACGCATCTGCCCCTTCAATACTGCTCTGTAGCAGTCATAAATGTTCTCAGGGTTTTAAGGCTTGTACCTTTTGTGTGTGGTGAGCTGCACTGTCAGCGTAGTCTCTAATAGTTGACTCATTTACTGAAGCTGATTAGGCCAGTCTGCCAAAGAAGCTATGAGGAATTACTAGAGCTAGGACAGGCTTGATCCTGTGAACCTTCAGAGCTCTGGCTTGGAGCCCACAGTCGCTATTAATAGACTGGTAGGAGAAGCCAAGCTTTGAAAACAGCTTCTGATTTGAATACCAGGTGGTTCTCATACTGTTCTGAAACAGAACTATCTCCTGAGACACTCAGAATTAGACTGTGCCCAGAAAATCCCTGTTTTGCAAGTCATCCAGTGCTAGATGCTTCCTAACTGCTGGTAACTCGCCTACCTAAAATTCCCCTGTGCAGTTGCATTTGGCCACATGATTTATTTTCTGTCCAGAAGGGCTATTGGGGGTAGTTGGTGCATGGCTGCTTAGTAGTAGTTTTTTAACACTTTTTTATCCAAATGGATCCTGGGTGGGATATATCAGTAATACCAATATTCGTGTGTCAGAATTCCTCATTATTATGGTTGTGAATGATTTTATTGTTCTGGCAAGAATCTTGCTGGTGAATGTCACTTGCACTCAGATTTCTGTAGTTGCCACTGGACAGAAATGCTGAATGAGTTTACTTCTCCTTTCTTAGCTGGAGAAGCTCCTTACACTGTCTAGAGCAGGAGTGGGCAAATTATAGGCCACATCTAGCCTCTCAATCATTGTAATCTGGCCCTCAAACTTCCACTGGAGAATGAGGCCTAGGGCTTCCCCTGCTCCACCCAGCTCCCAAAAGCAGCGGCATGTCCCCCGCAGTGTTCCCTCTAAGCTGCATGGCAGCACAGCTTCACAGGCGACTGATCAGCCCTGCGAGGTCAGAAGCTCGGGGCTCTGTGCACGATTTAGATGATGGCATAGAGAGGACACTTATTAAGTTTGCAGGTGATACCAAGCTGGGAGGGATTGCAAGTGCTTTGGAGGATGGGTCAGAATTCAAAATGATCTGGAGAAATGGGCCGAGGTCAATAGGATGAAGTTCAATAAGGACAAATGCAAAGTGTTCCACTAAGGGAGGAAAAATCCGTTCCTCACACACAGAATGGGAAGCGACTGTCTAGAAAGGATCCTGCAGAAAGGGATCTAGGAGTCAGAGTGGGCCACAAGGTAAATACGAGTCAATAGTGTGACATTGTCGCAAAAAAAAGCCAACATGGTTCTGGGCGGCATTAACAGGAGCGTTGTGAGTAAGACACGAGCAGTCATTCTTCTACCCTACTCTGCGCTGGTTAGTCCTCAGTTGGAGTATTGTGTCCAGTTCTGTGTACCGCATTTCCAGAAAGATATGGAGAAATTGGAGAGGATCAGTCGGGGCCACAACTAAGAAGCAGAAAGACACTCCCCACATTCCCCTCACACACCAGAGCCTAGGTGGTCCCAGGCTAGTCGATTTTGTGTGCTCCAGCCCTGGAGTGGGGCAGCAGTGGGGTTTGAGTACCAGTGCAGACTCCCCAGTGTTGTGCGGGAGGAGCCTTGAGCCTCGGGAGCTAGATCCAGGCAAGCTGTTCCTCACTCCTCCTGATTTTTAGAAACGAGACTTCTTAGTTGTTTCTTCTGCTTTTGAACCTAGCTAAGTATAGACCCATGCTTAGGTGCTGTCCTGAATAGAAATGCTTTCCTGAATGGGGCCGCAAGGAGGAAGGACTTTGAAACAGTTTCATGCTGATTGAGAATAGTTCTGTTTGGCTTGTTCTAGAGGGCAGAGTCATCATATCGGCAATCTCTGCAATCAGGCTTAAGCTTCAGGCTACTTAGTAGTTAGTTTTTAAAGTTCGCAGAATGCCTAGTTTTTAAACCAGGGATATCAAAATAAAAATGTGAACAAACCGATCTGTAGACAGAAAGAATTATCTAATAAATGTGGCTTCTGCCACAGGCTGCCTTTTGATTGCTCCCTGTACTATCCAGTTCTAAATGGATATGTTTATTTGTTAATGGTGTGAGCTGGGGGAGCAGGGGTCAGGATTATATAACTTGATTTTCTTTTACCACCCGGAGACAATATAGATTAAAACCACCGGCCTGGTGGGGGTGAGTTTGGGGAATGTAGCAGTGCACGGAGCCTACTAAGCTTGTCATCTCATGTTTGTTTTGCAGTTGGTGTATCCTTATGACTTCAGACTGACAGAAAAAGAGGTAGGATAACTTCTTCTGTCTTAGAGAATCTGGGGGTGTGTGGTAGAGGGTATTTTACAACATTTTCTTGTTTGTTACAGAAAACCAACATTTGCTACTTGTCCTTCCCAGACTCCTACTCAGGTAGGTGGCATCTCTGGTTCTGCATGGGGAATGGGGATGGTTGCTATGAGAGACACATTAAGGGTACGTCTAGACTACATGCCTCTGTCGCCAGAGGCATGTAGATTAGGCTACCAGCCATGGGAAAATGAAGCGGCGATTTAAATAATCGCCGCTTCATTTAAATTTACATGGCTGCCGCGCTGAGCCGACAAACAGCTGATCAGCTGTTTGTTGGCTCAGCGCGATAGTCTGGACGCGCGGGTGTCGACATCAAAGGCATTTGTCGACCACCAGGTAAACCTCATCCCAGGAGGCATGCAGTCTAGACGTACCCTAAGGTTCGTATTAGAGAGAGAGTGAGTCAGCATCTGTAATGTACCAGAGAGAGCAATGGGCTGTATCTTCTGAAATAAAGACCTCAGAGAGTGCTAAGGCTTCTCTCAGGGCTGGATGGAGAGGCTTCCTGTTGAATATTGATCCTTATTTAAAAGGATGCAGAACCTGTGATCTAGTGGCTGATGGGAGAATTTCTCTTTGTGCAAGCTTTACTCACGCTTTTCAGGCGCCAGCCAGGGTATGAAAAGTAGCAGCGGGGGCTAAGTTTTCCCCAGACTTGCAGCGGTCCATGCTGATCTCATTTTGATGCAGAAGAGGGCTCGGCACAGAGAGAAATGTATTTAGCCTTTCTGGGGAAGGGGTCCGGTCCGTGTTTGCGTATCGGTAGGATAGCTATCCAATGGAAAGCCTGAGGCCACTTCCAGTGAATCCCTCTACGGGTGTTCCCGTTCTCCAGGGTTTTGGCCAGTTGACTTTTAACTGGCCTTAGAGATGGTGCTTCCATCACTCCCTTTCTGAGCCCTTTCTGCTTCTAATAGATTTCTGCTGTCCATCCTACATTTTCAGCTCTTAGCGTTATCCCTTTATTTCCAGCTGTAGTCCCCATAATACACAAAATAATCCCTTTCCTTGTATGAGGCGTAAACATCTACAGAAATGTGAAGGGCATTCTATTGTCTATTATGCATTAGTCATCGATTAGCCAAAATTATAATTTAGCCAAGTTTTACATATGCAGTTCTTTGATCCTAAATCAATCCCTCCAGTTTCCTGCTGTGGGCTGCACATAGATATTAGGGGTAGGAATGGCAGCAAGAGAGAATTCTGTGGGCTGCATTTTGCCCATCCTTGGACGGGCTAGCCAGCTTTCCATAGACCTGTATACAGTCCCAGTTTGGTTCTCCTTTCACATGCACGGGGATGCTTTGGAGACACAAAGGTTGTGCACATATTCACTTTGCACATATTCTTCTGCCAGTGTCTCTCTGCCCATCCTGGTTAGTCTGGGATCTCTGTGGAGAGAATTTCATGCTTCAATACCATATCCAATACCACGTTTTGGGGAGGATGGTTCTCAGGGTGCAGGTTCCCCACTGTGGAACTCATTCACCTTGGCCATTTGCCCCTGGCTCTGCGGAATGGCGCACTGGCTTGCGTTCCCAACCACGCCTTGATGCACTTTTGGATTAAGACTCTGCATGTGTCGATTTCCAGTCTGGTGGATCGTAGTGGGAATGGCTGCAGCTGCTCACTGTGGGATTACTGGCTGATGTCTTGAACACTGTCTGAAAATGGGTGCATAATCAATTAATCAGTGCAAATTCCTGCAGTCTAATTACTAATTGACCCTACAGTTTTGCTGTTACCATGTCTGCTAATTTGAGTTTGATATTTTTATGTGGCTTTTACTTCCTTAAATGTTTTTGATGAAGTCCCGAACTTCCTTACTGAAGCTTCTTCTTGATTGTGTATAATCTTGTCTCTGTCTCAGGCGGCTTAGGAGATACTCAGTTTAGCTTCCGTCTCCGTCAGTCTGGGGGGCAGAGGAACACGCGTTTTGGGGAGGATGGTGAATATAACACAGAAGCCCCGCTAACATTACAGGTTAGTTATTGCTCAGTATGCAGCTTGCACTTGCAAAATGAACAGTAGCATGCATGCATGTATAAACAGAATGTGCACATGGATTGATTTTTCCTGTAAATAATTGTCCTCTTTTTCTGAATTTTGCCTCAGACCATGGAATAATCACAAAGGGCTAAATTTTCAGCACAGGGATTCCCAGTCATCTGAATGTTTGTAGAGGAGCATACTACCCAGGATGTAACCTCTCTGTGGCAATAAAGAGCAAGATGTGATGGGTTGGAAGGAGCAGGATCTGACTGTTATTGCTGCACTCAAATAGAGGATAAATGTTAGAGTCCTAGGGTGCGTCTGCACAGCCATTGTGTTATTTCGAAATAATTTCAAAATAACGGATGGCTAATTCCAAAATCCATAAATCTCATTCTACAAGGAATAACGCCTCTTCCAAAATAGCTATTTTGAAATAAGGCATCTATAGACACTCCACTGCTGCTATTTTGAAATAGCCCCTCACCAGGGCCATTTTAAGTTATTCCTCCCCAGTGCCTCCTGGGGCTCTACATCGAGAGAGCACATCTACATTAGGGGAGCCTGCCTCGGATTCATTTTGAGGCTTCCCTGTAGTGTGAACACTCTATTTCGAAATAAGCTATTTAGGAATAAGCGTGCAGTGTAAACGTACCCCTAGTGGCCTGAAATAACTTTGCACCCGTGTTCTAGCCTGTGTTTCTCCCTTGTACTGGTCAGTCCATGTCACGCAGTGGTCAGGTACCAATTCCCCTACTAGAGCAAGAGAGAGTCACATTGGTTTGTCCTTCTTTTCTGTCCCTCCCTCTCCCCCGTTTGGTGCCTTGAGTACCTGTGTGGATTCTTAATTGCAGCCAGCGTGTGCCCTGGGGAGTGACTCCTGGGACTGCTGTGAAGGAATTCTGGGACTCCCCACCTAGTGCTCTCATGGTGCAGAGTCACAAGGCTCTCCAGTTGTCAAGGGGGGAGGGGTCCCTGCTCAGGGACGTGGCCGGAGGGATGGAAGAACTGCGGGGAGCAAGACTGCGAAATTCTAGATGCTGCTGCTGGAAAAGTCATGCCTGATGTGTTCTAAAAGCCTGCCCCAAGGAACAGCAGGCCTGGTGCATTGTGTCTGTAATTGGACTCCATCTCTGTCCCAGTGCCACTTGTGGGAATTCAGGGATGTAAATGGCAAATAGAAGTGAGGGATTTTTATCAGCTGGTATTTTGTGCCTTACAAGCTCTGTCCTTCCGGTCCTTTGTCAAAGCTCCCGCCCTGGCTAAAGCCAGAATGGTATTGTCAGGAGTCTGTCTGGGGAGATGGCCATTGAGCGATAGTGAGCAGGCATTTCCTCCTCTCAGGAGGTGGTGTTACTCCACAGCACCCCAAACCGAACCTGAGAGTCACGCACGAGCTGGCTGCACAGCAACATGGCGTTTCTGGGGTTCGACTCTAGGCAAGCCAGGCTAGTTTATGTCTGTGGGAGCACCCAGCCCACAGGAGTGGGTGCGGTACACGGGGCTGGGTGACACTTGGGGTTCAACTCCTTGTGCTGCAATTGTGAGTTCGTGGCCCAGTCGCCTCCCTACGTGTTCATGTCATGAAATCTGCCACAGCTTGTCACTGACGGCTGCCTCCGAGAAGACCAGACCTGGAGTAGTGGGGGGACACTGCAGTGCAGGGCTGAGATGCACTTCCAGATCTCTGAGACTTGGACTGAGAGGCTCAAGACGGGTGTCGGAGGTACCAAGATCCTTGACAGTGGTGTTGTTGACCTCTTTCTTGCAGCGGGAGTCAGCTCATTACTTCGGCTATGTGTACTTCAGGCAAGTGAAGGACAGCTCAATGAAGAGAGGTTACTTCCAGAAGGTGAGTGTTCAGACTGGCTAGCTTGCTGCTTTACAGCAGCATATCACTGTAACTTAGCATCTGTCCATTGTACTTCACAATCTCCCCAGCCCTGCAGTGGCATCAGAAGTATGGCTGGAGGAAACGGAAGAAAAGCTGCAATAGCTGGACTGTGTGGAAAGTGTAGTTCTCAAACAAGCCCACAAGAAGCACCATGCTAGATAAATCATGTGACCAGCAATTTACAATCTGTCTGGGCCGTAAATTCCTGAGAAGTCCCTGAAGAAACACACTTCCCTTCTCGTGTACTCCAGCTTCAGGAGCACAGTGATGGGGTGTTTTGTTGTTGTTTGTATGATGTCAGGTTGTGAATGGGTAACTGGTTACCTGGCAAGTATCACCTGGTACTTGGGAGCAGACAGAATGCCAGAACTGGAAAGTACTTCAAGAGATCATCAAATCCAGTCCCCTGCCCTCCCAGCAGTACCAGACACCATCGATCATCCCTGACAGGGGTCTGTCCAACCTGCTCTTAAATATCCCCAGTGGTGGAGATTCCACAATCCCCTTACGCAGTTTAGTCCAGTGTTTAACCCCCCTGACAGGAAGTTTTTCCTAATGTCCAACCTAAATCTCCCTTGCCACAATTTAAGCCCATTGCTTCTTATCCTGTAATCACAGGCCAGGGAAAACATTTTTTCTCCCTCCTCCTTGTTAACACCCTTTTAGATATTTGAAAACTGCTAACATGTCCCCGCCCCAGTCTTCTCTTTTTGAAAATAAACAAGCCCAATTCTTTCAGTCTTCCCTCATAGCTCATATCTTCTAGGCCTTTCATCATTCTCGTTGCTCTTCTCTGGACCTTCTCCAATTTCTCCACATCTTTCTTGAAACGTGGTGCCCAGACCTTGACACAATACTCCAACTGAGACCTAACCAGCGCAGAGTAGAGTGAAAGAATGACTTCTTGTATCTTGCTCACAACACTCCCGTTGATACAGCCCAGAATTATGTTTGCCCTCCCCCCCCCCAGAAACTGCCAACTCCCCCCTTCCTCCCCCTCACACACACTTGGGGCAACTGGTTCCCCATCGGGGGGGGGGGGGGAGCAACAGCAGCAGTCCTACATGGATGGGGGGGAATCCCACTTAACCTTAATCCCTAAGGTTTAACCAGTTATCTGAGTAACCAGGATTTTACATCCATAGTATGATGGCAGTACCCGTGATGTGCTGAACATTATCCAAATAGGAGGAGAGGAAGTAGAGGAAGACACAGCTGGTGCCTCTAGGAGCACGGAATTTCAGACTCGTTCTTTGTCTCAAGTCTAGGGAAAGGAAAATGTTCCAATGCATTGAAGGCATCCATTTTATCGTTATCCGTTAGAACATAAAAACAGCCTCTCTGGGTCACACCAACGGTCCATTCAGCCCAGTGTCCCATCTTCCACTCAGTTCCCAGTTTGGTTTCGATCTTCCCATCAAAACTAAAATGAGCCCTTGTTAAAGGGTTTGAATCTTAGGGGAGTTAAAGCTGTCATTGAGAGCCCTTTGCAACAGGCCAGTCTGATAGTGACAGACGACTGAGGCTGCTTTGCCCCTGTAATTGTATTGTGCACTGCAGCTTTTCTGCCTAGCTCTGTGCTCATCTCCTAGACCGTGTTCCAAAGAGCATTGCTCATCAATGTGTGTCTACAGTGAAATAAAGGATCAGTCACGGAGAGAAAAACAACACTTACATCAGGAGGACAATGGAAATCTGGGCAGTGCTGGAGAGCGCCTGCCAAGTTAACTTGATGGCTTTTGAGGTAGAATTACAGCAGTAGAGGGTGATGTGAAAGCATTGGATCTAATACCCTGTCACCTACACTGGCCCAGCAGCTGGGAAGATATGCTGTGCTGACAGGAGAGTGCTCTCCGGAGGAGCACCTCCTGCCAACAGTGCAATGTGGACGCTGCTTTACGTCGCTGTAATTTGTGTCACCTGGAGGGGAGGCTGGAGAGTTCGTTTTTCACATCCCTGCGTGATGTGAGTTGCATCAACTTACGTGGTGGTGTAGACAAGTCCTTAGACTGGAGCAAAGTGGAAGACGGCACCAATCGGCACAGTACTGGATGGGAGAGCGTGTGCAGTGGTTATTGCAGAGATCCGAGTTAGATCTTGGTGACTGATTTGGAAAGCAGAGTAAGCAGCACACGGAAGGGATACTGAACTGGAGGGCGGTATAAAAACTAATGACTGAGCTAGCATCCAGTGAGGTTAGAAACATGGGCAGAGAACAAAATGACGGTCCATTAACTGGGAAAAAGATCCCTCATTTCCGTTACTTCTTCTGTCTGCTCCAGTCTTCCACATACGAATTCTTTACCTGGCCCGGACTTACGATCTGCTGGTTCGTTCTCTGCATCTGGTCTCTAGCTCTTCTCTGTACCCTCCTCCCTCAGGTCGCTTGTGCTAGGGATGTGAAAGATTCGCCAGTTACTTGGTAAGCCTTAAGCTTTCCAGAATGCTTACTGGGTAACTGATTGGACGGCCAGCCGCAGCAGGCTGGAGCAACCCTGGTTGAGTGCGAGTGGCAGACAGGGCCCTCACCACTCTGACTTGACCCACATGGGCTGGCAGGACCCCAATAGGACTCCAGCCCCAGCCATGCTGGGCCAGCAGGCAATGCCCCGAACCCGGCTGCTCCATTTCGGCCCAGCAGGACTCTGTAAGCTGAATGCTTGGACAGCCATCCAGGAGAGATTCAGGTGCCACATTGCTGATTGGCAAAGCGCCTACAGCCAGCAGCGTATTTCTGTTGGTGGTGCACATCTGCACAGGCTTCAGTGTACGTAAGAAAAGGTATTCTGCCCAGGGTTGGGAAAAAATAAGAAGGAACATTGACCCCAGCCACACTGGGGCAGGTAGCTGGGACCCCAGCCATTCCAACTCGGCCCGTGTGGGCCAGCCAGACCTGGCTATGCTGGAGCCGGCCGGCCGGACCCTGGCCGATGATTAACCGGCTAAATGTTACAATTTCAGTTGTTTAACCCGCAAACTATTTAAATGGTTATTTACATCCCTGGCTTGCACAGGGACCGCTGGCAATTCCTGGCTCTCTACACTGGTGACCTTTTTTCTGTGCGCGCTGTAGCCTCTAGGACTGTAAATATTGTTTAAAATAGTGAACTGGTTAAACAATTACAACGTTATTGTTTAGCCGGTAAATCACTGGGGGGCCAGTACAGGGCAACCGGGGCTGGTCTCACGGGGCCACTGCACTACAGCCAGTGTCCCTCCTACCCGCGTTCAAAGCGCATCGTGGTTGGGGATGCTGGCAGGGCCGTGGATGCTGGCAGGGCCGTGGCTGCTGCCGGAGCGTGATGGGGCTGGGGCAGCCGGCACAGCCAAGACTGAGGCTCCCTCCGCAGGGTTGTTGGTGCAGCTGGGGCTGTTGTTTTGGGCAGGGTGGGTGCTGGGGTCCCTCCTGCCTTCACCTGGCATGTGGCAGGGCTGCGTGAAGCTAGGATAGGGCTCCAGCGGGTTTGGGGCTAGGGACCCGCCTGCCGGCCGCCCTGACCTGCCTGGGTTCCTGCCACCCAGCCTGTCCTGGTAACCGGTTGCTTAGTAAGCATCCTGGCAAACCTAGTGCTTGCCAGGTGAGAGGTTAACTGCTGAACCTTTTACATCCCTAGTAGCCTCCTCTCTCACTGTGCAATAGTCCCTCCTGGAGGCTACTAGGTTGGCTCCTTCCACCTTGCAGCTGCTTCTACAGCCTTCCCGGCTCTTCCCTGAGCATAGACACCTGGAGAATCCAGTTCAAAATAACCATCAGGTGTCCCACAGGCTGAGCACGTGCTCTGCAAACACCCTTCTGGGCCACACAGGTTCAGCCTTCGGGCTCCTGGCTGGATGCCTTTGCGGGCTGTAGGCGGCCAGTATCTGCGCACCCTTTGTGTAGGGAGTGGTGAGGGCACTAGCCTGGCTCATCGGTGTCTTTCTTTCAGTCTCTAGTGCTGGTGTCACGCTTGCCTTATGTGAACCTCTTCCAGTCTCTGCTGCAGCTGATTGCTCCCGAGTACTTTGACAAGCTAGAGCCATGCCTGGAGGCAGGTAAGGAGAGACAGTGGGAGGAAGGGGTTTGCAATGGGGACAGAAATCTATTATTAGTATATGTGGGGGCTACTGAGATGTGTGCAGCAAAGGATTGCAGAGCTGCATGGTACTGGCAGAAAAGTAAATTAGCTCCATTAAATACATCTGCTGTATATTTGAGAGATTCAGGGCGTAAGTCTGCCTGTGTGTCTGTCTGTCACGTCTGTTTGTTCAAGAATTCCTCCTAAACAGGAAGAGCTAGGCCCACCAAATTTGGTAGGCAGCTTCCTCTTCTCCTAACTTAAAGCAAAGTCAGGATTGGATTGTTCCGGGACAGTGGGATGTGTGGAATGCGATTGTTTCCCATCAAATGGAAAGGCAGGGGTGTGATCACAGAGATAGAATGACCACAGGGGGCAGCCGCTGGCTGGCAGCATGGCGCCCCATCATTGCAGCCTGCCCCAGGGAATAGATGCCAGGCAGGTTGTGTGGCCTCTGCCTTGCTCCCCCAGGCTGGTCCCGAACCAGGCGAGCCAGCTGTGAGGCACTCCCCTCTCCCTGCCCTGGAGAGAAGAAGGAAGACAAGCTGCATAGCCCCACCCCAGACCTGCCCTAGGGCACAGCTGCTGAGCCCCCTGCCCTGAGCCCCTCCTCAATGCCAGCCCTGACTCCTGCACACCCCATATCCACAGCCCCCTGCCCTAAGCCCCTGCCCTGACTCCTACACACCCTCCAGGCCCCCAGACCCTGAAGGACCCGAGTAACTCCGGGTAGGTCTCCTATTGTACCCATACAACTGTTAAAAGAACATTATTAAGGCTGGAAAATCAAGTGTTCAGAAGTTAGGAAATGCAAGAATTAAGGTGGCCTGTGCTACCTTAACTTGAATCCCTGGTGTTCAGGGATTATGATAGTGTTTAGTCACATGATCATAGACTATTTTTTCCACCTTCTCCCTGAGGCACAGAAAGCAAGGTCAAAAGTATCCACTTAATTTCAGCCTCCAGTTTGAGGCACCTCGGACCTGATTTAATTTGAGCGCTTAGTGTTACGTGTCACTTTACACATTCAGAACACAGCTCCCATTGACTTCAGGTGCTGTTGTGAGAGCACGGGAGTGACAGTCTCCCAGCTCTCAGTTGTGGTCCCTGGATGTTGTTAGCCCATCGGAGCCTAGAGCTGCCATGCAAGCAGAGTTAGGCCTTGTCTATACTGGCACATTTTGTCACCAACAACTGCCTTTTAGCAGTAAACAAGTGAGAGTGTTTTCACTGCCGTGCGCCATTTGTCAGGAAAAAACATCCAGTTTTGGCAACACAAAACTTCCACCCCTGCAAGAGACTTTTGTCTTTCCTCTCCCTTTGGCGACAAAGAGCCAGTGTGAACTCTGCTGTTTGATTTGTCAAGAGAACTGGCTTCCGCCAGTGTCCCACAATGCCTGCCTGGATGACTGTGCTCACTGTTTTGTGATCTCTGCTGCCCTGCAGGCCTGCGCCCCTCCCCTGTCAGAGCTCCGCGAAGTGTCTTGACAGCAGAGTGAGCTGCTCCCTTTCAGGCACAAAGAGCAAATCACTGGAATGCTCCTGTTCTGCCCGGCTAGGAACCCAGCGGCAGGCAGGCAGGCTGCTGCAGGGGGAGGGCTGGAGAGATGGCCGTGCTGTTTTGACATTCCTCATCATGGAGAGCTCCCAGAGCTACAAGGGAATCCCAAGCAGCGCAGGGACTAGCTGCCCTGTGGGATGCTGACCCACAATGCTTTGCTGTGCCTGTCGACAGGATGCTAGTGTCAGCCATGTGGCCAGGAAATGTCATCAATGGGAGACAGAGAAACTGGCTTGACCGGTTTTCACTTTTGCATGTCAACACTTTCGGCGCCAAACCTGCCCTGTGTCGACAGAGCCTTAGATACCTTCTCCTGTAACACAGACCAGCCCCAATGCGGATATGGTCACAGCAGAGGCCACCGGAACGATCTAAATTGGCTGCAGTTGTCCCTCAGTTTAAAGTTTTGCCATTGTCCATGTTTTGCAGTGTGCAATGAGATTGATCAGTGGCTGCCTCCTGTTCCAGGACAGACTCTGAACCTTCCAGTGATGGGAATTGTCATTCAGGTACTTGCTCCTGATATTCAACTCATAAATGCTCAAGCCACAAGCCCTGGTGTGCACTGCACTAGAAAGACGGCACGTTTCTTGTCGCTTGCTAGCTCTAAATGCTTTCCCTTTGTTCCTAATCTCAGCAAGTGTTCATGCCTGTCAGCTGAGCCTGGCCCCCCAATAACTTTTCCTGTTTGTAACCCAGGTGAGAATCCCATCCAGAGTGGACAAACCCGGATCAAGCCCTTTGAAGCAGATCAATCAAGAGGTGAGGTGAAGAAAAGAATTGTGCCAAATGGCCCAACAAGAAGCAGAGTCTAGATCACTGAGGAAGAGAAGGCTCATGTAGAATTGGAGCTCTTTGGAACTTGTCCAATGTGCTGCCTGGAACAGCTACTCCTTAAATATTTCTCTCAAGGGTTTTCACTAAACTCTTCAAACTCCCACCTAGCAAGAATGATCTTAGCTCCTACCTGGGCAGAGAAGTCCCTGAATGATTCTCCTGGGTAGTTTTACATCATTGCTCCTTGTTCTGCCATCGTAAGCCCTGCTAACAATCCCTTCTCCTTCCCTCCTTCCTTTGCGCGGTTTCCTTTCACACATTTGGGGCCTGTTAGCATCCACCACCTTCCCGGATTATCCTTGTCCCAAGCCGCGCTTGGGTGCAGAGGGAGCAGTGGGGAGGTTTCTCAGGCTCAGAAGGGAGGGTTTTGGCTGGCTCCTACGGTAAAAACTGAAATCCTTTCACCCTGAAGGGGTCGGCCATTTGCCCTGCAGGCTGCCCGCATTTGCTCCTCACTTGGCTCTCCAAGCATTATCTTTGTCTAAGCTTTAGATGCTTTGGTACTTACTGTCGATGGATTGTCTTTGTGTGACTGAGGTGAGCAACTCAGAGTGACCACTGTTTGCGCTTGGGACATTTTCCTTCATAACTGCCTCTCTCCTCTCTCCCATTCAGAACTTGTTACCGGCCCCGTTAGTTCTCCCCAGTGTGTATGAACTGGATCTTTTCAGGTGGGAGTTAGCTTCTCTCAACACGCTCCTCCCATTCCATCTCCTTCCTCTCCGCTCATGCTCTTCTTTAGCTAAATGGGAGGTTGTGGTCATGGGGGCGGATCCTGATCCTTCTTGTCAGTAAAGTGTGTCCGTCTGCATGTTGGGTTGGTAGGAGTTGCATGGTGCTTGGGGAGCGTTGCATAAGAACGGCCAGACTGGGTGAGACCCAGCGTCCTGTCTGCTGACAGTGGTCAATGCCAGGTACCCCAGAGGGAGGGATCACACCAGGTAATCCTCACGTGATCCCTCTCCTGTCACCCATTTCCAGACATGTTGCAGTGCATGTATGGGCTCTTGTATGTACAAACACCTAGTCTTCCTGTCTTCAGCTGGGGATCAGCCTGTGTCCTGGCAGATTTACCCTTGAAATTGGTCCTATTCCTTTTTATATGCGCTTTATTTGGCTTAAAATATATCTCATGATCAATGAGCTCCACTGGGTAACTATGAGAACTTAAAATGTTTCCTTTTAACACATTTTAAATGACTTGCAGAAAGTGTATATAGGTACATAATTGCCTCGTGGAACTCACTGCTGCAGGATATTAGAAACCCATCCTAGACGTTGAATGTGCAGATGCAGAAGTATAACTGAATGTGCCTAACTCAGGAGTCTGTTCTTTCAGGAACTCCCATTTTTAGCCTTACCCCGTTACTCTTCCTTTCGCTAACAGATGCTTCCAGCCAGTGCTAATTCACATCCAGATGCTGTGGGAGCTGATGCTACTGGGGGAGCCAGTAGTTGTAATGGCGCCATCCCCTGCCATTTCCTCAGAAATGGTGCTGGCACTTACCAGGTAATTGATGTGAATTGCAGGTGACTATCGAAGGATGCTGTTAAATCTCCTCCATTTAGAACCACTGCTGTGTCAGATGAATGGCATCTGACTTCATTTATATATACAAATATATATGTAAAATAAGAAAAGGCAGAATTACTGCGTTCTGCTCCTATGCCACCTGAACTGGGAAGAGAATGGGAAGAATTTCTAACGCGACAGAGTTGATGATATTTCATAAACCAAAGGTGGCTTATCCTGCCCGTTCCCAGGCTTTGAAGTTTCCTCTCTCCCGTTTTGTATCCTGTCTCAGCAGCCCCTTTAGGCCTTGACTACGCTGGCATGTTTGGTTACCAAAAAGTGCCTTTAGGTGACAAAGCAGTGAGAGCGTTCACGCTGCAGTGTGACTTTTGTCAGCAGAAAACCAGCCAGTTTTGGGGACAAAAAGCTTCCACCCCAGCCAGAGACTTTGTCCTTTCTCCTCTCCTTGTTATCGACAGAGAGCCAGTGTGGACTCTGCTGTGCATTTTGTTGGGAGAACTGACATCCGCCAGTATCTCGCAATTCCTGCCTTGAGGACTGTGCTTACTGTTTTGAAATCCCTGCAGGCCTGAGCCCTTCCCCTTTCACAGCTCTGAGAAGTGTCTGACAGCTGAGTGAGCTGCTCCCTTTGGGGAACAAAGAACAAATCATTGGAGTGCTTCTGTTCTGCCCTGCTAGGAACCCAGTGGCAGGCAGACTGCTTCGGAGAGGGACTGCGGGGTGCTCACTGGCGTTGCTTTGCTTTGTCTGCCAACAGGGTGACCATGAAATGTCAACAGTGTGACACGAAATGTTGACCAGGGCAGGCAGAAAATCGGGTTTGACCGGTTTTCACTTTTGGCGACTTCTGCGTGTCAGCAGCACTTCTGTGTCCAAACCGCCCCAGTGTAGACGTAGCCTGAGGGCAGTGGTTCTCAAAGCTCTGGGCCCGCAGCCCACCCTGCTCAATGCAAACCTTTCCATGGACCACCAGCCAGCTGCCCGTGATGACAGAAAGCTTTCACTTATCTCTAAATACCTTCAATACGAAATTCTTCATATTGGGCTACTAGCGCTGTACATAAGGGGTGTATTTAACTGGTAAGAAGGGAAATATTATTAATCAAAAAAACTCAACTGATTAATTACTTTAACTTTATCATGTTAGTTTACCAAGCTTCATTTTAAAAAAGTAAGATATTAATTTATGTCCAAAACAAAAGGTTTCAACATTGTCTTTATTTAGCAAGGGTAGGGAACCTTTTTGGGTCTGCAGCTTCTGAGCCACAGAAAAATCAGTCGATGGCCACACAAGGGAGAGGCATAAACCCTCCCTAAAAATGCAAAAGCAAAAAACCCTCCAACGCTCACTGGTGTGGCCCCTAATTAAGACACTTCACTCTCCTGGCGCTCCAGCCCCACGGGGTAGGGGAGAGAGCAGGCTGAGAGTGCTAAGGTTCAGGGCTTCCCATGGGCCAGATCAACTCTTTTGGGGTCCTGGGCTTACTAGATTTTGTGAGCCCCCATATTTTCTGGGGTAAGACCAGAAATGTGGGGTTTAGTGTGCAGGAAGGGGCTACCAGGGAGCGGGATGGGGTGGGGCACACGACTGGGTGAGGGTGGCGAGTCTGGGTGGGAGGTTTGGGCGCATGAGGGCATGAGGTCTGGCTGGGAGGGAGAGTGCAGGAGTGAGCTGGGATGGGGTGTCTGGAATGGGGGGAAGGTGCAAGTGCGGCTGGGATTCGGGTGTCTGGTCAGGATGGAGGGAGCAAGAGCAAGGGAGGTGCATGAGGGTGCAGGGTCTGGGCACGAGAGGGATGGGGGGGCACTTACCTGGTTCCCCCTCCTCCCCAACTTCCTTTCCCAGGTGCTGCTCCCATTGGTGGTGACCTCCCACCGCTTGCATTGGCCATGACTCCGGCCAGTGGCGGCAGTGGGGAAAGCCTCCAGGCAGACCATCTGTGCACTGCCGTTCCCCCAGCCGGGGGGGAGGGGAAGCAGCAGCACACGGAGCCGCTCGCTCCCCCCATAAGCCAGATCCCAGGCTGTGGTTTGGGGCTTTCTCCCCCCCTCCCGCCCATGGGAAGCTGGCACTCCAAGCTTGGGGGCGGGCTGTGAGGCTGGAGTGCCCACACAGCCTCCCTGCTGCAGGGGAGCTGAGCCTTGAGCCGCGGACAACCTGCCAGGCGGCTGTGGGCAGCTAGCGGCCCTCGGGCCCTGGTTTGAGAGCCACAGCCTTAGGGTATCCCTGTGCTTGGAGCTAGGCTGGGATCCCCGTCCCAAGGAGGTGTCCTTGCGCTAGCTCTGGTAGCGTGTAGCCATGACCGTGCGAGCAACAGGAGGGCCACTTGCCCTGGATACGTACCCACGTGAGGCCACAAGCACGGGCTCGTAGTGGCTAGCGCCTCCTGCCAATTGTGCTGCTGTGGCTACGCTGTATTTAGCATGCTGGCTCTGTCGGAGCTGGAATGAGCTTCCCTCCCTAGTCTGGTAGCTCAAGGGGTAGATATGCTGTCAGTCGAGTGAGCGACGGGGCAAATCTTCCATGTGTTTCCTCTGGCTCCGCAAAGCAGCGGCCACTGGGAAACTGGCCTGTCCCAGACTTGTTCCTTTCTAGCACGTGCAGGGTTTCATGATGACGACACTGTCCCTGTATTGTTCTTGCAGCTGTCTCGCCCCTCTGAAGTACTGCTGTGACTACCGCCCGTATTTCACTATCCACGACAGTGAGTTCAAGGAGTACACCACCAGGACGCAAGCCCCGTAAGTACTCTGGGACTGGAGCCTCTCTCGATGCGTTTTTCAGTCAGCACAAGTTACATGGCGAAACCTTGGGGCGTTGTAGTTCTGGCTTCCACTTGTGTCTCCACCGTTTCTCTGCAGGCCGAACGTCGTTGTGGGTGTCACAAATCCTTTCTTTATCAAAACGCTCCAGCACTGGCCTCACCTCCTTCGGATTGGGGAGCTCAAAATGTCAGGTAAAGCCCTAATTCACGTTGGTCTTTCTGCGTTGGACTCTGTCTGAGGGTGACAGCGAGGGTTCAGCATCTCAGCATCTGGTACAGGTGCACGCCTCCATCCCTAGGAGGGTCGGTCTGGGAATCGGACAGGGTAGCTCAGGCCACGTTTACGCTGCAGTGTTACATCGGAAAAAGAAACGCAATTCGCGGTATGCAAATCGCATATCTATTTCCGATTTACTTTCAAAAGAGGCGCTTTCAAAATTTGGCGTATCTACGAGGCGCCAAATGGCGAAAAAGTGCTCTTTCGACCTATCCCTTATTCCTCGTAGAAAGAGGTTTACGGGGATGGCAAAAAAGCGCGTCCGCTTTTCCGAAAACGTTTTCAGAACAGTGGATGCGTTCCTTGGACGCGGAGTTGCTTTTCCGGGATACCTCCAGTATCCCAAAAGAGCCGTGCAGTTTAGACGTAGCCTCTGTCTGCTGGCCTGGGTGGCGAGATGCTGAGGTAGTAGCAGTGAAAGCAAGGGGTTAAGCACATTGCAAGAATTGTTTTTTCTTTCTTCTAAGCCGGGGTGGAGGGCTGGAGACAGCCCTTGGCTTGCCTGGATCCCGCCCCAGCGGCTCAGGGTCCTCCAGCATTGGAGAGCTCGTGCTGGTGCTCCTGCCCCCGGGCCATCCATCCGCAGGGCTGAAGCACACCAGCTCTACTAGTCTGGGACCTCTAGGCTCTGGTGTGAGAGGGGGATATGGAGGGTGTCTTTCTCCTTCTCAGTTGGGGGCTGCCTTAGTGAGGTTGGGTATGTTTTGTGTTCGGCTTCTCACTTGTGTGCGGCCCCCGCCTGATTTTTCTGTGGGTCAGCAGCCCCCGACCCAAAAAAGGTTCCCCACCCCTGTTCTAAGCTTTAAGGAAATGGAAGATTATTCTTGGGAATAGGAGAGAAGTGCCTGGTTTTATTTTCTGAAAAGCCAAGAGTGCTGCTGTCGTTTGGGCTGAGGAGTTCTTCTCTACCTGACTCTCATTGTTACTATTTTTCTAGGGCTGCCAATTGATTTAAAAAAATTCACGCTGAATCCCAGGTTAAACAATAATAGAATGCCATTTGTTTATATCGGTTTGGATTTCTACATTTTCAAATGAATTGCTTTCCATTACAACACCGAACACAAAGTATACAGTGCTCACTATAAAAAAAAGAGTAGTCCTGGAGCACCTCAGAGAGTAACAAAATATATAGATAGTATCAGAAACTTTCGTGGGCAAAATCCACTTCTTCAGATAAAATGGAGAAAAAAGGGTTCTCTCTGTTTGCGCTGTAAAATAAATACCGGCAAGAAGGAGACGATTTTTCATTTCACCTAATACAAGTGCTGTAGAGCAATGTCTGTATCCTGAATAGGGCCCTACCGATGTCACAGCTATGAAAATATAGGTTACAGACACTGAAATTTGGTCTCCCTGCAAGAAATCTGGTCTTTTATCCCATACTAGAGAAATTTCATAGGGGACACCAGCAGTGTTTCCTCTAACATTTTCCATCCTTGCGTGGGTTGAATTTTCTTATGTGTCGACATCAGTATAAGCAAAAAACCTAGCTGTAAATATATATTTTAAATAGTTCATAGGTATGGAAGGTAAAAAAAGAAATTCAAACAAGGGATAATTAATAGGGAGCTATGCTGTAGATGTTTGTTTAATATAATAAAACGAAAATTAACAATGCCCTTGGACTACATGTATTTTGTCCTTTCTAACACCTCAAGCTAGTAAACACGACAAACTGGGACATATTGAAAACAGCTATATAAATACATCAGACATGGTCATTAAATAAAAGCATAAAAAATGTTCTCCAGAGCCCCAAATTAACAACCTACTCGCACAGACCTCTACATCTTCAGCATCTCCACTCAAGCTGCTCTCAAAAAACAAAGCATCTGGCAAAACACTAGCATGCTACAGACTTTGCAGTTCACAGAACTATCCCCCCTGTGTGCTTATTATCCACACATCGCTCTGATTTAAGATACTAAACAAATCTGAGTCAACTAGAAATAGTCATGCTCTCCTTGCAGATACTAATGCAGTATTTATTGACACTGGAAAGCAGTGTAAAAGGCATTCACTCAGGCTTATACAGTTTCTCTGGGATGACAACTCTTAATTTGATTGATAGAGCACAAACATAAAACAGTAAAAATAAGTAATAGAGCAATGGAGACAGCAAACAAAGCCACAAACCACCACTGACAATAGGAAGGGAAATAAAACAAAGGCGGTTGGTTATGAGTATCTTAAATGAATGTTTCGGATCCATGCAATGCAGGAGGAAACCGAGACCTGTAAAACCAGATAACAATTCTCCTGGTTTGAAACTTTCACACTGGGTGTCACCAACTCTAGAGTGGAAGCCCCAGAGCACAGTGACACATGGCTTCAGAGTTTGCAGACAGATCCATTCTTCGGAGAGCCTTCATCCTACAAAACACCTGGCACCGCACCTAGCGCTTGCTACTTCTGAATGTGCCCATTGACTCAGAGCCAGAACGACACCAGATAGCAGAGATCTGGCCTTAATGGCTTGCAGTACTCCTCCCCAAACAAATTCTAAAACTTAATGGAAATCACTTGCTGGAATCCAACTCTGTCACTGAAAGGTCAAACAAATAAACAGGATCCATGGTAAAGTTCTTCCAGTGCTAACAATTTACCATGTATTAGTAACATGTTAAGATCAGAGTTTTCAGATAGCTACAGCACTCCAAAAAATTCTATGAAAAGAATACTTTTATAGGATCATAGAACCATACCAAACTGTTTGGGATAGTCAAGGCAGAAGCAGACTGTGAGGGACTCCAAGAAGATCTCACCAAACTGAGTGATTGGGCAACAAAATGGCAAATGAAATGTAATGTGGATAAGGGTAAAGTAATGCACATTGGGGAAAATAACCCCAACTATACGGACAGTATGATGGGGGCTAATTTGGCTACGACAAATCAGGAAAGAGATCTTGGAGTTATCGTGGACAGTTCTCTGAAAACTTCCACACAGTGTGCAGCGGCGGTCAAAAAGGCAAATAGGATGCTAGGAATTATTAAGAAAGGGATAGAAAATAAGACCCAGAATATCTTACTGCCCCGTATAAAACTATGGTACGCCCACATCTTGAATACTGTGTACAGATGTGGTCTCCTCACCTCAAAAAAGATATTTTGGCCTTGGAAAGGGTTCAGAAAAGGGCAACTAAAATGTTTAGGGGTTTGGAACGGGTTCCATATGAGGAGAGGTTAAAGCGACTGGGACTTTTCAGTTTAGAAAAGAGGAGACTGAGGGGGGATATGATAGAGGTACAGGCAATCCCCGAGTTACGCGGATCCGACTTATGTCGGATCCGCAGTTACGAACGGGGCTTTTCTCGCCCCGGAGGACTGGAGCGGCGGGACGCCCAGATGCGCTGCAGTCCCGCCGCCCCCGTCCTCCGGGGCGAGAAAAGCTGCTCCACGTCTCCCTGGTCTGCTGGGGGGGAGTCCCCCCAGCAGACAAGGGAGATGCGGAGCAAAGCCTTGGAGCATGCCCGCAGCGGGACAGCCCAGGCGCGCCCGGGCTGTCCCGCTGCGGGCGTGCTCCAAGGCTTTGCGTCTCCCTGGTCTGCAGGGAGACGGGGAGCAAAGCCGCGGGACAGCTCGGGCGTGCCTGGGCTGTCCCGCTGCGGGCGTGCTCCAAGGCTTTGCTCCCCGTCTCCCTGCAGACCAGGGAGACGGAGCAAAGCCGTGGAGGACGCGGGCGGTCCCGCCACCCGCGTCTCCCTGGTCTGCTGGGGGGGGGGTGCAGCTAGTGCCCCCTCCCCCAGCAGACCAGGCTTTTCTTGCCTATGCCTGGGGTAGAGCAGCTGGGGCGCTGCCGGGTTGGTACTGCAGCGCCGCTCCTGGGCGCTACTGTACCAACCCGGTAGCACCCCAGCTGCTCTGCCCCAGGCGTCCTGATTCAGCCGCTGCTGGTCAGTTTTAGCTGTGGCTGAATCAGGACGCCTGGGGCAGAGCAGCTGGGGTGCTGCTGGGTTGCTCCAGTAACGCCGAGGAGCGGCGCTACTGGAGCAGGCGTCCCCAAGTCAGCCGCTGCTGAAACTGACTAGGGGCTGACTACAGGAAGCCCGAGGCAGAGTTGCTCTGCCCTGGGCTTCCTGGAATCAGCCGCTGATCAGTTTCAGCAGCAGCTGACTTGAAGACACCTGGGTTTCTTAAACTGAATCCGTATGTAAGTCAGAACTGGTGTCCAGATTCAGCCACTGTTGAAACTGATTAGTTTCAGCAGCGGCTGACGCCAGTTCCGACTTACATACAGATTCAACTTAAAAACAAACCTACAGTCCCTATCTTGTACGTAACCCGGGGACTGCCTGTATATAAAATCATGAGTGGTGTGGAGAGGGCCGATAAAGAAAAGTTATTTATTAGTTCCCTAAATAGAAGAACTAGAGGACACCAAATGAAATGAATGGGTAGCAGGTTTAAAACTAATAAAAGAAAGTTCTTCTTCACACAGCGTGTAGTCAACCTGTGGAACTCCTTGCCAGAGGAGGCGGTGAAGGCTAGGACTATAATAGAGTTTAAGAGAAGCTAGATAATTGCATGGAGGTTAGGTCCATAAAAGGCTATTAGCCAGGGGATAAAATGGTGTCCTTGGCCTCTGTTTGTCAGAGGCTGGAGAGGGATGGCAGGAGACAAATCGCTTGATCATTGTCTTTGGTCCACCCTCTCTGGGGCACCTGGTGCTGGCCACTGTCGGCAGACAGGATACTGGGCTAGATGGACCTTTGGTCTGACCCAGTACGGCCGTTCTTATGTTCTTATATATGTTCTTATGTAGAGCTGGAAAAGACCTCAGAAGGTCATCAAGTCCAGAACTGGACACAATGCTCCAGATGTGGCCTCACCAGAGCCGAATAAAGGGGAATGATGACATCTCTAGATCTGCTGGCAATGCTCTTCCTAATGCAACTTAATATGCCAATAGACTTCTTGGCTACAAGGGCACACTGTTTTCTTTCTTACCATAAGCTGTTAACACCCATTCTGATTTAATTAGCACTGGTCTCTCACTCCCATCTCTGTATCTTTTTTCCTTCTTTCTGCCTGTTTCTTTTTCTCTCCAGCATCTGAAGATGTGAGTTGTCGCCCACGACTACTTATGGTCTAATACCCCAGTACATTTTTTTTTATTCTTTAAAGTGCCACCAAACTCCTTGTTGGGTTTTATGTAAACTTTGTTTGAAATGTAATCCTGCACATGTCATGAACTAGGCCTATCCAAAGCCTGAATCCTTCTCTGCAAAAGCATGCTGAATGCTTTACCATAGAGAAACACCAATACAAGTGAAGTCAGATCCTGCATTAAGTTCTGTTTAATTTACAGTCTCTCTGCCCCCTTTACTTCTCTGCTCTGGATCTGTCTCCCTCCAAATAAACTAAGCTTTAGCCCTGGCTTTCTACCATCTCCAGGCAGGTGGCTGCCTATTAACAAACTCAGTTTGGCCAAAGGCAAGCTCTTTATCTTTCCATCCTGATACTAGCTAAAAATACTTTGGTCTAGAACTGCCGAGGATTCACGTTTTGTGTTTGCTCTCCAAGTGTAACAGTGGGGAATAGCTGGATAACACGTGATTCATTCCCCCATCATATTTTTCCTGGCGTATTTCAGATCTTGTAATTGTGTCACTAGTCAGTTGTAATTAATACCAACTCCTCCTCGCTCCTCCTGAGCAAGGAAAGGGAAGATGTTCTTGGACTAAGCTTCCTCACATGCATCCATGAGACAAGTTTCCCCAGCAGCACCCTATCTCCCAGGTAGCCACATGCCCCTCGTACCCCAGCATAACCCTCCTGAAATGTTGGCACCCCCACCCCCGGAGAGAGGCCTGTGTCTGCAGTCCAGCGAAGGCTGCAGTGCTGAGACAGAGGGTCTGACTCTAGCTGCAGCCTAGATGGGAGCATGTCAAGACACCTCTCCCATCCCCACTTCACTGCACAGATGCCACCTCTTTCCCCCACCCTCACCCATGCAGGCTGCTCCCCCCCCCAAACCCCAGCCCAGCCCGGCTGGGGTAGAATCCTGCTTCTCCGGCAGCAGCAGCTTCACCCCAGCTGGCAGTCAGGGCACACCACAAACTCACTTCCCATTCCCACCTCCCCAGTGCCAGCTCCCTCCCAGTCCCTATTATCATTTTTACCGTGCAAGTATCTGTGATTAAAAATGATACACAGAATAACGTGCCTATTTTATATTTGTGTTCTGTGATGTCATAGAAATCAATATATTTGAAAATGTGGGAAAACATCCAAAATCTTCTTACTGTATGTTTAAAAGTGTCTGTCCAAGAACGCCTCCTAAATGGCAAGAACTAGCGCCATCAAATTGGGTACGCAGCTTCCTCTTATCAGAACTTAAAGCAAGGTCACAGTTTGGTTATGCCAGGACATTGGGAAGTGCTTTGAATTGGATTGTTTGTCATAAAATGGAAAGGGGGGGGGCTAGTAGGAGGGACAGTTATATGTAGAATGCCCACAGGGGGCAGCAAGGGGCCAGAGATGGGACCAGGACAGCAATAACCGCACTGGGCCAGCAGGGGGCAGGGGCGGAGAAAGGGACAGCTCTCTGCTATAAATTTCAGAGAGTTTATTTGTGTCTCTCGTCCCCAACGGGGGATATTCGCCCCTTCCCTGGCTGTGCCCACTGAAGTGGCCATGGACAGGCATTTCTCACCTGGCCCCAAGCTGCTGCAGTGAGAGAGGGCTGGGGTTGTCCTCTCTTCCCAGGGCAGCCTGCAGACTAAACCCTTCCTCCCTAGCCCCACCCCAGAACAAGGATTCCAATGAAGAAAATCAAATATTTTTGAGTTAAGGACCCGAGCAGCGCCGGGTAAATAAACACCCCGCGGTATTCTATTGTCTAACAGTGCAAGTCACGGTGATTTGGTTTTGAGTGAATTGCATGAGCTAATTGTCGTTAATCAACAGTCCTGCTGTTTCCTGTCTTTGCCTTGGCCTGGCAGAGGCAGGTTTCAAAGCTCCCTATAGAGTTGGGCAAGATGCCCTCTAAGCTGCATGGCTGCACGGTCACACGGCTGCTTTTAATGAGCCCCGCCTCGCCTGGGGCTTAGGACTTGCACGTGGAGCTGCATGGAGAGGGGGGAAGGCACTTTCCTTCGGTAACAGCAGCAGCTCCCAGCCAACAGGGACACGACCTCAGCAGGGAGCTGCTGCTGTATCGGAGGGAGACGTGCCCCTTCCCCAGCCAGGCAGCTCCGTGCGTGGAGCCCTGAGCCCCTGGCTGGCGGGACTCGGTAAGCAGCTGCAGGGCCGTGCTACCGCGCAGCTTAAGGGAACCTCGGTGTGGGGGATCAGCCCCCGCTCGGTACTGAGCTCACCGTTTAGGTTCTGCAGGTTTGGCGTGGATGGTCCAAAGTGCAAGTCCTGTCACGCCTGCGGTGGCTAGGCTAGAACTGCAGCCGTTCTAACCTGGTACTGGACGCCCTGTGTCTTTCCGCAGGTGACTTCCCCAAACAAGTCAAGGTGAAGAAACTAACCAAACTGAAACCTCTGGACACTAAGCCGGGTAATTCCCATTGAACGCCAGGTCTGGTTTAACTGCATTTATCCTCCTCTTTGCTGAGTTGGAAGGCTTTGCCGCAGGGTGAGTGTTGCTGGCATCGCCCTCTGCCTCAGCAGGTAGCAATGCCGGGACCGGGACTACCAGCTCCTCTGCCGCTATGCAGGAGCGCTCTACAGGCACACGCGTGTCCTTCCTGACTTGCGCTTTCCTGAGCGCCCCATGGCTATTACTGGGCCATCTACAGGCTGCTGACATCGAAGAAATCTACAGACAATGCAGAAGGCCCCACACCTAGCTTTAGAAACCCCCAAGGAAGACTGTGGGTGAGGAAGGGGAAGCCGTGGAGATGGTGGTAGCCTCGGAAGAGGTGTCTCCCGGTTGCTGGGAAGTACTTGTGTAGCCAGATGGGTCGTGGTATTGCACGGACAGGCTGAGAGAGGTGTTCTGTGGGGCTGTAGTGTCTTCAGGGGTGGCCTGAATCGCCCGTGCATTCCTCCCTGCCCGTGTGTCGCTCTTCTCCCTGGATTGCAGTGACCCAGCTCACGCGCAGCTCCTGCAATCCGAAACTCCCCCGCTGTGCCCCGGCATTGCAGCTCACGTGCAACGAGGCTTCAGAGCCAAGCTCCGTGTGAATGGGAACAGCTCACTCCTCTGTTTCACCCCTTAGCATGAGCCTGAACCTGTTGACGTGGGCTCCGAGACTTGCTGCCCACAGCCTTGGCCGTGTTGCCTTACGAAGTCCTCGTGCACGTTTCCATGACGTCCCAGGTTCTAGTCCCTGTGGAGTCACTTGGCATCTTAAAGGAAACCTCAGTTGTAGAGGAGTAAAGCATCAGAACCGTTGTCTTGCGTGCAAGTTTCCTCTAACTGTAGCATCTGGTCAGACCCACGATGGGCGCCGGTTGGCTGGGCCTCGGGCCAGACGAGTCCTGAAAGTGGCAAGAAAGGGTCCCGTGTCCCTCTGCACCTAGCCAGCAGGCACTGCCTCGTCCTTCCCGCCGCAGACACGGGCCACAGCGATACATGTGCTGGGTTATATTTAAAGCACTAACAAAGCCTCTTGCCCTGCAAAACGCACAGCAGCAAGGTCACAAGCTCCGCCCTCTGCACCAGCTCCCCATGAATAGTGCAGGCCCTCGCGGGAACGGACCCTAACTGGCCGAGTGTTGCCTCCCACCCCCATGACAGTTACGTTCCACTGGAGAAATGAAGCTGTTGGCTGGTAGGGGGAGAGAGGCTTGTGAGGTCAGAGACAGAACTTTCAGAGCAGCTGGGCCTAGACTCGGAGACTGAGCCCATCAGTGGCTATTGGCCAAGATGGTCGGGTGCAGCTCCACATATCCGTAACCCTCCAGCTGCCAGACCCTAGGACTCGGTGGCAGGGCATGGAGCATCCAGAACTGCCCTGTTCTGTTCATTCTCTCCAAGCGCCTGCCATGGGCTGCTGTCCGAGACCGGGCATGAGGCTGACCAAGTAGGGCCTTGCTTATGAATTAATTTCTGCAGGGAGATGAGGCCAAAGGCCTCGCCATGCTCTGGACACATGCTGAGACTTCAGATATGTTCTTGTCACAGACCTGCAACACGTCCCCTCGCGCTCGGATATTAAACACGTCAGGCTGTTTAACCTGCAGCGGGGAGTGGAGAGACATTTCTGTCACGTCCGTTGAGCGTTGGGGAGGCTGTCCGATATCGTGGTGGGAGTCATAAGTACCTAGTTATCTGACACCATTGAACAATTCAACTCAAGCCTGGTCCTGAGCTAACTCTCGTCTTATGAATGTTTTTGTGGGGGGGGGCGTTGGGGGCCCTCGGGGTGGTTGGAAGGCGGCAGGCCTCCTAAGGTTGATCCTGCTGTGAATGCTCCTTGTGGAGCAGCTCATGTCAATGTAGGAGGCTTCTGCTGTCGGAGCTTTTTCTCTTCTAACTAACTACAGTTAAGACTGGAAAATTCTCCTCCCCTGCCCATGAACAAGGCTGAACAGCCCAAAGTTGTGACACTGAGGAACCGGCAGCAGGAGGTGTTTTGTTTCTAAGCATCTCTGTGTTTCGATCTAGGAATCTATACCTCGTACAAGACGTTTCTGCACAAAGACAAAACGCTGATAAAGAGGCTGTTGAAGGTGAGCATCTCCTGCCTTTCTCCCCCGCCCTGTGTCGCTGCAGGAGAGCAGAGCTCAGGTCTGGGTTAAACCATTCAGCCCCAAAGGAGGAATAGCACTGGTTTTCTGCATCGGCCCCAGGTCTCTCACTTCACTCGGACTTCAGTCGTGGTTTAGTCCAGGCCATCCAAGTGTGGGTTACAAGTCTAGGGACCTGCATCTCAGGGTGGTACTCTCAGATTATTTCACTTGTTTGAGCTCAGTAGGCTCATGGTATCGTACATGCTAGCATTGTTAGGAAGGAAGGAAAGGGATGGTTCTGTTGGTGGGGTTGCCAGGTGTCCGGTATTCACCTGGACAGTCTGGTATTTTCACCTCCTGAACTGTGGTAAAACTCAGAAAATACCGGACACCTGGCAACCCTAAGACACACTGGGCAACTGGGCCCCCTGCCTCTGGACCCTCTGCTTAACGGGGTGGTGGTGAGGGGGAGGTCTCGATCAAGAAAACAAGATGGCTCCTGCAAAAAGACCTGAAGCAAGGGGAAGCAGTACCAACCGCTCCGCTCTCTCACTTAAAGGGGCTGTGCTGTTTTAATGCTGTTTTGTTTTGTTTTATTTTATTTTATTTTTTTGCTTAATAACTTTGGGGTCCCTTTTTTCCCCCTCAACAACCCCGTGGTTTTTTTTGGGGGGGGGGAGAGGGGAGTTTGGTATTTTTGGTTAAATCATCTGGCAACCTTACCTGTTGGGAAGATCTAAGCCATTTAATCTGTGTGAGCGGCGTGTTGTTTCCGTGTTACCGGTGAGTGGCGCTCGGGAGAGGATGCAGAATTATTCTTTTCACATCTGGCCCTGGACTGGCTGTGTGCAGCTGCGATGCTTGGCTGAAAATCCTGCCCACACTTGTGTAGTCTCTGCTGAAACCTGCCAGCGCTTCTGGCTGTAAAACGGTGCCCTCGGCTCGCCCTTCGGCTGTAACTCCTCTCTCTTCCTGCAGGGGATTCAGAGGAAGCGCCCATCTGAAGTCCAAAGTGCCCTTCTGCGGCGCCACCTGCTGGAGCTCACCCAGAGTTTCATTATCCCCCTGGTGAGTGGGAGGGGTTGCGCTGTGGGGTAAAGGAGTAGGGGGATGAACGGGATAGGCCTGACCGGTGGATGCACTCCTGCTCTGTGCCGGAGGCTGGAACGCCAGCGCTGACTCTTCTTCGAAAGGAGTAAACTTGTCTTAGATTGGCAGGTTGGACTGCGGCTGTGCTCCGCTCTGCAGCGCTGACACCCGGCGCAGTGCAGATAACGGGGACAAGCCTTTTCTCCTGCGCACAAATTAACTCCCCTTCCGATGGGTCTCTGAGGCCAGTTCCGCTGTCTCAGCCTGGATCCAGCTAAGAGACGGCAAGGGAGACGTTTGCAGAGGCGAAAGGGAAGTTAACCCCGGGGCTCCCATCGACTCTGGTCGGTTTGAAAACTTCCCCTGCGGCGTGTTGCATTCAGTTCTTGAGCGCTCATGCCATCCCATAGTACTGCTTAGGAGCAGGGCTCTAAAGCAGCGGTTAACAAGCTATTCGAGCACTCGAGGGAATTTCAGCCAATAAGGGGGTTAGCTCCAGGGGGCAGTGCGAGCCGAGACTGAGCAATGCCGGCTCCAGGACCACTGCAGCTCTGCTTTGTGAATTTAGCAAGAGCTGCGTGGGACTGCTCAGTCCCGGCTCGCGCCTGGTCCCCTACTGCGCCTCTGCTGCTTCTTCCCTCCCCCCACCCCCGCACAGTGCTGGGAGGAAACGGCTTTTGAGCTGGCTCCCCCTAGGACCGGCTCCTGCTCTCTGATACAGAGGCAGCAAGGGGGGGAGCGAGTAGCTGAGGAGTGACTCAGCTACCCAATCAGCCTGTGTGTATCAGGTAGTTGTTACTCGACTAGTCGCTTACACCCCATGTTAAGAGCCCTGTGTGGATGGCTTTTGCTTTACTGCGGAAGGTAACGGTTGCGTTTTTCATCCCTTCTCTGTTCCTGCTGCGTCAGAGAGCTGCTTGCACCTGTGGCAGCCATTGGCTTCTCCCCTCCCACCAGATCTCATCTTCCTGGCATCGTGAAATCTTCCACAGCAGTCAGTTCTCATGTCCCGGCTTCTTGGGGCAGGGGAGTAAGCAAACGAGCATTTGGACTTGTGGAATGTGCACAACAAAGAAGGGGGAAAGAATGGAAGTTTGTTCTCACATGGTGTGTGGGTGGCTCTTACAGCCCAGTCTGACCAGGGAAGGGGTCTCTGACTGGTCTGCTCTGCTGCCCTACAGGAGCATTACATTGCGAGTCTGATGCCTCTGCAGAAGGCCATCACTCCGTGGAAGGTACGTCCGCGTCCCCAGGCTGCTGCGCTTTCCTTTCATTTCCTTGGGGAGAGTTTGAACAGTTACGCTTTTGTGCTGATTATTTTCTTGGGAAATTGTCCCTGAGTACAGCATGCTGCTGAGCTGTGGGGAAATTTTCAAGCGATTCCCAACGCTTTGTGCAGAACGTAGCATCGCTTTGTGAAAGGGGTGAGCATGAGGTACAGACGGACACCCTGGGTCCTAGGACAAGCCAAGAGAGTCCAGCCATCGGGGGCTCATCCCATGTCCCCCGCCCCCGGTGGGCCGGTTAGGAAAGACGTGGGAGTCTGCGAAATACTGTGGCCCACTCCCTGACGGCCCTTTTGCAGGGACGGGGTTGTTCCCCCTGAAAAGGGAGCTGGAACAGACACTGGGCCACATGCTGCTGCTTTCCGGTGGTTTTCAGCTCAGCAGGGCTGGTAGCGATTTGTAACCTGAACTCTCCTAGCAGAGCGGTTGGAGACGTGCAGGGTCAGGCATTTGGTGGTGCTGAGGGGTTTTCGGTGTATCCTGCATAGACTCTTCCTAGGAGAGCTGAGCCTCACGCCCAGTGCTCGGGGCTGCATCGCTGTGTCGTCTTTTTCTTGCACAGAATCCTCCCCAGATCCGCCCTTTTCGCCAGGAGGATTTCATGAAGACCCTGGAACATGCAGGTCCCCAGCTCACCTGTGTGCTGAGGGGTGACTGGCTAGGCCTGTACAGGTAAGAATGTGGCATTTGGTTGACTGGCCCCGGCAGCGGCCGGTAAAGAGGATCACGACTGTACCTGCCAAACCTCCACGTAGACTCATCGGGAGGAGCGAGCAGCTTCAAGGGAGAGACCATGGGATGTCAGCATGGACTTGCCCAGGTTGTCATGGGCAGGAGGCGCAGCGAACGGGCAGCGCTAATCCTGCTGGTGATTGAACTGACCCAGAGCGGGCTGCTTGGGGTGTAAGCCGGTGGCAGAGCGTGATTGGTTTGGGGAGGAACGTCCTCCAGAGGCCCCTTACTCCATCCTTGCCCCCTTGGGAGCTCCACGCACCTTGCTTCCGAAGCAGCTGGTTCTCGCCTCCCGGCAGAGACGGGAGCAGTTTAGATTGGCCACGGTTCCGACCCCGTACGCCAGCCCTTTGTGTTTGTAGAGCGCCCGGCGCAGTGGAACCCGGGTCTGACTGGGGCCTGTAGCCCGATAGGGATCGGGAGGGGGGTTCAAACTTTTTTTTTCTCATGACCCAGTTGAAGGAGATTGTTGATACTCACGACCCCACACAGGATGGGGCTGAGGAGGAGAGCTTTGGGCTGCAGGAGGGGTTTACCTGAAGCTTCTCCTGGTTAGCAGGGCAGCAGGGGTGCTAAGGCAGCTTCCTGCCTCTCCTAACACCGCCCGCAGGGGCAGTGCACGGAGCCCTGTGTGCTCCCCCCACCACCTAGGAGCTGGGCCTGCTGCACGGCCTGCGGTGCCAGGACTGGCAGGGAGCCGCCTTAGCCCCCCCACTGCTCACCTGCTCCCCCCGCAGCACAGAGACCCAGCGCCCAGTCCTGGGTCACGACCAGATGTTTGAAAGCCCCGATATAGATGATATTATGGGGCCTCTAGGGTAAAGTGAGGGACAACGGCTGTGTCTACACTGGCCACTTATTCCGGAAAATCAGCCGCTTTTTCGGAATAACTTGCCAGCTGTCTACACTGGCCCCTTGAATTTCCGGAAAAGCACTGACGATCTACTGTAAGAAATCAGCTGCTTTTCCGGAAATACTATGCTGCTCCCGTTCGGGCAAAAGTCCTTTTTCCAGAAAACTGTTCCGGAAAAGGGCCAGTGTAGACAGCACAGTCGTGTTTTCCACGAAAATGACGATCGGGGCTTTTTTGCAGAAAAGCGCGTCTAGATTGGCCATGGACGCTTTTCCAGAAAAAGTGCTTTTCTGGAAAAGCATCCTACCAATGTAGACGCGCTTTTTCCGGAAATATGTATAACGGAAAACTGTTCCGTTGTAAGCATTTCCGGAAAAGGGTGCCAGTGTAGACATAGCCAACATGTGTGAGTGCCCTCCCTTTATTATTTCAGTGACAAATTAGTTGCAAACATGCCCCAAAACCTGGGGGGTGGAGGAAGCTAAAGCCAGACACTCAGTGGATAGGAGACCAATGCAAGGCATTGGGGCCCAGACTGTCAAAGGCCCTGTGAGAACAAGGAGTTAGGCACCTGAATACCTTTAAAAACCTCAACCTGGTGCTGAAAGACCCAAAAGCACTGGATGGTCCAATGTAGCTCTTCCCACTGTTAGCTGATTCCGTTAGCGTGACTATCCAGCGACTCTGCATAGCCCGTAATCCCAAACTGCCTCCTATTGCCTCGCCTTCCCGGATGGTCCTCGCCAGCTGCCAGCCTCCCTCTGCCGCCTGTCATCCTTCATTCCCAGGCCGAAAGTCTGCAGCACCCTGACAATTCAAAGTGATGGGACCATGTAAAACTAATTAAACAACAGGAGCTGTGTGAATGCTTCGTTTCCCTATTTAATTCAGTACAAACCTCCACTTGTAAATGAAGCTGCCACAGAATCCCACATCAGCTGCACTGTGGCTGGCTGCAGCCTCCTGGCCCCTGGTTGTGGCGTACGCAAGGCCTTGCTTAAAGAGAGAGAAAGCTGTGGCGTTTAGCTCAGCCACAAGAAGCCGTGTTCGGTGCAGACCCCAAGGGGGGGGTGGTTAGGGTGCAAACCCCAAGGGGGGGGGAGGATTAGGGTGCAAACCCCAAGGGAGGAGGGTGGTTAGGGTGCAAACCCCAAGGGAGGAGGGTGGTTAGGGTGCAAACCCCAAGGGGGGGGAGGGTTAGGGTGCAAACCCCAAGGGAGGAGGGTGGTTAGGGTGCAAACCCCAAGGGAGGAGGGTTGTTAGGGTGCAAACCCCAAGGGGGGGGAGGGTTAGGGTGCAAACCCCAAGGGAGGAGGGTGGTTAGGGTGCAAACCCCAAGGGGGGGGGGGTGGTTAGGGTGCAAACCCCAAGGGAGGAGGGTTGTTAGGGTGCAAACCCCAAGGGGGGGGAGGGTTAGGGTGCAAACCCCAAGGGGGGGGAGGGTTAGGGTGCAAACCCCAAGGGAGGAGGGTGGTTAGGGTGCAAACCCCAAGGGAGGAGGGTTGTTAGGGTGCAAACCCCAAGGGGGGGGAGGGTTAGGGTGCAAACCCCAAGGGAGGAGGGTGGTTAGGGTGCAAACCCCAAGGGGGGGGGGGTGGTTAGGGTGCAAACCCCAAGGGAGGAGGGTTGTTAGGGTGCAAACCCCAAGGGGGGGGAGGGTTAGGGTGCAAACCCCAAGGGGGGGGAGGGTTAGGGTGCAAACCCCAAGGGGGGGGAGGGTGGTTAGGGTGCAAACCCCAAGGGAGGAGGGTTGTTAGGGTGCAAACCCCAAGGGGGGGGAGGGTTAGGGTGCAAACCCCAAGGGGGGGGAGGGTGGTTAGGGTGCAAACCCCAAGGGGGGGGAGGGTTAGGGTGCAAACCCCAAGGGAGGAGGGTGGTTACGGTGCAGGGGATGCTGCTGAGATTGTGTAACTGAGAGGGCAAGTCTCCGACGATTAGAAAACACACAGGGCCCTGGCCCTTGCAGTGGAGTCCGTTCCCCGTGGAAAGACTCATTTCCTGACTCACCGGCAACCAGCCTGGGCCGAATTCTACAACATGAGCACAGGGCCACGAACAGAGCCGACACCATCTGCGTTCTAGCCCTGTGCCTTACCCATAAGGCCATGCTGCCTGCCCTAAGGTGGGAAGCGTTCATCGTCACCTGCCTCAGGGCAGCTAACTGGCCGGCCACCAGCACCTGTGGACTGTAGGAGAGGCCGACTTCCGAGACAGAGAATAAATGGGGCCATTGACGAGAGAGGTTGGGCGGGTTGGGGTCAGAAAGGCGCCTTCCCCCAGCAACCCTCCCACGTTCCTAATGGCACTGAGCCAGGGATCGGGCCCCCCGGATGCCCGTTTCAATGGATGGGGAATCGCTGTGGGTGGAGAGGAAGCCTGACAACAAGCCCGGCCCGTTCTCCTTCCCCCTCTCAGCTTCCCGTCTCTTCCTGCAGGCGTTTCTTCAGGTCCCCCAACTTCGATGGCTGGTACCGTCAGAGGCACAAGGAAATGACCCAGAAGCTGGAGGCCCTGCACCTGGAGGCGATCTGCGAGGCGGTACGTTCCCGCAGAAGCAAGTGCGGGGCTCCCTGTGCCGGGTAGCTGGGTGTCCCCTACTGGCGACGGCCTGGCCTGGTGCAGCACTGCTGTGAGGTACTGGGCACGTCCTCACCACGCCCCGTCGCTGCTTGGCCGAGGGATTTCCCGCACTCCGCCCCGCGTTGCCGGGAGCCAGCACAAACCCTGCTCTGCTTCCCGCCGGCAGCCACGTTAGATCTTCCGGCCCTTCCAGAGCCAGCGGAGTCCCAGGGGGCACCTCTCTGGCTTGTTGCCTTCCTGGGCGCTGGAATAGGCATCCCGGCGGCAGCTCCCTCCGGCACATTTCTCACCTGGGAAGGCCGGCCGGGGTAGTCTTGTGAGAGCAGGGCCCCCGGGCCGCACAGACGTGGCCCAGCCCTCCGCTTTCGGGTGGCCTCTGAGCGCCCCGCAAGCAAGAGCATGGAGAGCCTGCAAAGCCTGCGTCTTGCCCCTCCTCCCTGGACTCTGTGCTGGGCTGTGAGCAGAGAGCCTGCCGGAGCTGGGCAGGACGTCGTCCTGTTTGGCCAGCCGGGAACCCATCGTGCTGCCTCAGCGCATGCCAGTACCTCGCTGTGCAGAGGAGCCGGTCCCCACCCGCCTGGGTGCGAGGCTCCGTGTGGGGGACAGCTCTGAGGGCAGCTGCTGTACGGAAGGACAGTCCCTTAGGAGAACTTTTCTTCTCTTGCGGCAGGACATCGTGGCCTGGATGAAGGACAAGTCCGAGGTGGAGATCGTAGACCTGGTTCTGAAACTTCGCGAGAAGCTCGTAAGTTTCCCCTCGCCTCCTGCTGGGGTTCCTGTGGGCGCGGGCCCCTCTGCGCTCCTGCTGCATGCGGGACAGAGCCAGCCGAGGAGCGGAGAGCCTCCCTTAGACACACTCGGAAAGGACCCCGGGGTCTCCGACAGCTGAGAGCCTACGGGACTCCCCCGAGCTAATGGCACAGGGGATACGTGGGGTCAGCGCTTTGTTTGTTTGTTTAAAAACCCCACTCTACTCCAGGGAAAAGTTGAGGGGAAAAAAGCGCCAGGGCGGCACGTTTGCACAGAGAGGTGCCGGCAGTGCGTCGGGCAGCACCATCACACAAAAGCACTGCTTGGAGTCTGCATTAAACCCCCCTCCCCCCGCAGGTCCGAGCCAGGTGCCATCACCTGCCCGTGAAGGAGGAGACGCTGCAGCGAGGGGGCCTGTACATTGAGACCATCATCGGCTCCCTCCCTGAGGATCTCCAGGCCGTGCTGCACCACCCCTGAGCCGCGGCCCAGCACCAGGACTGCTGGGAGAGGAAGGCCTCCCCCCACCCCCCAGTCCCAGCATCTCCCCCAGGCCTGCAGGGGGCTGCAGGCAGGTTCGAGGGAGAAACTGGGGCCTAGCCCCAGCCCCCCACTGACCTGGCTTCTGCTTGGCAGCAGGAGGGGGGTGAGCTCTGAGCCAGGAGTGGAACCGAGGCCGGGCGGGTGAACTGCTGCTGTGCAGAGCTGCGGGGGGGAGCATGGTGGCTGTCCGCGCGGCAGAGAGAGGCAGCTGGAGACCAGGCCCGTCTGCCAGGCTAAGCTGAACACACACTGCCAGCCCTGTCCTCGCGCCATGCTAGGGCCGCTGCTACCTACACGCCATCAGGCCTGCTTGTCCCGGTCACAGCTGAGACAGGAGCACTCGGTGCAGGTACGGAGCCTGCAGCTCTTGCTGATCTTGTGAGTCCCAGCCCCTCCTCCCTGGGGACGTGGACGGTCCCCCCACAGGCTGACCCATTGCGGGGAGAGCTGTGGCTGGGCACGCGGCAGGCAGATAAAGGGGAGCAGCAGTGACCGTAACGGCTGCCGCGGGAATGGGCCCCTCCAGGGTGGGGGGCTGTGTGTGTGTCTGGCAGACTGGAGCTCTGCCTGGGTGAGAGCTGGGAGCATCCCCTGGCCGTGAGGGATCTGGCCAGAGCGGCTCTGTGCTGCCGATTCTCAGCCCTGGCCGGACAGGTGTCCTGCGCGCTGCGTACGGGGAGTGGGGCTGGGGTGGTGGCGGGGGGAGGGGTGTTCTGTAGTAATCTCTGCCCTCCAGGGGGTTGTTTCTTATTTCCACGGAGGAGTCAGTAAAGCACAAATGTCTGAACCCTCCTGCCTTTCTCTGGGGATCCTCCGCCACCCGAACCCAAGAAGAAAGCAGGCAGCGCACGCGTCAGAGTGAGTGCTTGGCTGCAGCCCGTAGCCCTCCTGCCTGGCTGCCCTGCCCTGCCCTGCCCTGGAGGGGTGGGTGGGCAGGGACCCCCTTAGTGCGTGTAGTGTGTGCGCCTCGGGCCGTGGGAGCGCTGCCCGTGCGGTGCCCGTGGGAGGGGCCCGAGTCACTGCGGTACAGTAGTCAGTCAGCTGAAAACTGGCCTCTTCTCTGCGCTTCTGCCAGACGGGCTGAGCTGGGTCTGAAAGGAGAGGGGCACCAGCCCCCTTCTCCATGGCTACACCTGGGGCCCTGGCAGCAGGCCAGCTGCAGCCTGCCTCCTCTGCGTGGTCAGTGTGGAATTGCCCCGGGGAGTAGCCCTACCCCCACCGAACTGGGGTTCTTCCCACCCCAGCAACGGGCAGCCCGGATTCTGTGCCCCTGGCTCCCGCAATTCAGTGTGTTCTCCCCTGTCTGCGTCACAGGCCTGCGTCTCGGCAGGCAATGCATGGAAAGGGGGTTACAGCACATGGACAAATACTTGGGCACGAGGGGCTGGTTTGATAGGTGGGTCAGGTCCAACTCGTTCGAAGTCAGAGGGGGCTGGAGCGTTCAGAGATGGTGACAGCTGCCCCAGCGCCAGGCAGGGCCTCTGTCTCGCTGTGCTCGGCCGAACCGCCAGCTGCTGGTCAGGGAGACGCAATTTCAGCCTCGGGAGCTAACGCAAACTGAAGCACTAGGAAAGCGACAGAGCTTGTCTCATTGCCCCTCTGTGAATCCATGGGCCACCCGCATCTTGAGTGCTGCATGCAGATGTAGCCGCCCTCTCTCAGAACCATGTATTGGAATTGGAAAAGGCTCAGAAAAGGGCACCAAAATGTGTTGGGGTTTGGAACGGCTGCCATGGATGAGGAGAGATCAGTAAGACGGGGACTTTTCAGCTTAGAAAAGAGATGACTGGGGGATATGAGAGAGGTCTATAAAATCACAGCACCGTGGAGAATGTAAATAAGGAAGTGTTATTTACTCATGATACAAGAAGTAGGGGTCACCAAATTAAACTAATAGGTAGCAGACTTAAAACAAAAGGAAATGTTTCTTCTCGAGGCGCAGTCACCCTGTGGAACTCCTCGCCGGAGGATGTTGTAAAGGCCAGGACATTAATATGGTTCCAAAAAGAGCTAGCTACATTCAGGGAGGACAGGTCCATCAATGGCTACTAGCCAGGATGAGTAGAGATGGTGGCTGTAGCCTCGGCTTTGCCAGAAGCTGGAATGGAGGGATCACCTGATTCCCTGTTCTGTTCATTCCCTCTGGGGTGCCTGGCACTGAGCCGGGTGGGATGGACCGTGGGTCTGGCTCTTCTGATGTGACCATTGCCAATACCACCCGAGCCAAAGCTGAGACTTGCTGGTTGGGCTGTTAACTAGCTGGGGGCCGGGGCGTTGGCTCAAGCCTGGGGGATACAGGAGGCTGCCTTCCGAGGAGAGCTGGGGTTTGGGACTGTCTTCATTCTGGCGCAGTAGCCAAGAACCCTTCATCCCCGGCAGGAAAGGGGAGGGGAGCCGCTCCCGCCTTGGGTTTTCCAGCGCCCAGTGGCAGGAACTAGGGGCTGCTGAGGCTCGTGGTGAGGCTGTGCCCGAGAACGTGGGGTGAACACTCCCAAGCAGGCCAGCCGTGCCATGCCGGGATCGGGGATCGGGGTGGAGCCCGCTTGGGAAGACGGGGCAGGAGCTTTTCCTGAGGTGGGTGAAGACGGCTGCCGAGGGCCCTGTGAGCACTGGTGCCTCCTGTGACCAGCCCCCGTGAAGATTCAATAGCTGCAGAGGGGAGGAGGCCTGAACCCCTCCTGGGAGTGCTCTGCACCCCATTGTCTCCTACCCCTTGTTTGAATAGGAACATACGAACGGCCAGCCAGGCGGGGTCGGACCAAAGGTCCAGCGAGCCCCGTGGCCAAGGCCAGAGGGAGGGAACGCAACGCAATCCTCACATGCTCCCTCCTGTCACTCATTTCCAGACACACAGACACCATTCCTACCCATCCTGGCTAATAGCCATTGATGGACCTAACCTCCATGAATCTATCGAGCTCTTTTTTGAACCCCATTAAAGTCCTAGTCTTCACCACGTCCTCTGGCGAGGAGTTCCACAGGTTGACTGCACTGAGTGAAGAAAAACTGCCTTTGGTTTGTTTTAAACCTGCTGCCTATTCATTTCATTGGGTGACCCCTAGTTCTTATCTTGTGGGACTCATACCGGCTGGAGGGTCCCGGGCACTCAGAGCTGGTGTAAAGTGCCTAGCAGAGACAGGGTTCCACCCCCGTCAGTAGGATGACGAATATGATGTGCAAGAGAAAGTAGCTGCTGCTCCGCGGGGTGCTCTCTGTGCTCCAAGGCCTGGTGGTGGGGCGATAGCCACACATCCCTCAAGCTCCTCTCAGAGCCAGCTGCAGCCCCAAGTCCCCACCGGGGAGCTCGGGGGGGCTGTGCCTCTCAGCCCTTGCAGAAGCTACTGTGGAAAGGAGAGGAGGACAGCCGTGTACGTGGGAGGGAATTTATGGGCGGTCTTGGCCTCTTGTTCCTCGCAGCCAGTCTGGCACTGGGCTTTACCTGCCCTAAGGAAACCACAGCTGCTCACACGACCGTTGCTAGTGATTGTGTTGCTTTGGCTAAGCAGCTGCCTCCGGTCCAGGCTGCTGCCCAGGCAGCTTACCTCCAGGAGCAGGGGGGTTACTCCTGTGTTTGCATCATCCAGAAAGGAGGGGAAATTGGGGCAGACTCTGCTGCAGTTGGTCCCTGTTTTCCAGGAAGGCTGCACGGCGAAGTCAGCATCGAGCGGATTCCTTGTTACCTAAGCATCGCTCGGTGTGTGGGCCGAGGCCAGGGGAACAGGGCCCCAGGTGGAGAGACGCTGTGCAGAATTCCTACCAAACGCACTGTGCTCCCAGCTGGGGGCCCAGGAGTGGCCAGCGCCGGCCCCTCCTACTGCTCAGTGACACAAAGAGATTCATCGTAGAAGGCTTTGAGGCCGGGGTAGTATCTCAGGGGGACTGTCTCCCCCAGAGCCTCCTGGCGGAAGTTCTGCCGCAGCCAGCCATAGACCAAGCTGTGCAGGAGCCCTTGGAGGGACATGGTCAGCGCCTGCAAAGAGAGGGAGAAATCAGAGCAGTGCGAGACAGCCACCCCTGCGCAGCACGGCCCTTCTCCTGCGTGCCTGGGGCGGCTCCTCTCCAGAGACAGCGGAAAGCTGGCAGCGTAACGGGGATGCGAACGGGTAACCGGTTATCCGGTAAGCGGCAGCCTTGCCAGGTGATATTAACCGGTGCCTGGCAGCAGCCCTCCGCCATGTGCAGAGAGCTGCTCCAGCCCCATGGACGGGTGCAGGAGCAGAAGCCAGCCCCCCTACACTTGGGCATTCGGGAGCGGGAGCCTGTTTAATGGGTTAACCAGTCAAACCTAAGGCTTAACCAGTTAACCGAGTAACCGGGATTTTCCATCCCTACTCATAGCCAACTGATAAAGGGGAGATGGACGCGCGAGCGTCCTGCCCCAGCCAGGCCTCCGAGGAGAACGCGACCCCCCAGGGGCGAGGTTAACGGAAGACCTTCCCTCGGAAGCCAGGAGAAGCCGCTCAGGCTGGGGCAGAAAGAGGAAGCGCGGCCCGGCCCCAGGTGAGGCAGAGGCTGAGCTGAGGGGCTGGGGGCCGGGCTCCGCTGGGCTGTTGCACACGACCGCTCGGTTACGTTTGGGAAGCAGCAGAACGGGACCGGCCTGGGAGCTGGTTTGTTTCCTTTCGCTGCAGAGGCCAGAGCCGGCCCCCTCTCCCCCTGCACCCGCACTGCCCAGCAAAGGGCCTGCCCTGGCAGCAGCTCCGTGCTACACTCGCACGGGCGGCTCATCCCCACCCGTGAATGCCCAGGCCCATGGGCGCCGTGTAACCCCCATTCCCTACATGCTGGGCACATCCTGCACCCCGCTGCTTGCACGGAGAGGTCCCCGGTCGTCCCCATCACACTGGGCCCCGTGCAAAGCCCACGGCGACCGGCCCTGCCCCACACAGCGGCAGAGGCAGCGCCGGCCGGTCAGGCCCTTACCGTGGCCACGTACAGTGCAAAGATGGCGATGGGCTGGACGCTGGTGAAGGACAGGAGGCTGAGGAGCAAGGCTGCGACGGGGAAAAGGAACGAGCTCTCACTGCTTTATCCTGCCGCTGCTTTGCCGTGTGAGGCCGTTCCCGTCTGCGCCCCCGGAGCGTGGCCATCGCCACCGTTAGGTTGCACGGCACCTTCCCCGAGGGTGGGGCCCCGCACGCTTTACACGCTCCTGCCTGCACCCAGCTTCGCTGCTCATGGGCAGCCCCTTCCCAGGGGACGCGGCCCGTCCTCTCCTAGCCACGCAGATCAAGGGCTCTCCGGAAAGTGCACCTGCAGAGAGTCTAGGGGAGGGCGGGGAGGGGAAGGAGCCAAACCAGCCCAGAGGGAACCGGAGTTCTGTGTTTCTAGGGAAGCCAGAGCGTTCGAGCCCGGTGCTTGGAGCATTAAACATCCCTCCTTGGACACCGGGGCCTTTTCAGCTGTAGGCCGGAGGTTCCCCATCTCGGCCAGCCCCAGGATCCCTGCTAGCCCCAGCCTTACAGCTGCCTGGCTCCTGCTGCTCAGGCTTCCTCCGTGAGCATCGGGATCCTGCAGGGGAGCGGAGGAAACCTTGGGACCAAATGCTGGGGGGAGGGGGCCGTGTGTTGGCACTTGATTGCACCAGAAGGGCTCGTGGTGCACAAAGGAGGGGCCCAGTCCCCAGTCCTGATGTAGGAGGAGCCGCTCACCCGGCGTCCAGCAGACGAGGAAAACCAGCTGGAAGTGGCAGGAGATTTTGCGCGCATGCCGCACGTTCCTGCTGGCGAAGCCGTCGGTCTCCCCGCTCAGCGGCCGGCACCAGCGCTCCACCCTGCAGTACAGGAACTGACAGGCCCCCGGTCAGCGCTCCCGCCTCTCCCTGCCCCAGCACGGCCCCTTGGGACCCAGGGCACCCGCTGAGACTCAAGGGGGCAACAATCGGGCGCTTACTGTGCAGCAGCCGAGCACCAGCAGCAGGTACGTGAAGAAGAGGATTTTCACCTCCAGGCCAGGGTCCTTGAGGCCTGCGTCCTGGCAGACAAAGACAAGGCTGGTTGGGGCACCAGGCCGTGCCCGCCTTTGCCAGCTCCTCCCCGCCCAGCCAACGTCTTTCGCTCCTTGTAACGTGGTGGCAGCGCCCGAGGCAGGGAGCGGGGCGCTCAGCCCTGCCTTGACCCGGGTGCGCGAGGTTTGTCGGGGTTAGGCACACGCTGCACTAAGCGCTTCACAGAACGGGTACGAAGCGGGCACCAGCGGAGCCTTTGGGGGAGTAGCAGGAGTTGGTTCTTAGCAGAGCACGTGGCTGGCTCTTGGCCTTCCCCTTCTCTCGGCCCTCACCCTCCCCATCACCAGCCATTGCTCATCCGCCTTTCCCCAGCTGCCCAGCTCCCTCTGCCCCATGGGTGTCATGATGGGGGGGGCTGCAGAGAAGCAGTGTGGACGGAGCCCAACCAACATCAGCCCCGCAGGAGGGTAATGGCTGTGAGCGATGGACACGGGTCTGGAAGCAGGCTCAGGGCAGTGGAGCAAGCAGAGGAGGGAGAGCCAAGAGCCTGGTGCGTGGCAGAGCTCTGGAGGCAGGCGAAGGCTTTCCGGCCCGTGGGGACTGCGTGGGAGCAGGAAGGTGGTGGGAGCAGAGGCCGGGACAGCAGGGAGGGGGCGGGAGCAGAGGTCATGGGAGAAGGGAGGGGGCGGGAGCAGAGGTCATGGGAGAAGGGAGGGGGCGGGAGCAGAGGCTGGGGGAGAAGAAAGAAGGCAGGAGCAGGGAGGTGGCGGGAGCAGCGGCCGGGGGGGGCAGGGAGGTGGCGGGAGCAGGGGCCGGGGGAGCAGGAGCAGAGGCCGGGGGAGCAGGGAGATGGCGGGAGCAGGGGCCAGGGGAGCAGGAGCAGACGCCGGGGAGCAGGGAGGTGGCGGGAGCAGGGAGCAGGAGCAGACGCCGGGGAGCAGGCGGGGGGAGCAGGAGCAGAGGCCGGGGAGCAGGGAGGTGGCGGGAGCAGGGGTCGGGGGAGCAGGAGCAGACGCCGGGGAGCAGGGAGGTGGCGGGAGCAGGGAGCAGGAGCAGACGCCGGGGAGCAGGCGGGGGGAGCAGGAGCAGAGGCCGGGGAGCAGGGAGGTGGCGGGAGCAGACGCCGGGGAGCAGGGAGGTGGCGGGAGCAGGGGCCAGGGGAGCAGGAGCAGAGGCCGGGGGAGCAGGCGGGGGGAGCAGGAGCAGAGGCCGGGGGAGCAGGCGGGGGAGCAGGAGCAGAGGCCGGGGGAGCAGGCGGGGGGAGCAGGAGCAGAGGCCGGGGGAGCAGGCGGGGGGAGCAGGAGCAGAGGCCGGGGGAGCAGGCGGGGGGAGCAGGAGCAGAGGCCGGGGGAGCAGGAGCAGAGGCCGGGGGAGCGCTTGCCTTATAGCAGACGTCCTGGGAGCGGTGGATGAGGATCAGGCAGCTGAAAGAACAGGGCAGTGTAGGTGGCCTGGCTCCCGGCCCCTCTTGCCATGTCCCCCCGGCCCGGGAGGAGGTCACTGCACTGCGGTGCGACCAGCCTGCCTGCCAAGGCCAGGGGCCAGCGCTGGGCCCCAGGGAGCAGGTCCTTGTTCGGCTCCCGCTTCCAGAGCCCCTCTGCCCGGACGAGCTGGCGCTGGCCGAGTTCAGGGATGGACCCAGCCGCTAACGGGCTCCTATGGCAGGAGGCAGTCCCAGGGAGTCGGGGATCGCGTGCCAAGCCCTGCTGCTGGGCTCCCCTTCCCCCGCCCCGGCAGCGGGATGGGGCCCGGCGATACCTGCAGGATTTGGTGTCAGCCCTAGGCCCGTATCTCCTGGGCCTGCTCCGCGCTGCAGCCCCAGCCCCGGGGCGGGGACAGCCGAGGTCCGACCCCGCAGAACAGGAGCAGCCTGAGGCTCCGCGGGGCCGCGGGGGGAGGGACCCAAGCGCTACCTGGAGCAGTACAGGCTGTAGGCCCCGCAGGAGTGGTTGGCCTGGCACGGCCTGCGGGGCTCCAGCGGCCGGGGCGCGACGTCCCTCACCAAGGTGCCTCTCCAGAGCAGCTGGCCCAGGAACATGAGGGCAGGGAGCAGCCTGGCCAGAGACGGGGGAGGGGAGAAGAGTGAGGGGGCGGGGGGACGTCCCCCCGTACCGGCTCTGCCGGCCCCCTGGTAGCAAAGGGGGCAGCTGACCCCGCGCAGGGCCCCCCCATGGGACGGGGCCGCACGTCAGGGTGAGCCGCGGGGGCAGGGCGAGCCGCTCGGCAGCACCTACCAGGCCAGGACGTAGGGCAGGCCCCGCCGGGCCCTCTCCATGCACCGGCGCCTGTCCTGCAGGAGGAGAACGGGCTCAGACGGCCGCCTGGGCGCGAGGTCGGACGCGACGCGCCGAGCCGGCCTGGGGCTGGGGGCTGGCAGCCCTTGGCTGCTGCTTCCTTGGCTGCTGTACCAAGGGGGGGCTGCAGCCCCATCCCCCCCCGCTCTGGCCAGGGGCTCGGGACAGGGCAAGTCAGGAGAGCTGCTGGCCCGGCCTGGACGCAGGGGGTGTCTGTCCGGAGGAGCCGTCCACGCCTCCACCACGCACGTTCCCACGGGCTGGGGGAGGGGCCCACGCAGCCCTACCTGCACAGCCGTCACGCGGGCCACTCTCCAGCCACGCAGGGCGCGGTTGGCCTCGTACGCGTAGACAATGACCATCAGGAAGGAGACAGCGTAGAACATCTGGGCCGGGGAGAAGCTGAAGTCACGCCCAGCGACGCGCCCACCTACGGGCTCCCAGGGCGAGCCAGGGGCCCTGTTCCCACTAGGCTTTCCTGCCGCCACCTCCTCCCTGGGCCAGGGTCTCGCTGTCAGCGCTGGCCAGGGCCCCGCCGGGAAATGGCACCACCCGAGGAAGCGATTGGGGGAGAGTGGGGCTGGCTCTTGGTTAGGGGCCTCAGGCCAACGCTGCCTCCACTGCACCCCTGGGGCGCCGGGGCGCGGGCCCTGCCGGAGGGAGGGGCAGGTGTGAAGGGCTGAGGTGCGTTTACACTCGACCTCCCACCCAGCAGGACTCGTCTTGTCCCAGCTCACCCCCCACTCGGGGGAGACTGCAGGCCATGGGCGAGGGGGGATGACGGGGTGCGGAGGGGGCCCGTGGGCGCCGCTGGGCCCGTTGTGCTCTCGTGTCACCCCAGCCCAGGCCGGCAATGACCCGCAAGTTCACTGAGGTGCAACACGGGGCGGAAGGCCAAGGCCCGGTGAGGCCGGAGAAATTGCAGCCAAGCTTTGGGGGAGGGGCGAGACGCGGGCAAACGGGCACAGGAGATTCTGTGGGGGGAGGGGCCGGGGCAGAAATGCCACAAATCTGCCTGGGCCACATGACCGGCGGGTGACTGAAGGGCACAAAGGCCAAGGGTGCTCGGTTCCGGGGTGCTCCACTTTAGGCCCCTGGGGCCAAATTTCCAGAGCTGCTGAAGGCCTGGGGAGGGTGCAGGCATGACAGCCAGGCCCGCGGATACTGAGCCGGGCTCGGCCGGTCACGGCCCTGCCCCAGGGTGGGGCTGTGGGCATGGAACAAGGGGGATGGGAGGAACCCGAGAGGGAAGGATCAGGCTGAATAGCAGGATCGGCCCCCTGCGGCTCTGTCGCCCCGCTGGGGCTCTGACAGTCCCTGCGTAGAGGGCAGGGGCGCCCAAGCCAGCCCCCGGCACTGTCCGCGTAGGCAGCAGGCTGCACGTGACCCCCCCACCCCCCCATCTGCTACCAACCGTTCTTACGCGGGACCAGCAAACCCATTCACAAACTTTTGGCGGACAGCTAACATCGTATTTACATATTCATTATGCAAATAATGACTCTGCAAAAGTGAAATAAAATGTTACGGGTCTGCCAAAATATGTACCCCGGCCCCCGAGCCGCTGCTTACAGCTGGCTTCCGCTGCGGCTGCCACACGCCCTGGTACCCAGCCCCGTGGGCACAGCCCGGCACTTGGGAACCACTGTGCTAACAGGCCGTTCCAGGGCGCCCCGGCTAGTAGAGCATGTCGGCCCCAGCCCGCCCCAGCCCCCTGTGCCCTCGCCCCCTCACCATGGCCAGCATCAGGCCGTAGGGGCAGAACTCATACGCCCGGATGAAGAGCCGGGCTGGCAGGAGCTGGATGGCCGCCGTGATGATGAGCACCAAGGCAGCCAGGAAGTCTGCCAGGGAGAGCAGGAAGAGGGGGCGCAGCTGTGGGGAAGCAGCACAGTTAGGGCAGAGGCTACCGGCAGGGAACTGTCTGCAGCCCCTTTCTCTGCTGGGCCCCCAGGGCCGCGCCTCCCTCCCTCCTGCATGCTGCGCGGCCCAGATCCCCTCCCCTGAAAGTGATGCCATCCTGGCCTGGGGAGGTGGGTACACAGAGGCAGGGCCCGGGGAGGCAGGCGGGGTACACGGAGGTAGGGCCTAGAGAGGGAGGTGGGGTACCCGGAGGCAGGGCCCGGGGAGAGAGGCGGGTACCCGGAGGCAGGGCCCGGGGAGAGAGGCGGGTACCCGGAGGCAGGGCCCGGGGAGGCAGGCGGGGTACCCGGAGGCAGGGCCCGGGGAGGGAGGTGGGTACCCGGAGGCAGGGCCCGGGGAGGCAGGCGGGGTACCCGGAGGCAGGGCCCGGGGAGGGAGGTGGGTACCCGGAGGCAGGGCCCAGGGAGGGAGGTGGGTACCCGGAGGCAGGGCCCGGGGAGAGAGGTGGGTACCCGGAGGCAGGGCCCGGGGAGAGAGGCGGGTACCCGGAGGCAGGGCCCGGGGAGAGAGGTGGGGTACCCGGAGGCAGGGCCCGGGGAGAGAGGTGGGTACCCGGAGGCAGGGCCCGGGGAGAGAGGCGGGTACCCGGAGGCAGGGCCCGGGGAGAGAGGCAGGTACCCGGAGGCGGGGCCCGGGGAGGGAGGTGGGGTACCCGGAGGCAGGGCCCGGGGAGAGAGGCGGGATACCCGGAGGCAGGGCCCGGGGAGGGAGGCGGGGTACACTGAGGCAGGGCCCGGGGAGAGAGGCGGGGTACCCGGAGGCAGGGCCCGGGGAGGGAGGCGGGGTACCCGGAGGCAGGGCCCGGGGAGAGAGGCGGGGTACCCGGAGGCAGGGCCCGGGGAGGGAGGCGGGATACCCGGAGGCAGGGCCCGGGGAGAGAGGTGGGGAACCCGGAGGCTGGGCCCGGGGAGGGAGGTGGGGTACACGGAGGCAGGGCCCGGGGAGGGAGGCGGGATACCCGGAGGCAGGGCCCGGGGAGGGAGGCGGGGTACCCGGAGGCAGGGCCCGGGGAGGGAGGCGGGATACCCGGAGGCAGGGCCCGGGGAGAGAGGCGGGGTACCCGGAGGCAGGGCCCGGGGAGAGAGGCGGGATACCTGGAGGCAGGGCCCGGGGAGAGAGGTGGGGTACCCGGAGGCAGGGCCCGGGGAGGGAGGCGGGGTACCCAGAGGCAGGGCCCGGGGAGAGAGGTGGGTACCCGGAGGCAGGGCCCGGGGAGAGAGGTGGGGTACCCGGAGGCTGGGCCCGGGGAGGAAGCAGGGTAAGAAAGGATCCTGGCAGCAACCCGAGTTCTGCTCCCCGTCTCAGCGTCTGGCCATGATGGCTGCAGGTCCCCAAGAGGCTGCCCCATCTCACCCGCCTCTCTCCCGTCGCCGCCCCAGGGGAGCGCTGGCCTCTCTCTGCCCACGGGGCCGGCCCACACCTCCAACACGGAAATGCTGCTGGCCAGCGAGCGGGAGCCCCTCAAAGACGGCTGCTCACACGCCAGCTGCTGCGCGGCTCTGTCCTGCCTCCTCCCATCGCCTCTGCCACCCGGCCGTGGAGCTCTCGTCCCCCCCACTTGCACCCTCTTCTCCCCGCTGCGCCTGTGCTGGGGGCGGGGGAGGAAGACGAGCAAGAGCGCAAAGGCAGCCGGACGCAAATCCCAGCAACTAACGAGCACTCCCAGTGAACGAGGCCTGTGCTGGGCTGACCACGCCACGCGGCAGGCCGGGCCTAGCCCAGCTCTCGCCCAGCCCTCTTCTCCCCGGGCGTGACTGGGCATTGCTGACGCCCGAGCCCGTCCTGTGGCGCAGCCCCCAGGCCTCCTGTGGAGAGACGTCAGACCAGCCTCTGCCTAGGACCCGCAACGGCGTCAGCTAAAACCCAGGGAGCGCAGTTCTGGGTAGTCCAGGGCTGGCCAAGGCTGCAGGATTAGCCTGACTAGACTACGGGGCGGCATTAAACCCCTTGGCTAGGAGCTGCCTGAGAGCCCGGGAGCTCGCCAGGTGTCTCAAAGCCCAGGGACCCCCAAGTCTGCCACGGACCTGGCTGCTGAAGCATCTCCCCCTGAGGGCGGCCACCGCCAGGACCGAGCTGCTGCCGAGGAGGCTGAAATGGAAACGCAGCCAAGAGTTAGTCTCCAGGCTCCGGGCCGGCCATGCTGGGTGCCCATCGATGGCTCAGCACCCGGCACAGCCATGGGCCTTCCCCTCCCTGGAACACGGGCTCAGACGCTGGTTTGGGGCTCGGGGACTTCCCCACAGGGGTATCTGGAGTGCAAGGCACTGGCCCGAGTTACCAGCAGCTGCTCCCCGAGGCGGGAACAGGAGCAGAGCCCAGAACCCGCCTGCCTCCCAGCCCACCACGGCCCGTTCTCTCTCCGCCTCGGCCACCCTGGAGGGCTGGCGGCCGGCGCTCGGCGCTCAGGCCAATTCCTAGACGAGGCTGTGCCGAAAGGAGAGCCAGGGCATTGGAGTAGGTCTGGTGTGTGGCAACAGGAAAGATTCCTGCTGGGCTGCTGCTTCCTGCTGGTGGGTTCATCCCGCCCTGCTGCACATTGGCCTGTGGCAGAGATCACCCTGGGCGGCGAGAAGGGCCCCAGATATCTGGGGACGTGGTCCCTGCTGTGAAAGGTCCAGTCCACAGCCCCCTCCCGCGGTGGACAAGGCTGGGCAGGATGAAGGGGACAGCCTCGGGGCTGGAGATAACGCACCGCAAGTCGGACCGGGAGAACGCCGGGTACCCTGCCAGCAGAGCCCAGAGCTCTCGCTATGGCCGGCACCGACACTGCCGGCTGGTCCAGGACCCACCGTGCTAGTGTCTGGCCCTTGTGTGCTGGCTCCATCCTGCCTGTGCAGGGTGCAGGGACGAGGGGAGAGGCCTTGGTGCCGCACTGCACATGTGGGTATCTGAGCTCTTCGGTATCTTCATATGGGGGGAGCAGCCCTTGTGCAAACTACCGGGGATGGAGCTTGGCAACCAGCCACGGGCAAAGTGCAGCCACCCCATCCTGACCCCCGCAGGCTTGGCCAGGCCGCAGGTAAACAGACCCACCTGAGAGATAAGGCTGTCAGGGAGACGCATGTCAGCACCAAGATCTGCGAGGAGAAAGGGAGATTACTGCGGGCTGACCACGAGTCCAGGTCTTGAGTCTGTTCCTGCCCAGCCGCTGCTCAGGGTGCACCCACCCGCCCCGGGCAGCATCCCATCCCGCCCCAGGCCCCAGCCCCTCCCAAGCAGGGCACTGCTGAGCCAGCTGTTTGTCAGTGAACGGGGCAGACTCCATTCCACTCAGCTCTGTAAACAGCCAGGGGCGGAGGGTAGGGGGGTTGCAGCAAGAGGCTCTCACTCCCATCAGGGACACACTAGGAATGGGCAGAACAGACCTTGGTTTCACAGCACAAGCCTAGAGCAGGGCATGCTAGAAGCTGCGTGCAGAGAGCCAGCTGGGCCGTGCCTCGCTGTGGGCAGTGGCGGGGGGGGGGGGGGGGATTTGAAAGCTCTTTGGTGGAAATGGGTTTTCATCCAGAACGAAGCTTTCTGCAAACCCCTTCTGCTTGGGTGAGCAGAACTTTTTTAGTAAAACCGTGAGGTCTTGGCTTACGAGCACAGCTGACGACTGTTTGTGTTTGGGGTACAGGGGGTTGGGCGGGAGGTTTGGTTTTTACATAGAAAATGGCTTCTCCATAGGGCTGTGCGTTTCACTCTGGATTTCGCACAAGGCATCGCTTGGCATCTTTCAGCCAGTTCCAAAAGCGGTTTGAGAGAAACCTGGTGACATCTCCCCACCTTGGACAACAGCCCGAGTAGGCCCAGGTGGAACTGGCACCTGCTGCTCTATTGTCAGCAAGCCTGGGAAAACCCATCTGATGCCCCCACTGCCTCACAGTAAGCAGGCTGGAGGCCCAGGGTAAGGAACGATCAGGAACATGGACAAAGCCGGCTGAGAGGAGAGGGTGACGGGTGACAACTCGGCTACAGCACCCTGTCCTGCCAGTGTTCTGGGTGGGGTTTCTCCAGAATCTGCTGGGCTAGCTCAGAACTGCACAAAGGTTTCAAGGGCGAGTGAAACAAGCTGCTTAATTGCCCCTGCAGCGGCTCCAGGAGACCAGCAAGGACTCCTGCTCTGGAGTCCACTCCCCGACTGTAAGAGCAGCTCTGCTTCAGCCTTCGTCCCTGTGGCGTTCCGGGGACGCTCTCCCACCACAATCCCTCGGCTCTGCTGTGGGTGGGTCACAGCAGCCGGGGAACGGGGAGTTCTCGCTACTGCCCATCCAGTACCGCGTGGGCCCCAGCATGGGAAAGTTTTCCCTGCTTAGGGGGACAAGGGGCCGCGAAGGAACAGGTGACATGACAGACAACTAAAGCTCCGGGCGAGACAGAAGGGCAGAGAATGAATCCTGGTGAGAACCAGCGAGGTTGACAGGCCCAGAGCAGACGCTGCAGCCTCTGAGCAGCACAGCTCAGGCCGAGAGAAAAGCGTCTCCCACGCAGCATGAGCAGAGCCCTGCAGCATGCCCTTGGCAGCTGGGAAATGCCTCCCCGGGAGCGACCCGAGCTCAGCTCTGCTGGCCAGACTGCTCAGTGTGTTTTGCTGGGCTCTCCAGCCCTGGTTGTGACCATGGGTCGTACCTTGTCGTTGGGCAGGGCTGATGCGCTGGGCCCTCGACTCGCCGCGTCCATGCCGGCGGGAGCCTCCTCTGGTGATCCCTGGCTTCTGGGGCTGGGCTCCCGCAGGCAGCGCTGCTGCTCAGTGCCCAGGGCCTCTCCCCCCCGCAGGTTGCTGCTGACTGGAGTGCTGATGTAACCTTTGCTTGTTTGATTTACTCCACACCTGCCAGGGGAGGGGGGCGGCACTGAGCCCAGCCACCCTCTCACCCAGGGCCAGCGGCAGAAGCCTTTCCTTGAGGCTCAGCGGCCTCCCCGTGCTCCCTGGGGCCACCCTGGCTGGATCAAGGCGGGAGGCGATACCAGCCCAACTTGCTGGGTCCTCGGGGACTGCAGGATGGGACAATTCACATCTGTGTGCATGTCACATCGCCCCAGCTCCCACCCACTTGCTAACACGTGCTCAGCACGTCCCCAGCACGGAGGGGGCAGGGGCTGATGCAACTCCCAACAGGTGGGAATGAGGCAGAACAAGAGCAGAGAGAAAGGTGCAGACAGTGCAAAATTCAACACTAGTCACCCTCTCCCCCACTTCCTTCCACTCACACCATCACCAGCTCCGGAGCATGCACCACACAGCAGCTGGGCCTCCCATGCACACCAGGCGCGGGTGAAAGTCGTACATCGCCTCCCGCACCCGCTCTGAATTTAACCCATTGCTTTGATACCACCCCCCTGGCTCATGCTGGGGTGTGCTGCAAGGCTGGTGCCACCCCACAGCCAGCTTCCAACAACCTAGACGTGGGCAAACATGATGGCCAGGTCACAGCAGGGAAACTGAGGCCGGGAGTAGAGTGGGGAATCTGGTTTGGACTGATCCACAGAAATATCAGTCAGGAGCCACACACAAGTGAGAGGCAAAAAAACCCCAAACCCTCGCTGGCGTGGCCCCTGCCTAAGGAGAGACAGTCCCCTCACACCCCAGAGCCGTGGGGAATGCTAGTAGATTGTGTGCGCTCCAGCCCCATGAGGAGGTGGGGAGGGACTTGGAGCACCAGTGCAGGCTCCCCAGTTCTGGCAGGTACCTTGTGCCTTGGGGGCCAGACTCAGGCAAGCCAGGGGCAGCACCCGGCCCTGGGGTTTTAGGTTCCCCACCCCCGGCCTAGAGAGAGGAAGGGATTTGCCCAGAGTCTCACAGAGCCAGGCATGCAGCTCCCAGCTCTGAGACACAGGACTCCAGGCTGGCTTCAGAGCTGGTTTCATGGGCTCCCTGTGGGCGAGGCTGGATCTGGGACCGGGAACAGCGTGTGCTCTGTCTGTGCTGTCAAGGCATGAGTCAACACCGCTCAGCCTGTGCGTTCCAAACCAGCTTGCTCTTGCCAGCAAAATCAGTCTGAACACGACTGAAATTAGGGAAGAGGAGGACAGGCTGGGTCCCGGGCAGCAGGAGAACGGTACGAATGCAGGGTCAGTCTGGCCAGGCAGGCCCATACCGTCCGGAAGGAAATTCATACGCTGACGCAAAGGAACAGAGTGCATGTTTAATGAAAGGCCTTGTTCAGGTTGGCACATGACCTCACACAATCAATTAAACCATTCCCAGAGCTGGCGAAGGATGCCTGTGCACAGCCCTCCCGGCTGCAGCGCCCCTCGTGGGAGGAGGGCAGAAACAGCTGCTAGGTGCTTACTGGCCCAAACACAGGACCGGGAGCCAGGACCACCCTAGGGATGTGAAGGACTAATCAACTAACCAATAACCAAATGCTAGCGGACTAGTCCTCCCACCCCGCTGCCTCTATCACAAAGAGGCAACAAGGGCGGGGGGAGGGGGTACTTCAAAGCAGCAGCACTACATGGAGCCTGAGGCAGACCCCGGGCTCCATGCTGCACTGCCGCTTTGAAACGCTGCAGGAAGCCCAGTGTCAGGCTCCACGCGGCGTTTCAAAGCGGCAGTCCTGCACGGAGCCCTGGGTCAGCAGGGGAGTCCCCAGCTAATCCTGGGCTCCACACGGCACCTTCGCCTTTGAAGTGTAGCAACAGCCCTAGGTGGCGGCGCCCTATCGACTAATCGAATAGTCAATGCAAAATGCATCAACTATTCGATTAGTCAATTACTCACAATTTAACATCCCTAGACTACCCCAGAACCTGACCACTTCAGATCCCACTTCCCTCTGCAGGTTTGGGCAGGTTCCACCCTCCCAGCCCTCCCCAGCTGGCCACGCTCTGAGTCTCAACCTCCCTTCCCACACTGCTGACCCCAGGAAATGGCTGTTTGGGGAAATAATGGGATTACTCAGATTTGAGAGGAGAACAAATTCAACCTAGGACAGAGCTTCCCCCACTTCCAGGCAGCCTGCTGCTTCTCAGATGCGGCTGAGCACTGCCAGCTCCCTTGGCTCTATACAGCAATTCCAGGGGGGCATGAAGTTAGGAAAACAGCACTGAAGACAAGACTCCACCTGCTCAACTCCGCGACTCCCCTTAACTTCGGGTTTAACATACAGGCTCTTTCGACCAAGCTGCCTGTGAACGCCCTCACATGCGCGTCTCACACGCCACCATGCTCTGCATGCCCTCACAACCACGCATCAGTGTTAGAAGCCAAGACTGAAGAAAGTCGCTGCCGGAGCGCTGACACCGGGAACATTTCAAGTCAGTAAGTTGAAACATCTGCGTTTAGAGCAATTCACACGCCAAGCGGGTTGCACAGTGGGGAGAGCCAGGGACCATTTCTGCTTTGACACTGAGCTGCAAGTGCTGCTGCTGGCTCTGGTGAGTCTGAAAGCAGCCCTTGTTCTGCGGCAGATTAGAGCACACCCAGCTGAATGGAACTGGACATGTCAACAGACTCTCAAGGACCAGTCCTCATACACAGAGCAGTGGCTGCACTACACCCCAGGAACAAACCGCTGGGGAGGATGTGGAATCCTCATCCTGGCAGATTTTCTAGGCTAGAGCAAGGATCTCTCAGGCACTGTTTTGGGATCATCAAGTCGGTCCTGCCATCGAGCACAAGGGTGGGGTAGAGAAACCACTATTCAGTCTCTTATTCGACAGTTCTGCCCAAGGAAGCACCAAGCAGAGGCAAAACAAGGCCCATCTGTGGAAACTCATCCACAGAGGTAAGCTCAGTGGCTGCCAGAGCCATAAAGCTACCAGTGTGGAGATCGCCTTCACCCTTCTAATTCTTGGCCTCATTCTGATCATCACCTGTTCTGTCCATTTCTTGGCCACTGTAAGCAGACAGGACACAGGGCAGACCAACCATAGATCTGACCCAGCACAGTCATACCTTCTGTATGCTGGGTAGAGCGGTACCTTGCAAGTAGCCCCACTGGTTTCAAAGGTGCTACTCAACAGGAAGTTGGATATTAGGGGAACCAGGTCTTTAGCTCTCTCAGCTGAGTGCACAGCAGTGACTACCTGCACTTCTTAGGGGGGTGAGACATGCAAGGCCAAATTCTGCTCCCCATTACATTGCTAGCAACCTGGAGCAACTGCACTAGACTTCAATGCAACAGCAGAATTTGGATGCCAGATTGTCAGAAACTGAGGCCCTGTCTTTCCTTTGTTCCCAGCAGCTCAACATTCAGTGAAGGGTAGCTATCCGGCCCCTTTTTTGCTGGCACCAGCTGATGAAGTGTTTTGCATTTGTTTTTGGTCCCTTTCCAAAAAAGTTTCCAGCAGACACGGAATCTGCCTGTGGAATTTTTGGTTCTCTAGGGAGCAAACAGCAGCTGAGCATGGAGGTTTTTCCATTTAACAGTCAGTTTCTGAAATGGAATAGAATGGAAAGTGAGATCTTTGTCTGTCACCCAGGCAAGGTGCTTCTCTTTATGGCTGGCACAGGGATCTCCTCAAAAGTAGTCTGCTGGCATCTGTTACTCACAGCCTGCCCGACGCGGCCTAATTTAGACTGATTAGCAAATCCATATATATTGAATTCATACACACACACATGCATTAAGTGCCAATACTGTAAGTGACATAACCTAACCAGGCCTATCCCATAATCCTGTTCATGTATGCTAAGGACTGCATAACAGCTGCAGTTTGCTGAAGTCAGCATTTGGCACAAACTGATAGGAAACTTGTCAAAAGTCAAAATTGTAAAAATTCATTCTCGTCATGGTACAAACCACGAAAAGACCTTCAGGGATCACTATCTGGAATGCTAGTGTTCAAAACAAAGCTAAGAAAGGAAAAGAATATTTATGTTCAGGAATTGGAACAAACTTGATGAGTTAGATTTTAGTAATGCATAAAGAACTGTGTAGCTTGAAAAATATAACTAGCAGCTGGATCATGTAGCTTGGGGAACACAACTTCTGTATAAGGTATCGCTGATGCATGGGGACTGCTCTTTGGAGACTTGCATCATATAGAAACTGTATCCTGCACTGTATTAATAAACCTGACTGACATTCGTCATTTGGTCTTGAGTGTATCTTGAATGAAATAACAAACCAAAATGGGATCGAGCAATTGGCCACACAATTTATCAACACTGATCACCATGGAGGAGTGGGGCTGGTTGCATAGCACTTTGAAAATGTTATGGCTCTTCCAGGAGTGGTGTTTGAAATCTGGAGAGTGGCTCTGTTGTTTACAGGTCGACTAGCCGGTACTGCCCTGCTCCTACATGCAGGAGGCTATTACATTTCACTGCTCGTGCTCTCCGTAACCCCACACACGTGAGTTGTCTGTCACCCAGAAAGTTTTTGCTCCCAAGAAATCTTTGCTGCGACACTTCTCCCATCTGAGCGTAGCTAGAAAGCACTGCATAGCTCACGTGGAGGACCACAATGCAGCACTGTGCCAATTCCAGCACATGTCTAGGAAGCAGCTCTGAAAGGTGCAAACTGCCCCATTGGTTTCAATATGGTGCTAGTGATGCCAAAGCTGAACAACTCAAATGTCAATATTTTACTGCTGGGCATTTTAGCACCCAGGAAGGGTGATCACCACAGTCTCAAACTCCTCAGGTGGTTTTGCAGGTGGGGACTTATTGATGGGCAACACAGGGGCCAGAGTACTAAATGTAGTAACTTTTGTAGTTAACTGGTTAAACCCCTCCATTTTACAAGTTCTGTGAGGTTGCCACAGGGTCTCCAGCGTGCTACAGAACCCTAGCACCTTCAGGCCAGCTTGCTCGGAGTACACAGGTCTTGCTTAGAACCATGCCAATGTTCTACATTCACACAGCTGCTTCTGAGATCACCCACGGGCTTTATAAAAGCCACTTAGAGACAGGCGAATCTGATCCCAGTGTCCATCTGGGAACAGGCCCTCATCCTCAACTCTCCAGACCAAGCCTTGTGTAACCTGATCAAAACTCAGTTTAACGATCCAGTGTTTGAGGCCCGTAATTATACACCAGGTCTTATCTAAACTAGGGATGTTAAACCCTGTGGGCCCGGCAGTATAAAGCTTATAATAGAGCCTACAATGCAGCTGGCTCCCCAGGACCAGGGCCAGCCGCTAGAGCCAGTGCAGGCTGGGAGCCAATTAATTAGTGCACCAGCTCCCAGCTGCCAGCCCCACTCCCAGGGAGCTGGCTGTCACCCCATGCTGCAGTCCCTGATACAGAGCCAGCAGCATGGGGCATCAGCTGGTGCACGCTGGAAGCTGGCTTTTAAGCCGGCTCCTGGGGAGCTGACCTGCCACCCTGTGCTACAGGCTCTGACATAGAGCCAGTAGAATGTGCGGCAGCCGTGCAGGGAATTGACTTTTAACTGTTATGGAAACTGATAAGCTCAAGCTTATATCAGTTAACCATTTAAACTGTTACACTTTTACATCCCCAACTGCAATAGGCTTTGCTACACCTACACAACAAGGCCATCACTGGTTAAAATTCAAAGGTGACTGAAGGGAAAGGATCATTATGGACCTGGGTTACAAAAAGAGACTAGAGGGGGCCACCAAGGATGTGCCAATGCACTATGGAAAGGAAAGGGTACACCGGGCACCCAGACAGCCTCTATGCTTTCTCCCCAGAAAGAGTACTTGCTGAAAGCTGAGTCCTGCCTACGCTCACGCCCATCACCTGGGCAGCCACCATTACTGGGGGAGGAGAATGAGAAGGTACAAGGGGTAGGGCAATCTCTTCCCCTGCTAGTTCAGTACCTCAAAATACAGGCTCAGCAACGTGGCACTTGCATCTGAAGTGGCTCCTACTTCCTGACCAGGCTGGCCTTGGGGCAGTTGTCAAGCCAAGCACGTCTCTTTAATATCTCAGCCTCCGTAGCTCAACACAGGCAAGGAGAAGGGACTGGGTCACATTCCCACTGGATATGCACTATGCAAAGCAAGCCTTTCGCCCCTGCAGACTACGCCTTCCACTGCACGTTAGAAAGGCATGTTTCCCATAGAGCGGACAGAGCAGGACCCAGCCTACTCAGCAGCCTTGCAGCTCTGGGCAGGTGCATGTTCTAGAACATGACTGGGACAGCTGGTGCAGAGGTTTGCCTGAGGAAATAAAAGGACCCCTTATACCTTTCATCAGCCTACTATTCTCAGCCAGCCCGTAGACTCCAATACGCAGAACCCAGAGCTTCTTCTACCCAACCCTTCCCGGCTGGGCGTGTGTTCTGGGGCCAGTCCTGCAGCACCTACTGAAATGAATAGCGCCACTGTCCTCTCAGGCGAGTCAAACATACACCGGGCCCTTCTTGGGTGCAGTGGCCAGCAGTCTTGCCAAAGGTCTCCTGTGCACAGAAAGAACAGTAACGCTACCATCTCCAATGTCGTATTTCCAGTGGTTCACCAATGAGAAGTGTTTCAAACTCTCTCATTTAATCCTGGAGAAGTTTCAACAGACCCTCTGGATTAAAGCGACAGTGGGCCAAGCCTTCCCACATGCACAGGTATTTCCCTAGTAAGTACAGAGCTCTCTGCTTAGACTGCTTCTCCCACCACATCCTTCACTGCTTCTTCCAAGGCCATCAACAGCTGCAGCCCCCCTCAAAAATACTGAACAGACAAGTAGGTTTAAGAGCATCCAGGATGCTGCACAAACCCCTGAAAGCCCAGGAAATGGCTGCTGTGGATCAGCTCACGTTGCAATCCCAATCTTCCATCACCACCTGGCCTGGTTCTAACACACTTAACACTGGATTCCCCTTTGCCCAAGAAGGTTAGAAACTCAGATTGATCTTGACGAGACAGGTACTATGTCCTTTTTGTTTAAGAAATGGCATGAAGCCTTTACTCAGCACAGTGGCTCAAATACTTGGCAAAGCATTTCCCCTCACATTCTGCCCCCGCCCCATGTGGTTACCTGGAAGATTCCCAAGGTGTACTTTTATCTCAACAGAATTTAATTCTCTCCAGTGTCTAACGCTATTCCAAGCAATCTAAGGAGCTATTCTGCACTCTCACATAAATATGGCTGTCGCACATACTCACTAGCAGCTTTCATGTGGTCTTGGAGGATTTTTTTACATCTGGATAGCAATTGGTCATTAAGACTCATCTCCCCTGGCTTCATGGTGTTTTTTTAAAGTGCTAAGTGATTGGTTCACAGTGTTGTCCAATCTGTTAAGTGCTTTTCCTTTTATTTTTTAGGCCTTGAGCCCATGTAGAGTTTTAAGACCCAAGCAAGTGATCTAACTTAGTAAGTTTCCCCCATTCTATACTTGACAGGTTATAAAAGGACATTTGATTAAAAATACTGGTATCTTCAGTGGTAACTTCTTTCTATGAAGTCTTAACCCAGCATGAATCCTTGTGGCATAGAAACTTGTGGTCCTAGTGGCATTACAGAGATGACAGTTTGTTTTCTGGCCCACTGTAATTGCACTAGTCTAAAAGCCCAGTGCTTGGCTGAAGGCTCCTGTGTCTTTAACAGACACAAATAGCTCTAGTGCAGAGATCCTGAGTAGCACAGTTGTTTCCTCTCATACAACCAGGAAACTGGAACATGTCACCATAGAAATAGTTATGATCAAGACCCTGGTTCTCATCTCTTTCCAGAAAGCCACCAACTGCTGTTGGCTGAATGTCTCATAATAACTTGCTTCTCCTCTGGACTGAAGTGCAGTATAGTTAATATGGCAGTTAGTGTCTGCTGACGGCCCAATGAGTTTGGCAAAGTCAAGAATCGATAGACAATGTTCTTGAGATATTCCAGGTTGGCTCCCTCTCTGCTCTTATCCCTTACATTTTTCTGGATATGATCTTGAAGGATGGATACCTCTTCCCTATGCTTCTCCTCCTCAACCAAAAGTCTCTCCTGGAGCTGGTGAACTTCCACGTCCAGTTTGTGCTTCTGTTTCCTCAGGGCTACAATTTCTACTCCTTTCCGGGCCAGCTGCTCCGCATACAGAAAGAAAGTGGGCTCATTGGTGGCAGCAAGCTGCAGAGCCTGGGTGAGGTTCTCAGAAGAGACTGCACTCATTAAATCATCACTGCTCATGTCACTGCCTGGTGGTAGGTAGTTTTTGGGTCCTTGAAGCCCGTAAGGTACGGCTACTGACCTCAACTGCTCCAACTCTTGGTCCTTCTCTGACAGCACAGCTAGTGCTCTGTCCCGCTGCTTGTGCATCTCTTCCTCCAGCTTTAGTGCCCTTTCCCTGTAATCCAGCTGGCACTTCTCTAGCTCTTGCCTGTGGAGCTGCTGCAGGAGGGATGCTTCTTGCTTCTTGGCTTCCATTTCTTGCCTATGTTGCTTCTCCATCTCTTCGCAGGAAAGTCGAAGTGCAACGTATTTCTCCTTCAGATCAGCCAGCTGTTCCTGAGCGTCCTCTAGCTCTTTGGCCAGGTTGCCATCTTTGGCTGACTTATTCTTAAGGACCACTTGTGCCCTCATCTTGTACCTTTCAAATTCCTCCTTCAGTTGCTTCAGCTCTTGTTGGTAATACAGAGCAGTGGCCTTCTCCCCATCACCAGCCTCGGTGCCCTTTGGCAGCTCCAGCTCACAGAGCTTCTCTATGTCTAGGGCTGGTTGACTGTTTTTGGATGCCATCTGCAGCAGCTTCTTCAGCTTCTCCATTTTGTCTTTCAGCACATTAACATCCAGGCTGGTCTCCTCAACATGAATGTCCACCGGGGATCGGCTGGAAGCAGCGATGGCCAAAGTCTTATTTTCCAGGTCTAGCTGCACAATGCGGTCCTTTAGTTTCTGAATGGTCATTTGGTCTTTTTGTTTGGCTTTTTCATACGTGCCAAGCAGCTCTGACACCTCGGAGACCTGGCTTTCCAAGCTGGCCACTCGACGCTCTTCCATCTGGGCATGCTGACGGAGCTGTTCTTCTGCCTGTGCAGTCTGGAAACAAAAGGAGGTCAGACAGGTTACACTTCTGGAAATGTGGCAGGAATAAACATTGGACTCCTGAGCCCTAGGCTAGCACCGTGCCCTCTGGGCCATCCTTCCTCTCTCTCAATCAATCTGAGCTATTACACAGCTACTCTGTCCCATATTTTAAAGGATAAACTTTAAAAGGACCAAATGAAACAAGAAACAATTTTGTATTTGCATTCCCAATTCTCAAGCAAGAAGTGCTGCTGTGCCACACCATTCCTGGCAGCAAGGGGTGTGCTAGCAATGGATTTTGCCAGGGCCCAGTGTTCTTATGGGATTTCTCACAATCTGTGTGTAATCTAAAGTATGCAGTACTCCCAACTGCACTGGGTATCTCTGCAGCATCTTGAAGAACTAGTATCTTGGACTCCTCTAGCTAGAGGCCAGTGTCGAAGGACAAGCCCAGAGAGGAGTGCAAGACTGGCGATAAAAATGAATTAATGCCCACGTGTTATCTGCTAGGAGAAATTCTCTAGATACTGCCAAATCCAGAGGGAAAGAAAGACTTCAGGAATGCTAAAAGGAGGAATTGGGAGACTTTATTCTGGAATTCTTTCAGCAGCAAATCCAATTATTGGAGATTACTTCTAGGCCCACTAATCTGGGACTATCTACTCATCGATCTCTTCCTTCATATTCTGGTTTCTGCCAATCTCTCCCCCCACGTGCATATGAGAAACCTTTGCCCTGTTTATCTCCCCTCCCCAGCAGGTCAAACTTCACAGAGTGATCACAAAGGGCCTCAATAGCAGAGCGTCTTTAGGAATGCTATGAAACTTATAAGGACAGCACAAGACATCATGTTGCTCCCATCAACACTGAGGAGCAATTGCCAATAGCAGCATAGGATCTTTCACAAGGGAACAAACAATGGTCCTTCTATTTGGTATCTGGCTGTCAAGGAGGGTGTCAAAATCCATAAGAATGTCCAGACTGGGTCAGAACAAAGGTCCATCCTGCCCAGTGTCTGGTCTTCCAACAGTGGCCAATGCCAGATGCCCCAGAGGGAGTGAACAGAACAGGGAATCATCATGTGATCCCTCTCCTGTTATCCAGACAAACAAGAGGCTAGGGACACCATTCCTACCCACCCCGGCTAACAGCCATTGATGGATCTAACCTCCATGAATCTATCTAGCTCTTTTTTGAATCCTGTTAAGTCCTGGTCTTCACCACATCCTCTGGCAAGGAGTTCCACAGGTCGACTGTGTGCTGCATGATGAAAAACTTCCTTTTGTTTTAAACCTGCTGCCTATGAATTTCACCTGGTGACCCCTACTTCTTATATTGTGGGACTCCATACCAGCTGGAGGGTCACAGGCACTCTGAGCTGGGTACTGTGCTTCGTACTGACAGGTCCCATTCCCTGACTGAAGTGCCACTTGCTACTTATTAATTTCATTTGGTGATCCCTAGTTTTTATGTTATGGGAACAAGTAAATACATTTTCCTTATTCACTTTCTCCATACCTATCATGATTTTATAGAGCTCTATCATATCCCCCTTTAGTCTCCTCGTTTCTAAAATGAAAAGTCCCCATCTTTTTAATCTCTCTTCTTATAGCACCCATTCCAAAACCCCTAATAATTTTTGTTGCCCTTTTCTGAACCCTTTCCAATACCAATATATCTTTTTTGAGATGAAGTGGCCACATCTATATGGAATATTCAAGAAGTGGGCATACTATGGATTTACAATCCATCTCATTGTTTATTCCATGCAGTACCAGGAAAAGAGGAAAGATGTTTTTCATGACCCCAGTTGGTGAGCAGCTCAGCCCCTGAAGGTGGAGAGTTAAAAGCCACTCTCATTTCACCTTATCTTACTGAATTATTTACCTCAGCATCCACTGACAGGAAGCGCTGTTTGTTTGTTTGTTTGTAATACACTACATTACTTAGGGATGTTGAAATGAATTTATTTAGGTAAAGGTGTAACCGCTGAGAATTTCAGTGGTTACACATTTACACACCAAAGGGTGGGAGGAAGCATGTAACTGTGAAGGTCAATGACACATTTACACGTTCACATCCCTAATTACAATTATTTCATTCTATTAGAATAGTTTCAATTTGCACTGCTCCTATCACTGCAGACTCTTGAAAAGTTTTACAAAGGTACAGTCACAGGAACTGCCACAATGCTTAGAACAGTGCTCTATCCACTGGTCTCTGACAGTGGCCTGGGTAATGTGCTTCAGAAGGTATATGAAACTATAATGGACAATTATGGCACAGTTCCTTATAAAACAAGTTTCTTCCTACTCCTACAGTGGTTGACCTATGCTCCTGAAGCACAGCAGTTTGAATCCTTATTAAGAAGGAATTCCTTCTAATGGAACAGTAGATTTTTCTCTCATTTATGGTCCTATGAAGACGCAGGATTTATGCCAACCCAAACTCACTACAAATCTCTGTACTCACTAATGCTCTCCTCCTATATAATAGGTTGGCTAGTACACCCTGGTGTACCAACAAAGAATTACCTTTTTCATCTCTTGCAGCAGCTGTGCTTGAAAATGACTCTTGAGGCTGGCCATCTCCTCCTGTAGCTCCTGCAGCCTGGGATCTGGCTTGCTGCTCGTTTCCTGCACGGCCTGCAGCTCTCTCTTCAGCTCCTCCACCACCCTGTTCAGCTGCTTTGTCTGCAGTTCAGACTCTTCCACTCGGTCTGCCATGTACACCCTTCCAGCCAGTGCTTCCCTAGTCTCCTCCAACTTTAGCTCCACATCCTGGCGCAAGGTCCTTTCACCTTGCAGCAGCTTCTGCAGCTCCCGCAGCATCACGGCATGGTCACTCTGCTCTTGGGCCCGGTCATGTTGCTGAGTAATAAGACGAGCTTTGGTCTCTGCCAGCTGCTCCTGGACACACTTCATCTCTGCCTCCAACTTGCTCCTCTCTTCCTCAGCCTTTTTACTGGCCTCATCCAGGTCCTGCTTCATCTTTTTCTTGTCTGCTTGGTACGAGGCTTCCATGCGGGATTTCTCCTGGGTGACTGTAGCCAGGGAGCTGGTTAAGGTGGCCAGTTGAGTCTTCAGCTGGAGCACCCTTTTGTCAGTCTCACTAGCCGCGCCTGGCACATCCCCACTGCTCGTGCTGACCCCACTCTCCGACTCGCTCGCCTCCTCCGATTTCAGGGGGGGCCCCCCAGCTCCGGTTCGCTCATCGTCCGTCCCCAGTTCACCCTTGGCACTGGCCAAGCTGGCAGCCGTGTCCACACTGGTGGCCGTGCCCGTGCTGTCCTCGCTGTGCGCGGAACTCCGGTCATCCGCACAGTCGGCAAGGGACACGCCGGAGTGGGCAGCGCCCGGGGGCGGGGGGCCACCCAGGCCCGCGTCGGTCTCGTGGGACACGGACAAGACTTTCAAGCTGGCTTCCAAGGCTTCCTTCTCGGCCAGCAGGCTCTTGTAGGCCCGCACCACGTCCCCCAGGCGCGTCTGGTACTGGAGCAGCTGCTTCCGCTGCGCCTCCACGGTCTCCGCGAGCTCCCTGCGGCTGGGGCCGCCCCCGAAGCTCATCCCGAACTTCTCCATGGCGGGAGGGGGGGGCTCGGGCAGCCCCCGGGGAAGGCGCAGACTCCGGAGTGACTCCGGTTCCGTCACAGCCCCCCCCCCCCCGGGATCGCGCCCCCCTCAGCGGGCGGGCGGGAAGAGGCCGCCCGCTCGGTGTTTCGGCGGGACGGGGAGAGGCCGGCCCCTCCCCCCGCCGCTCCTCACACGTCAGCAAGGCGGCTCTGCTCACCCGGACCTCCCTCCGTCACGCCCGGCCCACCCTCATCACGCCTGCGCGTAAACCGCCGCTCCCCGGCCCGCGAGCCTCGCGCTTGCGCACCCCGCGCCTCTCGCGGCCAACGCGCCTGCGCCCAGGACGCAGGTCACCAACCGACGCTCGCCGCTCTTGAGGTTCCCCGCTAACGGTCGCTACGCGTGCGCGTATGGCGTCATTTCCCCCCCCCGGGGGCCAACGGTCGCCGCGCATGCGCGCATATCTCAGCGCTCTACCTGCTGGCCCCGCTTCTTTCTCACTGCGCATGTGCCGATTGCAGTAGCCTTTTGACTCTTCTGCCCAGGTCGCAGCGCCCAAGTGCGCAGGTGCGCTCCTCGGGAAGGGGCGGGGCTATGAGATTTGGGGGCGGGGCTCCGAGGCAGTAGCTGCCACGTGGGGAGGGAGGCGCTGCACGGCTGCAGGAGGGGACCGGTTCCCTAGCTAGGGCCGGGGCGGGAGCTGCCTTTGCCCGAGGCCCTGAGCAGGCGATGCGGGGGCCCGGCAGAGGCGTGTTCAGCCCCACGGAGCCGGCCTCCTTCCTCCCGTGGGGGCCCGCCCCCACCCCGCCCCACTATCCTGTTGGGCTGGTTCCTGCTCAGCAGCGAGCCTCTGCCCCGGCCCACGGGCAGGGACGTGTCGCCGGGCCCGCTCAGCGTGGCTCCGTGGAGAAGTCACTTCCTAGCCCTGGGTCGCTCGGGCTCTGCCGGTCCGGCATGCTAGGGGCAAGGTGGGTGAAGCTGCGATGTCTTCCCCGCGGGTGAAAACCAGAAGCCTGTGAGACCCAGAGCACCTTGTTAGGTCCAGCGGAAGTTGGTCCAATAAAGGCTGTTCCCTCACCCACTGTTGTCTCTCGTGGCCGGTGGGGGAAAGCATGGCCCATAGGGAGGTTGCTCCTAGCTAGAACCCCATCTCTGGGATGATTTATGATCAGAGGGGTAGCCCCCGTTAGTCTGTAATGGGAAAAACTTAAGAAAAACCCCAAGGCTGTGTCTACATTGGCGCAATCTTGCGCCAAAGCGGTGGCTTTTGTGCAAAAACTTGCTGCCTGGCTACACTGGCCGCGAGATCTTGCGCAAGAACACTGACGTTCTAATGTGTGAAATCAGGGCTTCTTGCACAAGAACTATGATGCTCTCACTCAGGAATAAGCCCTCTTGTGTAACTGTTCTTGCGCAGAGGCCAGTGTAGATAGGCAACATGAATTTCTTGCCCAGGAAAGCCCTTTGGTTAAAATGGCCATCGGAGCTTTCTTGCGCAAGAGAGCGTCTACACTGGCATGGATGCTCTTGTGCAAAAGCACATCTCTTACGCAAAGGCACATGCCAGTGTAGATGCTCTCGTGCGCAAATACTTTAACGCAAGAACTCTTGCGTTAAAGAGTATTTGTGCAAGATCATGCCAATGTAGACATAGCCTAAGTCTTGCAGCACCTTAAAGACTAACAAAACAAGTGTAGTTTTCATTTAAAAAAGCCCCTTGGAATGCAAAAGGCAGCCCAGGTACACCAGGCAGTCAGCGACAATAGCTCCAGAGGGGTGGACTGTCCCATTCAGATTAATTTCAAGCCCTGCTGCCATTTCCAAGCGGTGTGACCTCACTGCAGGGCCCTGGCACAGGGTGGGATCCAGGAGTATCACCAGCATTGTGCCTAGAGCCCTGGAGCTGCAGGGAGCAGAAGTTTCAGGGTGAGGGAGCAGGACTCCCCCAGAAACGGGGCTCTGGCAGGATTCAAGGGATTGTGGCCCTTTCTAGAGACGGGGTAGTGTAGCTCCTGGGGGCGTGGCTAGCACTTGAAGAGGCGGAGCTCGCGGTGCAAGGGTGGGGCCAATGTGTAGGAGGCGGGGCTATCGGTAGAGGGCGTGGCTCCTGCGGAGGATCGCGCTGTTGCTAGCGTCCAGGATCCTCGAGGAGGCGGAGCTAGTGCTGCAGGGGCGGGGCTCTTGCAGGAGGCGACTGACGGCGCCTGGCCACGTGCCCATGCTTCTGGGGCGGGGCCACTGCCACGGGGCGGGGCTCGTTCTACAGGTATCGGAGTGTTGCCGGGTTTGGGGCTCTGCCAAGGGGCGGGACTAAGGCGGACGGGGGCGGGGCTCTTTCAGGAGGCGGGGTTAAGGCTCGGGAGCGGGTTCTGTGTGGGGGGCTCTGTCAGGAGGCGGGATTAAGGCGGGAGGGGGCGGGGCTATGGCTGGGGGGCTCGTCTAGGGGGCGGGGCTCTGATGCGAGGGAGCCTATGACAGGGTGGACGGGGCTCTGACGGGGCGGGGCTAAGACTCGGGAGGAGGCTCTGTGGGGGCGGCTCTGCCAGGAGGCGGGGCTACGGCGGGCGGGGCGGGGCTGTGCCAGGGGCGGGGCTAAGACTCGCTAGGGAGCTCTGTGGGGGGGGGAATCTGCCAGGAGGCGGGGCTAAGGCTCGTTGGGGGGCTCTGTGGGGGGGGAATCTGCCAGGAGGCGGGGCTAAGGCTCGGTGGGGGGCTCTGCCGAGGGCGGGGCTAAGGCTCGTTGGGGGGGCTCTGCCGAGGGCAGGGCTACGGCGGGCGGGGGCGGGGGCGGGGCTGTGCCAGGGGCGGGGCTAAGACTCGCTAGGGAGCTCTGGGGGCGGGGATCTGCCAGGAGGCGGGGCTAAGGCTCGGTGGGGGGGGGCTCTGCCGAGGGCGGGGCTACAGCGGGCGGGGGCGGGGCCAAGGCGGGGGCGGGGGCGGGGCCAGGCTGCTCGCAGCGGCGGTGTCGGCAGGCTCGGGGCGCAGCGCGGCTCCCGCTCCCCAGCCATGGGCCTCACGGTCTCCGCCATCTTCTCGCGGATCTTCGGCAAGAAGCAGATGCGGATCCTCATGGGTGAGGCCGCGTCCCCCCCTCCCACCCCCGGGGGGGCCCTACGGGCGGGGGGGGGGACGCAGGGCCGGGGGGGCCCTACGGGCGGGGGGGGGGACGCAGGGCCGGGGGGGCCCAACGGGCAGGGGGGGGGACGCAGGGCCGGGGGGGCCCTACGGGCGGGGGGGGGGACGCAGGGCCGGGGGGGCCCAACGGGCAGGGGGGGGGACGCAGGGCCGGGGGGGCCCTACGGGCGGGGGGGGGGACGCAGGGCCGGGGGGGCCCAACGGGCAGGGGGGGGGACGCAGGGCCGGGGGGGCCCTACGGGCGGGGGGGGGACGCGGGGCCAGGGGGGGCCCTACGGGCGGGGGGGGGATGCAGGGCGGGGGGGGCCCTACGGGCCGGGGGGGGACGCAGGGCCGGGGGGGCCCTACGGGCCGGGGGGGGACGCAGGGCCGGGGGGGCCCAACGGGCAGGGGGGGGATGCAGGGCTCTGGAGAATGGGGAGGGCTGTGTTCCTGGGGGGCAGTGGGGTTGGGTTGCGGGACTGGGGGGGGCAGGGCGATATGGGGAGAGGGGCGGGATGCAGGGCGGGGGGGTGCAGGGCTCTGGAGAATGGGGAGGGCTGTGTTCCTGGGGGGCAGTGGGGTTGGGTTGCGGGACTGGGGGGGGCAGGGCGATATGGGGAGAGGGGCGGGATGCAGGGCGGGGGGGTGCAGGGCTCTGGAGAATGGGGAGGGCTGTGTTCCTGGGGGGCAGTGGGGTTGGGTTGCGGGACTGGGGGGGGCAGGGCGATATGGGGGGAGGGGCGGGATGCAGGGCGGGGGGTGCAGGGCTCTGGAGAATGGGGAGGGCTGTGTTCCTGGGGGGCAGTGGGGTTGGGTTGCGGGACTGGGGGGGGCAGGGTGATATGGGGAGAGGGGCGGGATGCAGGGCGGGGGGGTGCAGGGCTCTGGAGAATGGGCAGGGCTGTGTTCCTGGGGGGCAGTGGGGTTGGGTTGCAGGACGGGGGGGGTGTTAACCCCCCTGTGCGCTCAGTTCCTCCATCCCAAGGTAGGTCAGTACTTTGACGGTGGGAGCGGAGGCGCTGGGCCGTCGGGGCTGGCAGCCTGGAGCAGTGGTGGGGCAGTCGGCTCTACCCTGGCGCTGCCAGCAGCTGCCCTTATCCCAGAGCATCGGGGAGGGCAGCCATTGCCTGGTGGAGACGTGCCCTGCAGAGCTGAGCGGCCCTGCCGAGCCAGAGCACCTGCTCTTCCTGCATTGTCCAGCTGCCTCTTGCCCTCTGCCAGGAGGGGCTGGGCTCACGACTGGCCCGTCCCCCCCCCAGTTTGAGACCCATGCGAGTGAGGGGTCCTGTGCCTCCCCCACCCGTTGGTTTCTGCAGGTTTAGAGAGCACACCTCAAGGAGAGGCCAGTGACTCGCTGGGCAATGAGGATCGTAGGCGCAGGCTCCCTCCACGTCCCCCAGGCATAGGCTCCCTCTGCAGACGGCAACAGGGTTTGAGCTTGTTGTTTGCTGGGTGTGAAGAGCTCTTGGTGACAGAGAGGCCAGAATTGTGTCCCTGAACCAGGGGGGAGGAGGTAGCCGAGCCAACAGCCCTGGCCTAGGAGAGGGGCTTGAACCCGGTAGCCATCAGGCCAGTCTCTCCGAAACGCAGTTCGGATTGGGCACCGGAGCGCCTCCTGACCCCGTGGCAGCTGGATGCTCCAGCCAGCGGATGCTTGCGCTGTGGCGGGGTGCGCGCTCTCGTGCCAGAGATGGGGTCCGAGCCACTCAGCAGGATCAGCGGGGCCGGTGCCTTCAGCGGGTGCCCCAGGCTAGCCCAATTGACGCCTCGTGGGGAGGGAAGTGCCCCGAGATCCAGGCTGCGCGGGGGACCGAGGCTGGCTGTGGTCCGCTCGGCTCGCCTGGCTTTGAGTTGGCGACGGCAGCTCTGGCTCGCTTTGCAGTGCACGGCGTGAGCAGGGGGCTGTTAACCCTGCCAGCTTGGAGCAGGGGGTTTACAGAGCCTGGTGGAGGAGGGGATCTATCCGCCCAGTTGCAGGGCAAATAAGTAAGAATGGCAGATTTGGAGGGGGGTGGGTTCTGCAAGATAGGGTGACGCCCCTTCTTATTGAGCAGAAGCTCCTGGCTGTTGGACAGGCACGTTCCTGGAGTGCTCCAGGTTCAGCCCATCTGTGCAAGCTCCTTTCCACCTCCATGCACCCTATTTCTGATTGGGGGGTGGGTGCTCAGTCTCCGTGAGCCAATCAAGGGCCAGCCAGGCAGGGCCTCTTGTGCTTGTAGTTTGGTGAGGGAGACAAACTGGCCTGGGTGCTGCTTCCGGGAGACACAGAACAGCTGTCGGACTCGTGCCTTGCCAGCGTGTTCGATAGCTTGTTCCCGGTACCCTGAGCTAGCCCGCTCCTCGGGCAGCGTCCTTCTGGGCCATCCTTGTAAAGTCTGGGACTCGGATGTGGGTCCGACCAAGCAGAGGAGAAAAGGGAAACCGAATTCCCACAGATCCCTGTCCTCTGCTGTTCTGTAAAAAGCACCTTGTCTTTTTGGGTGGGGAGACTCTGGTCTGAACTGTCTGGATGCTCCCGTGTTCTGCCCCACGCCGGACTCTGCTGTTCACTGGCTATGGCTCGTGGAGCTGGGGCTTGAGGGGTATCTGCTCTAGGGACGTTAAATATCGAGTAATTGACTATTTGATTAGTCGGTAGGACGCCTCTGTCTTTTAGCTCTAGGTCTGTTGCTACACTTGAAAGGCAAAAGCGCCGTGTGGAGCCCAGGGTCAGCGGGGGACTCTCCTGATGACCCCGGGCTCCGCTGCTTTGAAACGCCGCATGCAGCCTGGGGACACCCCAGCTGGCCGGGCTGCATGCGGTGTTTCAAAGCAGTAGCGCCACATGGAGCCCGGGATCTGGCCCCAGACTCCACACAGCACTGCTGCTTTGAAATACCCCCTCCTCTTCTCTCCTCTCCCCCCCCCCCCCGCTGCCTCTTTCTGATAGAGGCAGCAAAGGGGGGAAGCGACTAGTCGACTAGGCTGTCGACTACTCATTGGTGATAGGGATGTACAGAGCTGGCCCACCTCAGCAATTCCTGCCCTGGGCATCTGGGCACTGGAGGGAGCAGAATGTTTGGGAATCTCGCCTGATTCTCCCCTCAGAGCTGATCACCGCAGAGCGCTCTGGGGAGCAGGCGCTTGGAGCTCTGCCCCACAGCGGGCGGGTGTGCTTCGTCTTCTCTGGGCTATCTCAGGCTTGGAAGGCCCCAAAAGGCCGGGGAGGGGGGTGAGTTTCATACTAGGCAGACCTCTTGCGTGAATGGATGCGCCGTGGCAGCCCTGCGGTAGGCTGTGCACAAGGGGACGTGGGTGGGTTTGTCTGGTTAGAACGGTTCTGTCTGAGCCCCGGGGCGCATGCACGTGGCTCTTAGAGCGGTTAGCGTTGTTCTGCAGCACCTCCTGGAAAGAGGGGGTGCTGTTTGCTATTTGCTGGGGTGGGCATGCTCCTGGGGGACACGTGGGGGTGGGGGCTGCAGGCAGGAGCCGTGTGCCTGTCTGCACCCCCCTGCTGGGAAGTGATCATTCCCCCTCTGTCTCGCCGTTTCAGTCGGACTGGACGCTGCTGGTAAAACCACCATCCTGTACAAGCTGAAGCTGGGCGAGATCGTCACCACCATCCCCACCATCGGTAAGTGGCGAAAAGCCGCGCCCTGTGTCTGGTCTGCCTCTGCCAGCAGGAGGGGGGAGTGTGCCCAGGTTTGCAAGCTCTGTGAAGCGACCCCCATCTCGGGCTGGCAGTGGGGCTGTGCTTCCAGGCGGCTCCCCTGGTGCTAGCAGGGCGGTGTTGGTGAGCGGTGGCTGTGTTGTGGCATTGTTATGCAGTGGTTTTTCGGGATGGGAGCTGGACAGGATGGCTCCTGTTGCGTCGCTGGAGGGGCCTTTAAACGGCAGTGCAGCTTGTGTGACTTGCTGGGCTTCGGCCGCACCTGACGAGGTACCACGGTTCCCCAGAGTCTCCTCCGCTTGCAGGGCTAGACTTCCCCAGCCGCGATCCTTGTACCAGCCCGGCCCGAGGAGCCTGCTAACACAGGGTCATCCCGATGCGTGTGCACCCATCCAGCCTGCACCACTGTCTGTGTTCCTAGCCCCCTGGCTGGGTGTCTCAGCCCTGCTCCCGACGCACACAGCATGCGAGGGGCTGGTCTGATGGCTCGCGTGGCTGCGGCAGAAGAAAGAGGCTTCCTGTCAGTTCAGCTCTGCGGTGTTTATCTCGCATGTTGTCTGTGACGCCGGTGTAGCAAGCGAGGGACTTGCCTGGGCCAGGCACAGCCGAGGCAGATGCTGTGCAAACGCCCCCACATGCCTGTCAGTAGAGCTCCTTTCTCTGCCGCTACCGTCCTGGGCTCCTTGCCAAGCTCTGCTGCTTTTCCTCTCCTGCCCCAGCCCTAGGCTCCCCGGGCACGGCTTTTCCGATGCCCCTGGTCCCAATGCCCTGCCCCCGCCTGTTCCATTCCCTGCCCCCACATCCCTTGCTATTGTCACGGGGCTTGTAAGTCGAGAGCTGACACCTACGCAGAGGAGCCAGTAGCTGATGGTTCGTGTTAGCAGAGCAGATTGGGTTGCTGGGACGGACCCTTGTCACGTTGAAAGGCTCGCTCTGGCGCTGTACACGTCGTCTGACCTTGATTTGGCCTTCGCCGCGATGTAGCCAAACTTGTATTTGTCAGCCGTGCGTAGCCCTGCTGCCTGCGGTACAGGTGTGTGTGTGTGTGTGTGTGTGTGTGTGTGTGTGAATAAAAAGGGGTAATAGGAGTATTTTGATTATGGGAAATGGACTAGAGTAAAGCTGAGTGGCAGTTCCCTTCCGGTCATTCCAGTCTGAGATGTAGTGGGGTAAAAATGCCTCCCTCTTGTCCCTCGTGACATCAGTATAGTCGTGAAGGTTTTTCGCCTTCCTCTGTAGCATGGGGCACGGATCACTTGCTGGAGGATTCTCTGCATCTTGGGATCCTTAAACCATTTGAGGACTTCAATATCTGAGAGAGAGGGGAGAGGGTTATTCCAGGAGTGGGTGGGTGAGATTCTGTGGCCTGCACTGTGCAGGGGGTCAGACTAGATGATCGTAATGGTCCCTTCTGACCTTAGTCTATGAGTGTGTATTCAGACTCGTCTGCCTGCTTGAGACACAAAGTAGGAGGATGTGCTTTGCGCGCTGCTGGGCAGAACGACTTGGCAAGCTCAAGGCTGGCTAAGCCGGAGTTTGCCACGCAGAATTCCCTGCTAGCAGGTGAGCATGAGCTGGAAGGCACCCCGGCTTGGCCCTCCCAGCCTAGGCGAGCTGACAGCTAGCGGCTGGGAAGCAGTGTGCTGAGGGAGCCGGCCGTACGGGTGGAGGTGTGTAATCCCATGGCATAGCTGCATTGCACAGTGGATGGCTATGCGCTCTGGGGGGCTAGTCCATTTCCCCTCCCCCACACGGAGAAGGATGCTGCACTGCATCTGATCTTGCTTGACGCCCCTCCGCGGTGCCTGCCACCCCATGAATCCTCCCCCCAAGCTCATGCACCCCCACCCCCATCCTCTTGTGGTGTCTGCGCTGGCGGTGGCTGGTACTTCCTGTCGGGGCCTGCCAATTTTCAGGCTGCCACGGCGAGGAGCCATCTTCAGCAGCGGCTCGCGTGTGTTCCTACTGACACCCGGTCTCCTCTCGCTCCTGCCGCCCTCACAGGCTTCAACGTCGAGACCGTGGAATACAAGAACATCTGCTTCACCGTGTGGGACGTGGGCGGCCAGGACAAGATCCGGCCCCTGTGGAGACACTACTTCCAGAACACGCAGGTGGGCGGCGCGGCACAGCCGCTGGGAGGGGGACCTCTGGGCAGGGGGGATTGTTGTACAGGGATCCACTGAGCCTCTCCAGATTGGAATAGGACGTAGCCACGGCTTCCACGGCAAAGAACCTGGTGGACCTAGTCCCGTGGGCACTGCTCCTGCCCTCCCCTGGTCACAGCAGCTTTGGCCTTCCCAGCATTTCGTGGCTGCCCACTGACCCGGGATGTTAAATTGCGTCGAGTCAACAAATTGACTGGTCGATGGAGTTTCCATCGATAAGGGAGAAACCGCAGGGCCACAGCAGGTTTGCTCCCGGCTCGAGGAGCTATAACCCCACTGCGGCTCTGCCTTTAAATCTATTAGGAAGTGCTAGGCTCTTCATGCTTTTAAAAGGCTGGAGTGCAGCGGGGAGGGAGGGGAACAGGCATGAGCCGGGACAGCTGATTCCTGGCTCTCACCCGTGCCTCTGCCTCCCCTGCAACCCACAGAGATGGTGCTTTTAAGCCGGCTCCCCCCAGCACCGGCTCCTGCTCCCCTACCCTTGCTGCCGCTCTCTGATGGAGGCAGCAAGGGGAGAATCAACTATTCGAGTTCCTTTTTGATTACCCGATAGGCCTATGCTTGCCGGCCAGTTGCTTACATCCCTACCACCGACCCCTTCCTGTGGGGGTAGCAAGGTCACGTAGGGGGGAGATGGCTAAAGATTCTGCAACGGGGGCTTTGGGAAAGTACCCCAGGGCATTCCCTGCCCCCGCGAGGAAGTGGCGGGGGGAGAGGCGGGGTTTGCTCGGCCCGAAGAAGCACGCCAGCCCTAGTTGCTGACTTGGAGAAAGGCTTTGGAGAAGAGATGGGGGTGGGCAGGGCTTGTTCCTTATAGTGGGCCCCGGCAGTGGCACAGTGCCAACGGGCTGGTGTGTCTCTTTCCTAGGGGCTCATATTTGTTGTGGACAGCAATGACCGAGAGCGAGTGCAGGAGTCTGCGGATGAGCTACAGAAGATGGTGAGCGGGGAGTGTGGCTTGGAGCGAGACACCAGGCATTCAGCCCTGGGGAGGGCAGGTGGAGCATACAAGTGCGATGGGATCTTCCGGGTGGGAAGGCCTAGCGGCCGAGGGGTAATAGGACATGGATCTAGGGCGCCTGAGGCTCTCTAGAGCCCTGAGTCAGAGTCCTGTCTGGAGCAGGAGCTCCAAACGAACAGGAAGTTTGCGTATCCCCAAGCTTAGACGCCTAGATGCTATTGCAGCAGACACGCCTGCATTCAGAGGTCACCTATGCAGGCCTGGAGATCCCTGGTGCTGGGAGTGAATTGAACGTTACTGCTTCCTCGCCGGCGGGGGTGCCCAGTGCTCTACCTTGGGAGCTGAGAAATGAAGTCCGTGTCCCCCCCCGCCCGGAGCTCACTGCTCCGATTGTCCGGACAGTCGCGAGGGCGGGAGGGAGGCAGGCTTTGGGTTGCCCCCATTGTAACCGCTGGGGCGCTGAGAAGGGCCTTGCCTGGGGTCTTCCAGGGAGTCGATGGTAGCGGTGGGAATGGAACTAGATTTTTGGAGTCCCGGATCGGTACCTGCGACTGGCCCTAGGAGCCAGCTGGTTTCCCGGGCTGCCTTCCCGCTCCGCCCGGGCTGAGCTGGCTCGGCCTCCCCTCTTGCAGCTGCAGGAGGACGAGCTGCGGGACGCGGTCTTGCTGGTGTTTGCTAACAAGCAGGACATGCCCAACGCCATGGCGGTGAGCGAGCTGACGGACAAGCTGGGCCTGCAGACGCTGCGCAGCAGAACCGTGAGTGTGGCTGGGGACGGTGGGCTGCCTGCTCCGTTCCGACCAGCGCTCCAGGGCTCAGCCCCCTGAGCTGTGAAGCTGGCGCAGGGCTGCGGGCCGAGGCCTGGAGTGCGGGTCTCCTGCAGGATTGGGAGGCGCCGTGGCAGAGGGGGTGTGCATGGAGTTTGCACTGTGCCTGGCCCGGTCTCTCTCGGCACCGAGCTGGGGGTTTCCCAGCAATTGTCTCGTTGGGCTGGAGAGACCTGGAGACCTTGCTCGCTGACGAGGACGTGCTCCTGCGTGGATACAAATGTCTGCCTGTGGGTAGACGTCGGTATTCGTGATTGGCAGGGCTCTACTCCCGACAGAGAAGCGTGATTCCCACCGCTCCTGGGCGCCAGCGCCCTGCCCTGGCAGCCCCTCCCAGCAGTGCGACTGTACCACCCACACGCTCATGGTCGCCTGTCTGGGGTCGTACAGTACCAGTGGCGGCAGCAGTGGGGTGGTACAGCTGCATGGCGGGGAGGAGTTGCTGGCGCAGGCTGCTGGCTCCCAGGAGCAACAGGGCCACGTTCCCCGGTTGGGTGCATCATCTCCTGGAAGCGGAGCCCGGTGGCTCAGCGGACACGGACAGATCTCCCCGAGTAGACCTTTGTATCCGCGCGGGGCTGTGGATACGCAGCGGCTGTGTCTAGACTGGCAAGTTTTTCCGCAAAAGCAGCTGCCTTTGTGGAAAAACTTGCCAGCTGTCTACACTGGCCGCTTGAATTTCCGCAAGAACACTGACGATCTCATGTAAGAAGTCAGCGCTTCTTGCGGAAATACAATGCTGCTCCCATTCGGGCAAAAGTCCTTTTGCGCAAAAGGGCCGGTGCAGACAGCTCCGATTTGTTTTGCGGAAAAAAGCCCCGATTGCGAAAATGGCGATCGGGGTTTTTTTGCGGAAAAGTGCGTCTAGATTGGCGCGGACGCTTTTCCGCAAAAAGCACTTTTGTGGAAAAGCGTCCGTGCCAATCTAGACGCTCTTTTCCACAAATGCTTTTAACGGAAAACTTTTCCGTTAAAAGCATTTGCAGAAAATCATGCCAGTGTAGACGTAGCCTGTGTTACAAACTAGCCCAGCAGCCCTCCTGTCCCAAGTGCACGAGGGTGGAGTCATGATCCCCATGTCACAGGTGGGGAAACTGAGGCACCCCCCATTACACCACACGCTGCAGCGCTCTCAGGCTCCTGGCCCACCAAATGCCACCTCCGAGTATTAACTGCTCTGTCTTGCCTGCTGCCTGATTCCCTTCCTTTCCCTTGGTTTTTCAGTGGTACGTGCAAGCAACTTGTGCCACGCAGGGCACTGGTCTCTACGACGGACTGGACTGGCTATCGCATGAGCTCTCCAAGCGCTAGGTGGGTGGCCAGGCGGCCCACAGACCAGACGAGCATCGTGCCCACCTGGGATCGCCCTTCTGGGTTTAGTTAGTTTTTTGGCTTTGTTTTTTTCTCCCCACTGTGACCTCGTCTTCAATGATCTGTGTGTTTATCTGGTAGAACTTGAACCTTGAGGACTTTTCAGGCAGCTCCGCTAGTGCCCGGACAGCACTTTCCTGCTAGCCATCCCACCCCGAGTGCATGTGTTCTCGTTGCGTGGAGCCTGGGCCGGGTCCCCGTGGGGCCCGTTGGAAGGAAGGAAGGAAGGGAAGTGGTGTTCGCTGGGGCGGGCTATGTTCCAGATACCTCCACCGGCAGCTTGGGAGAGATGCCGCAGGGAACAGCCTCGGCCATCCCAGCCCTGCAGAATGGAACCGTTCCTCCTTTTTGTCCTTCCACGAACTTTATAATTGTTCCTCTGGGGGCGGGTGGGGGGCTGGGCCGGGCTGGGACTCTGATTGTCATGTGCTATTGTATATTGAGTAATAAAAACTCCACCAGTTTGTATCCGACGCCCTCTCTCGGTCTCGCCGGCAGGCAATCCCGGCCTTCGTGGGAGAGTTGGGGTCACTAAGGAGGCGAAGAGGGGGAGCTGCAGGGACACACTGGGCTGTAGAGTGTCAGGCTAGGGTCCCCGGTGTGCTGTGCACCTGGCACTGGCGTGAAAAGGGGTTGGGTGCATTGCGCTGGTATCTGGCCGCTCTGAATACGGAGCCTGGCTCCTGGGTGCTCTGCACAGCAGTGTTGGTATCGGCTGTCGCTCCCAGTGTGCCAGGGGCACTGGGACCTGCAGGATGAGACTGGGCATAGGCAGCCAGCTGCTCCAGATGTGGAAGGAGCTGGTGGGATCTGGTTACGCAGCAAGCAGCCTGTTGTCCCATGCGTGGCAGCTGGACTCAGCTGATCCTCTGGATGAAGGCTGAAAGTAATGTAGATTTCCAGAAAGCCTTTCACAAGGTCCCTCGCCAAAGGAAGTTGTCATGGGATAAGAGGGACTGTCCCTCCATGGATTGAGAACTGGTTAAAAGACAGGAAACAACGGGTAGGAATAAATGCTCAGTTTTTTGAGTGGAGAGAGCTAACTAGTGGGGTCCCCCAAGGGTCTGTCCTGGGGCCCATCCTGTTCAACTAATTTATAAATGATCTAGAGAAAGGGGTGTGATGCTGCCTCGGGGTTTCCTTGACTCCTGTCCCCCTCCCCCCCCCAGTGGCACGAACAGACTCCGCCAGCCAGTAGACAAGAGGGGGTTTATTGCTTCTCCATGGATGCAGCACAGCACAGATGTAATCTAGTTACAGGGCCAGGCCTAGGATGGCTCAGACCCCCTTGAGATGGGGGAGCCTGGGCCCCTAAATCCCAGCCCCTTGCTTAGGCTGCTTCCTCCATGATACCAGACAAAAACTGACTCACCTCCAGCCCTGCCCCCCAGACAGGAGTTGGACCCTGCCTTCCTCCTTTTGTGTTTCTCCCTGGGAGGCGACCGGTCAGACAGGTTGTGAGACTCTTGCCTAGTGACTCATCCGCTGTCCTGTTGGGCCGTGCTACAAACAGCCGCCAGTGCAGGTCACCCACTGCCCAAGCCCAGCAACCAGCAAGGCACCCCCATAGCACACTGGGTTATAGAGCAGACCGCATGCCCCCACTGCGTTGCAAGGGGTAAACAGGGAGGTGGCAAAATTTGCAGATGATACCAAACTGCTCAGGGTAGTTAAGAGCAAAGCAGACTGCGAAGAGCTTCAAAAAGACCTCACCAAACTGATTTGGCAACAATATGGCAAATGAAATTTAATGTTAATAAATGTAAAGTAATGTACATTGGAAAAAAGAATCCCGCCTAGACATCCTATATGATGGGGCCTAATTTAGCTATAGCTACTCGAGAGAGATCGTGGAGTCATGGTGGAGAGTTCTCTGAAAGCATCCACTCAGTGCGCAGCAGCAGGCAAAAAAGCAAATAGGGTGTTAGGAGCCATTAAAAAAGGGATAGAGAATAAGACAGGATCTCTTATTGCCTCAATATAAAACCTCGCTCCTAGACTCTGCCCCCCAGCCAAGTGGCCGTCTCTGCCTCCCTTCCTTTGTCTTTCCCCCAGGAAGAGTTTTGCTAACTGCTCTGGCTGGGGATTGCACATCACTGCACAGGGGAACCCTGGGGTACAGAACAGACAGCCCCCCCCCACTACGTCACCACTCCGCATGACACGCACTAGGGTCACCAAATGGAATCAATAAGGAAGTTTTTTGTGTCTCAGTCCAAAGTCAACCTGTGGAACTCCTTGCCTGTGGATGTTGTAAAGACCAGGTGTGACGTAGTGGGGGTACTTGCTGGGCTGTGGTGACCCCTGCTGTCTGGAGCAAGACCCAGCAGGGAAAACCTCATTATGCAAAGCTAATGCCAAACTTGTTGAACCAGTGGCCAGACACCCCCCATGGAGAGGAACAAAGGAAGGTGGAAGGCTGCCCTGGCTGGGGGGCAGGGCTGGAAGTTAGTGAGTTGGTGGCTGGCTGTCTGTGAGGATGGAGGAGACAGCCTAGGGAGAGGAGCTGGAGTTTAGGGGCCCAGTCTCCCCCCAACTCAAGGGGGCCTGAGGCATCCTAGCCCAGCTCTGTGACCAGATTACATCTGTGCTGTGCTGTATCCTGGAGAGGCAATAAACTTCCTCTATTCCACCGGCTGGTGCGGTCTGTTTGTGCCATTTCGGGGTGCAGGAGACAGGAGACCCCCAACGCGCCGTCACACCAGGACTATAGCAGGGTTAAAAAAATAACTAGATAAATGCATGGAGGGTAGGTCCATCAATGGCGATTAGCCAGGATGGGTAGGACTGGTGTCTATAGCTTCTCTTTGTCAGGGGCTGGAAATGGATGACAGGGGAGGGGTCACATGATGATTTCTTGTTTTTTTCATTCCCTCTGGTGCTCGTGGCATTGGCCACTGTGGGCAGACAGGACACTGGGCTAGATGGACCTTTGGTCTGACCCAGTACGGCCGTTCTTATGTCCTATCACAGCCCCCGGGCAGGTGGAGGGGGGCATTGTGATACATCAGTACCTATAAGAAATGTAAGTGTGGGGTGGAGTGCAGGGGGCTCGGGGTAGAGGGTTGGGGTGCGTGGGGAGGCTCGGCACAGATTTGAGGGGTGTGGGGGGAGCCGCCGTGCTGCCCAGCCGCTGGATCCCCCTCACCCTAACGTGCACCCCCTCTGCATGTTGCGCCTCCATCAGGTCGCCCTTGAGCACCACCAGGAAGCAGAGCCTGCCCTCCGGCCAACCCAGATGCTGAAACAGGCCCTGGCCTCTGAGGTGGCGGAGCTGGTCTTCGGGCTGGAGCAGGGCGTCCGGCCCCCTCTGCGGCTCCCAAGCCCTGTGGCACTGAACTGGCCACGCACAAGTCCCAGGGCTGCAGCTGCCAGGGCCCTGTAGGAAGCACGAACTCCCCGCTGCAGAGCTCGGCTGGCGGTGGCGCCTTCTCGGTCGCGTGGGGGCACGCAGTGGCTCAGCAGCGCCTCCACGGCCAGGCCCGGAGCCGCCATGCCTGAGCCTGGGGAGGCTGTGGCGCCTGATCCCGCCCGGCCTGCGCAAGGTCCCGTCGCTATGGCGACTCTGCTAGGCCCCCTCCATCCCAGGGCCGATGGAGCAGGTGCTGCGCAAGCAGGAAAGGGCCCCTCTGGCTCACGCCAGGCGACCTGCGCCCCGCCGGGAGCCGTCAGCCAGCAGCACCGGGCTCCTCGCCCCACCCGCAGAGCCGGCACGCGCAGCTGCCTGGTCCCACAAGTTGTCCAGGGCGGTGGGGCTGGAGCCTGGGTGGGCTGTGGCTGCATGGCCCAAAGTGGCAGCAGCATCCAGATCCCCACCCTCAACCGGCCAATCTCTCACTGGGCCCCCCTGACTGACTTTCGCCTGTGTGCGAGGCCTGCCCTTGTCTCCACGGAGCGATGTCCTGTCGTCCGACGCTGGGGCGCGCGTGTGGCCTGCCCCATCCCACTCTGGTAGCAGCTGGCCCATGGTACCTGATCTGCGATGGCTGATAAATGTCCAGTGGCCGCCTTTTGGGGTTGACGGGTCCTTTGTCCCAGGGCCAGGCCTGGTGCTCAGTTATTGTGTGGTGTGGAGCCCTGCTGTGCAGATGCAACATGCACACTCTAGGAACTCAAGTATATTTGCAAATGTAGTTTAGCACATGTAGTGCACACACCCCAATTTCGTAAGAGAAATAACAAAAAATATAAAACATCTTATTACAAAGACAACTTCTCTAAAAGCGCCGAAAGACTAAAAATAAGAACAAAATGCACCAAAAAGTCAAAAATAAAGTTTTAAGCGAGCGATGTAGGCAAAAGATTGGATGGCGAAGTACGATTCAAAGCGGTCACTAACTGTTAGCCAGCCAATCGTTCTGCCAGTAGGCCAGGAGCTGCGCTGCACGGATCCCAGCGGGCTGCCTGCGGGAGCTGGCGGGGGGGCCGAGAACTGTGCAGCATGGCACGGAGCCAAGCGGGCCACCTCCAGGAACTGGCAGGGGCGACCGTATTGGCGTGTGCGCAGGAGCGGCAAGTTGAAAGTCCCATGCCAGACAGACAAGCACGGTGGGCGCTTAATAGAAAGATTGTGCATCTGTATTTCGTACCTTGTGCTCACCCCGTTCCCTCTAGGACAACCCGAGGGGTTAGCCACCGTCTTCCCCCGCACCTGCACCTGTCCCGTCATCACCAGTGGCCTCATGCTGGCACCTCCCAGGGACTCCGTCTCCTCCTCCCACCGCCCCTAGGCTGGGATGCCTCTAACCGCCTGTCACGCTGACGTTCCGTTTGATCCACGCTTCCCTTTCTCCTTCTTTGTATTTCCTCCCCTTACTCATGGTGAAGTGTCTTTTTCCTACAGGTCAGGCTAGCCGCGATCTCAGCTTATTCTCATACGCGTCAGTGCGTTACCATGGGCCCTTTGTGGTTCTCTGTCACGTTTGCTATTTCTGTCCTACCCAGATATTCAGTGTGGTCTGAACCAGCTGGTTCGGGTTTGCCTACGTCATGGTGGGCCTGCTGAGTGTTAGGGGATTCCTGGAAGCCCCTATGCTGTGGAAAGTCCCTCTGTCTTACCACCGTCTGTCTGGGGAAAGGGCCTGAACCCATCTGAGCGAACTGCTCTCTGGGTGAAAGGCCCCAGACAAAACTCCTAACTTTGCCTTCGCTCAGCATACAGGATGTGGCCTGTTAGTCTCTTGTGCTGCAGGCAACCTGCCAATGTAAACCTATTGTAACTTCTTACAATAAACATATGTGGCTACGTCTACACAGGCATGATCTTGTGCAAAAACTCTTCCAGAAGGGAGCGTCAACACTAGCATGTGCTTTTGCACACGAGCATCCGTGCCAGTGTAGACGCTCTCTTGCGCAAGAAAGCTCTGGTGGCCATTTTAACCATCGGGCTTTCTTGAGCAAGACATTCATGTTGCCTGCCTACACTGGCCTCTTGCACGAGAACAGTTGCGCAAAAGGGCTTATTCCTGAGCGGGGGCCTCGGAGTTCTTGCGCAAGAAGCCCTGATTTCACACATTAGAACGTCAGTGGACTTGCGCAAGAACTCGCGGCCAGTGTAGACCGGCAGCAAGCTTTTGTGCAAAAGTAGTCGCTTTTGCGCAAGATCGCGCCAATGTAGACACAGCTGTGGTCAAAACCACATCTCTAGGCAGGCAGGCAGGCAGGCTAGCCCTATAGCCCGCCCTGAGAATTGAGCAATTTCTATTTGGTAACTTAAAAACAGATGGGGAGGGGGGCAGTGCTAACTCTAGGCACCCTGGCTTGAAAATTCTGGCACATCCCCATCGCGTGGGGGGAGGTGGGTGCTAAATTTGCCTCCTTCATCCCAGCAACTGCCCTCCATCATACCCCACCCGCTAGGGTAACAGCTGCCTCCCAGTTATGCTGCCCAAGCCCCTTGCTCTGCTTCTTGCCTGTCCGGTACATCCTGGGGAAGGGGGAAGGGAAGTGGAGCATGGCACATGTCTTCTGCCTCGCCAGGCCATCAGAGAGCTCTGCCAGGGTCCCGTGGGGGACGTGGGCTGGCCATGTGACTGTCTGGTGTCACATAGTCACGACTGGGGATGGGCCGTCCGTTCTCAACAGAGCTGCGGGGAGAGGGCGTACCCTCGCCCACAGCTGGACAAGGCTCCGTCAGGTGCAAGGGAGAGGGGAACTTGGAGTTTGTCTGTCTTCCTGCTGTGCCTAGGGAGGGAAGAGGGCTTTTCCTTTCACCCTCCCGCGTCCCTGGTTCTCACACAGACGGAGCCACATGACCAGAAACGGCAACGCAGGCAACGCAGTGTTTAGCGGGGCTAGCTTCCGGCAATTGTCCTTTGCCCCCAATGTAGATAGAGCTATTCTCAGCTAATGCCTTGGCCAATCATTTTCCTGCACTTTAACTAACCAAACCTATCGTATTATATAATTCGCTCACCAGCTATATCCCACCACCTTCCATGAACTTACAGCTAGCAGATTTCTGTATACATCAGACAGGAACCAGACTGAGACCATGCAGTGTAACAATAGAAATGTGAGGACCCCCAGGCAAAATAAGAGTTTTAGAACCACAGCTATGGTAAGTGAGTGCATGCCAGCCAGAGAACTAGCACGCTAGGTTTTCTTTAAATGGTCTAGGACAGTGATTCCCAACCTTTTTCCCATGGAGGAACCCTTAAAATAATTTTTCATATCCCAAGGAACCCCTACCTATGAAAATATTTGCTTGGCCAGAAAAAGTTCCCAGCGGGGAGCACAATTCAATTACTGCTAAATTATTGTCAAGAAAATGTACTTGTGAAGAGCTGTTCTATATATATGTCAGCTTACATTTAAGAAAAAATTACTTATTTATTCCACGATTTCTCGTGGAACCCCTGACGATGGTCTGCAGAACCCCACGGTTCGGCGGAACCCTGGTTGGGAAACACTGGTCTCGGGTCTTTACCTGGAGGTGTTCGATTGGATCGTCGCCTTAGCAGCCTAATAGGATCGTATTTCAGCGTGACTGGTGTGGGGGAAATCTCGCTCCCCTGGGGTACAGAGCCCCAGAAGGGTCCGAGGCTGGAAGTCAAATCAGTGAGGCAGGAGAGAAACCTAGAAGGAAAACTTTATTATGCATGCATGCAGGCTGACAGCAGAGCAATAGCAGTCAGCCCCGAGACAGGTTTAGGGGTCCTTTATACAGGATGCTCAGACAGTTTAGTTGTTTGTTTTCTTTAACATATCAAAGTCTCAGCAGAAGTACTCGGAGACGTTTCTGTTCACACCAGGAGTGCTAGAAGTAAGTTTTACAGTACAAAGCCACATCAGAACTTGAGTGGAGGAGTCTACAAGGCAAACTGTGACAAAGATAAGGGTTTACATGACAAATTGTGACAGACTAGGAGTATCCATGAACTTGAGATAGGCATTGGAAGGGTCTTGATTAGAGTTAATTTGATTTCTCTCTGTTACAGGGAGAGAGGCCTGGAAAACTTTTAACCCTTACAGCAGTTTTCTTTTAGGCTATGTCTAGACTGCAAGCCTCTTTCAAAAGAGAGCGTCTAGACTGCACATTGAACTTTCGAAAAAGCGGCTTGCTTTTTCGAAAGAAAGCATCCAGTGAGTCTGGATGCTCTCTTTCGAAGAAGCCCTATTTACATTGAAGAACGCCTTCTTTCGAAAGAGGAACTTTCGAAAGAAGGCGTTCTTCCTCGTGAAATGAGGTTTACCGCCATCGAAAGAAAAGCCGCGTTCTTTCGATTTAATTTCGAAAGAACGCGGCTTGAGTCTGGACGCAGGGGAAGTTTTTTCGAAAAAAGGCTACTTTTTTCGAAAAAACTCCTGAGTCTGGACACAGCCTTAGAGAGTTTTGATTTCTGCACAGTCCCCCCTTAGACACAATTGGAGTTATTTGATTTTTCTCCCACACTGGTGTGGAGTGTGAGGGTGCGGCTGTACTCTTCCCAGTTTAGGGCTGCGCCGGCTGCTTCGTCAAAGAGTAAGGCCTTAGCCAAAGAACAAGGCCTCAGATGGTCCCCAGGAGACAAGGCCCCTATGCAGGGGGGCTTGTAGCTTTGATCCTTCGTCTTGTGCCGCTGTAACTAGTTAAGTGATCAGAATACAGTTCAGTTCTCTACAGGCCGGCCTGAGTATCTATCTCCTAACAGACGCCTCCCGCTGGGGATGGGCCGAGTGGGTCAAATCAGTGTAACAGCCGAGCCAGAGAACACGGCAGCTGTGGGATCCGGGCAGCCCCTTGTGTGGCCCACGCAGTGAGCAAAACCTCTCCTGGCTGCCTGACTTGGTGATGACAATCGTGCTCAGGGATGGGCAATAATTTTTGCAGGGGGGCCACTTAATGAATTTTGGGAGGTAGTCCGGAGCAGGCTCCACCCCCGGAAGAGGCGGGGCCTCGGGCAGAAAAGGTGGGGCTTGGAACTAGCCTCCCCCCCACCTGGGTTGTCTGGAGCTCGAGGCTTTGAATTAAAAACACAGCGAAGGGCTCGCGGCTCCCAGCCCTGCTGCTGCTGCCGTGTTGCCCGGCAGCCGCCTGGGATTGCTGCGGCTGTTTAAAGGGCTTGCAGCTCTTACCAGGGTAGCACCACAACCGGAAACTGGGAGCCATTTAAATAGGATCTGGCTGCCTGGGCCACTGCCTAGAAATTCGATCTGAGCAGCAGGCGACAAATAGAAACCAGCCAGCTGCAGTGGGCGGGTTGGATCTGTCCCCCGGACCGCATCTGGCCCAGCCCTGGTTTTGCGGCTCGCTAGCCTGGGTTGCCCATCGCTGATGTAGCCGGAGTGTCCATTGCGCAGCCTGGCCAGCAGAGCCTTAGACACAGCAGTGGGAGGGACCCCCCTTGCAGAGCACCCCAGGGCAGTGGTGTAAACTCAGGTGCTAGTCACTCACTAGCAGCGAGGGGGGAACGGTGACGGGTGCAGCGGGCTTGGTTCTGAGCCGTGGTGGAGGCAGCCTGGCGAGCGTTCTCCAAGCAGGCATGTTTGAAGGCCTCTGACATGCCCCGGTGCAGATGCGGCAAGTCCCTTCTCCTCTCAGTGACTGAAACGTGTCCCCCAGACAGAACCTCCTCGGGCGCTGCTGCTTGGATCACAACAGACACACTCAGCGTTCCCCGGCAGCTGCCTTCCCTCGCGCCGGGCCAGTGCGGGCTGCAGGGAGCAGGGGTGACGGGGAGCTGAGGCGAAGGCTGGCGGCCGCTGGCTCGCCTGCACGCGCCGTTTCCTAGTCTCCACGCCAGCACTTGGGGAGGGGGACGGGCGTGTCCCAGGCCCACCGGGTAGTTGGATCCCGTCGCAAGGCGGCTCGCTGCTGCGGATGCTTTCCCCCTGCGGCCCTCCGCCTGAGACCGGCGGGAAGGGGCCAGGGTGGAGAGAGGGACTCCTGGCTGAAAATGCTTTTCCTCCGGCTGCGGTGAGCGAGCCGGGGCTGCCCCATGGGGCTGGTTTCCAGTGCGAGCAGCCCTCTGGCACAATGGGCCTCTGTGTGGCTGAGACAGGATGGCAGGTGAAAGGCAATAAATACGCAGAGCCCGGCTGTGTCTACACGGCAGCCACATGCCCGCAGCTGGCCCTGGTCAGGCGCAGGCGGCTTGGGCTGGCAGCTGCAGTGTAGACCTGGCCCTGCAGCCCTGCCTGCCTGCGTGCGGTCCCTGTACCCAGCCCTGCATCTTCCCTGCAGGTTTACAGCCCGGGCACCTGGCTCAGGTGTTTCGTGGCTGTGTAGACGTCCCCTCGGGGAGCGGTAACCCCTGGGGAAAAGACGGGAGATTGGGCAGCTCCGGGGCAGCCCCTGCTTGCCATGCGGCCGCCGCCCCAAGACTAACGCAGTGGCAGGGTGCCAGGGGGTGCTGACGCACGCGATCGCAGGGCGAGGAGGTGCCAGATTGGGGGTGGAGGGACCCGCCGGTCTGGGGGCACACGGGCAAGGCGAGGGGGGGAGGAAGGCGAGGGCCCTGCAGGGGCAGAGCAGGCAGGGCCCCAGCTCACAAGACACGCAGGAGGGGGCGGTGACAGGGGAGCTGGAGCTGTGAGGGGCTCAGCAGAGGCGTCCCCACCTGCAGGTTATTCCATGATAGACCTCGGTCAGGGGGGTTCTCGGCCCGGCTAGGGCTGGCGGCGGCAGGGACGGGCGAAGGCGCTTAAGTTGCGTGAAATTTCCACCCTCCGCGGAGGCGCTCTTGTGCAGCCCCCGGGCTCTCGCTGCTGGGGGGCCCATGAGGAGGAGAGGGTCGTGGGTGATGCCGGGGGGGCCCACGGGGAGGAGAGGGTTGTGGGTGATGCCGGGGGGGCCACGGGGAGGAGAGGGTTGTGGGTGATGCCAGGGGGGCCACGGGGAGGAGAAGGCCGTGGGTGATGCCGGGGGGCCCACGGGGAGGAGAGGGTTGTGGGTGATGCCAGGGGGGCCACGGGGAGGAGAAGGCCGTGGGTGATGCCGGGGGGGGGGAGGAGAGGGCCATGGGTGATGCCGGGGGGCCCACGGGGAGGAGAGGGTTGTGGGTGATGCTGGGGGGGCCACGGGGAGGAGAGGGTTGTGGGTGATGCCGGGCAGGCCACGGGGAAGAGAGGCCCATGGGTGATGCTGGGGGGGGGGGGAGGAGAGGGCCGTGGGTGATGCCGGGGGGCCCACGGGGAGGGGGGGGGGGGGGCCACGGGGAGGAGAGGCCCATGGGTGATGCTGGGGGGGCCACGGGGAGGAGAGGGTTGTGGGTGATGCCGGGTGGGCCACGGGGAGGAGAGGGCCATGGGTGATGCTGGGGGGCCACGGGGAGGAGAGGGTTGTGGGTGATGCTGGTGGGGCCACGGGGAGGAGAGGCCCGTGGGTGATGCTGGGGGGGCCACGGGGAGGAGAGGCCCGTGGGTGATGCTGGGGGGGCCACGGGGAGGAGAGGCCCGTGGGTGATGCTGGGGGGCCCACGGGGAGGAGAGGGCCGTGCGTGGTGCATGGACAGTGCCTGGCCCTACAGGACTCCGAGGCACGTGAGAGGCAGTGATGAAGTTTTAAAAGGCTCTTGCTGCTGCTTCCCTCTCCCCACTCTGGGGAGCAGGCGCGGGAGCAGCAGTGACCTCCGACTGGCTGCCTCCCTCCCCCAGGGGGTGGCCAGACCCAGGGAGCTCCTGACCCAGATAAAAGGGGGGGTCGAAACGTGCCCCCCGTTTACCCCGATTGCGAGAACCCATCCCCGGGGCGCTGGGTGCCAGGGGGACCTGGAGGTCTGGCCGCTTGCAGGGATGTGGCGCGGGGAGCTCGGGGTGCGGGGGGGTCCCCAGGGGAAGGGGGCGGGACTGGGATCCGGAGAGGTGCCCGTCGTACCTGTCCCCACGCTGGCCCAGGTGATGGACACTCCCCAGGAGCGGTAGGGCCCGGCCCACTGCCAGGCAGGACGGGCAGCGTCTCACCAGCTGCCGTGACGTAAGCTGCGTGTCACAAAGGGCAGGCCAGCGGGGGCAGGTGTCTGCCGGGACCCCCACCCAGCTGGCCCACGGCGGCGCAATGTCGCTCCCTGCTTCCCGGCGGCCTCGGGGAGGGGTCTGCTGGCCTGCGGACGGGACCGGGGAGCTGAGCCGGGCCTGAGGGCGTCGTCCAGCCTGGGGCGTGAGCAGGGCTGATGCCCCACAGGGCCAGGGCCTTGCTGGCTGCTGCCCGTCTGCGGAGCCATGAAGGTCGGGTTGATTAGCTGGGCCGGGAGCTACCTCACCAGCGAATGCTACGGGGATGGCGTCACTGTCCTGGGGACCTCGCTGGGCAGGAAGCAGGTGAGGGGAGCCAGCAGGCCCCCGCGGCCCCGGAGCAGAACCCGCCGCGCTGCCCGCCACTTCAGAGCTGTCCCGTCCAGGGGCCTGGGTGCGAAAGAAGCCGAGGTTCTGGGCCCCCCACCCTCCTCCAGAAGGGACAGGGGTTGGAGGGGGCTCTCCCCCATGGTCCTCCATGTAAGCGTGAGCCTGGGGTGGCATGTCGACCCAGCCCCTCCCCTGTGCTCCAGCTGGCCGGGGTTAGCTGGGGCTCATTTTCCCCCCTCCACGCCCCAGGAGCGAGGATGGGGGTGGGGCCGGGCTGTGGGGGCGGGGCCACCACTAGCTCCTCCCACAGCTCACACCCCTCCCCCAGAAATTCCTGCATCCAGGCCTGAAATGCCCGATGTGAGCTGGGGAGGGTAAGGTGGGAAACGGGGGGTAATGCTCCTGAGTCGTCCCCCCCAGCCCACCTGCCTGGGATTACCCTCTCCAATCCCTGCTCGAGAAGCCAACGCTGATCCAGCCCTCCCCTCGGCTGAACCCCCCGCCTGATCCCTGAGCAGAGCTGGCGGCCGATCACCCTGTCTCCGCGCCCCTCTTTCCAGAGCGAGTGCCGGCTGCGTGGGCCCGGAGCTGAGAAAGCCCCGTGTCTCGCCCGCACGCCGGCCGCCCCCCCACCACTGACCCTTCTCCAGCTCCGAGGGGACGTCGCTGGGGGGTTAGAGGTGTCTCTCTCTAACCACTCAAGCTATGTCTACATGCAGCCTTCTTGCGCAAGACGCTTTTATTGGAAGAGATCTTCTGCAACGGCTTCTTGCGCAAGAGCACGTCCACACTGCTCTTGGAAAAAACGATGCGCTTTAGCGCAAGAGAGCATCCAGACTGCATGGACGCTGTCTCGAAAGGAAACTGATCGCTGGTTACAGAATGGCCACCAGCGCACCTGTTCTTGTTTCGATTGCCTTTTTTTGCACAAAAAAACCCCTGTTCCCTGTCCACATGCACCTTTTTGCACAAGAACTCTTGTGCAAAATGGAGTTATTCCTCGTAGAAGGAGGAATACCTACACCAGAAAAACCCCTCTGTTCTTTTGTTTTACTTGCGCAAAAATGCACTTGAGGTGTGGACGCTCTGTGTAGTGTAGATCTATCCAGAGTCCGCAGAAGAGAAGCATGAGAGGGGATTTGAAAGCAGCCTTCAGCTACCTGAAAGGAGGTTCCAGAGAGGATGGAGAGAGGCTGTTCTCAGTGGTGGTAGATGAGAGAACGAGGAGCAATGGGCTCAGGTTGCAGTGGGGGAGGTCCAGGTTGGAGATTAGGAAAAACGATTTCCCTTGGAGCACGTCTACACAGCAGCGTTATTTCGGGATACCTAACGCTATTCCAAAGTCACACAGTGCGCGTCTACACGACAAGCCTTTATTTCGAAATCGTGGCGAGCTGAAGGACTTCTTATTTTGACTCCTTCTTTGACTCGTTTCCCGAGGAGGAAGGGAAGAGCGCTCTTCCGTCGCCTTCCTGCTGTGCAGACAGCACCAAAAGCCGAATTAAGCTATTTCGACTTCCGCTACACAAGTGACGTAGCTCAAAGTGCACAGCTTAATTCGACTTGAGCCCTGCTGTGTAGATGGACCCTAGGCGGGTGGGAAACGCTGGGTTCCCTAGGGAGGGGGTGGAATCTCCATCCCAGGAGGTGTTTGACCCGGCTTGACCAAGCCCTGGATGGGTTGACTGAGTTGGGTTGGTCCTGCTTTGGGCAGGGGGCTGGACTCGATGACTCCTGAGGGCTCTGCAGCCCTGGGATTCTACGATTCTATGACTGAGGCTTCTTTGTAACGTGTCACTAGTGGACAATGGAGACTTGGGCAGTAATTTATTTAGACTTTCAAAAGGCTTTGGACAGGTCCTGCCCCAGAGGGTCCTTAAGGAGCTAAGCAGACATGGAGAAGGGGGAGTGTCAACGTGAATCAAAATCTGTCTAGAAGACAAAAGCAGAGCAGGATTACACCCTGACACAGGGTGACAGCAGGGCTCCGCGTTCCATACTATGTCTTGTGCTTAAATGTTTATTAATGAGCTGGAAAAGTGGAGGCGGGGGGTGGGGAGAGAGAAAGGGCAAAATCCGCAGAGGACACAAAGCGATTTAGGGGCGTGAGGACCAGGGAAGACTGAGGGGAGACTAAGGCGGGAAGTGGACGCGTTACATTGAGGCTGTGTCTAGACTGGCCAGTTTTTCCAGAAAATCAGCCGCTTTTCCGGAAAAACGTGCCGGCTGTCTACACTGGCCACTTGAATTTCCGCAAAAGCACTGACTTCCTACTGTCTGAAATCAGTGCTTCTTGCGGAAATACTATGCTGCTTCCATTCGGGCAAAAGTCCCTTTTGCGCAAAACTTTTGCGCAAAAGGGCCAGTGTAGACAGCTCAGATTTGTTTTCCGCAAAAAAGCTCCGATGGCGAAAATGGCGATCGAGGCTTTTTTGCGGAAAAGCGCGTCTAGATTGGCCACAGACGCTTTTCCGCAAAAAGTGCTTTAGCAGAAAAGCGTCTGTGCCAATCTAGACGCTCTGTTCCGAAAATGCTTTTAACAGAAAACTTTTCCGTTAAAAGCATTTCCGGAAAATCATGCCAGTCTAGACGCAGTCTGAATGTTGGCAAAGTCCTGCCCATTGGAGGGAACCATGTCAATTACTCACGCACCTCCCCGGAGGCTACACGACCGGTCTGAGCTTCAGAAAGGGGTTTGGGTGTCACCACCGAGCGCTCAGGGGAGCCCCCTGCTGAAAGCGCAGCTGCAGCCAGAGAAGGAAGCCCGCTGGCTGCCTGCATGAGGAATGGGATGGAGGAGGAATGACACTGATCGCAGGAAAATGCCTTCACAAGAAATCAATGGGGTGGCCCCCCATGGGTGCCGGCTGCGATATGGCTCGCCTCTGCCATTGCGGAACTAGAGGGTGCTCAGAGAAGCGGTCCCAGAAGTGCCACAGGCCAGGAAGACAAACCAGAGGGGCCTGATAAAATCATTCCTAGTCCTGAGCAGAGGTGAAAGGCAGCGGCTGCACCCTGGCGCGCTGCTCCGGCAAGAGCTGGCTGAGCTGCGGCAAAAGCCTGCAGGGAGCTATTTAAAGAGCTGGCAGTGACCCAGGCTGCGATAGGACGGTACTTGTAAGAAATGTGAAGTTACTTCCACCGCTGGTCCTGAGTAGTCATTTACTCCCTCTGCTCCCCCTTGCTCCTGCCACACAAGTACATATATTACCACCCAGCTCTGACAGTCCCCACTCCCCTTTGAGGGCACCCCCACTTCACTAGAAACTGCTCTAGTGAAGAGAAAGTGGGAGTCTCTGTTCTCTCTATCTCATAACACAAGGACAAGGGGACACCCACTGAAATCCAAAGATGGGAATTTGCAAACTGATCAAGGGAAATACTTTTCATGTCAGGGGTCCTTGGCCTGTGGAACTCACTGCCACAGGAATTCCTGGAGGCCTGAATAGCTTCAGAAGATTCCAGAATCGACTGGACATTTAATCGGGCTTGTTTAGTTTAGAAAAGAGAAGACTGAGAGGGGACACAATAGCAGTTTTCATATCTAAACGAGTGTTACAAGGAGGAGGGAGAAAAATTATTCTCCTTGGCCGCTGAAGATAGGACAAGAAGCAATGGGCTTAAATTGCAGCAAGGGAGGTTTAGGTTGGACATTAGGAAAAACTTCCTAACTGTCAGGGTGGTGAAACACTGGGATAACACTGGCAGAATCCCCTGGGATATTAACATGAAGGGGAAAGGAGTCCAGGACAGCTGGCAGTATTTTAAAGAAGCCTTATTGAAGGCACAGAAAGAAACCATCCCGACGCGCAGCAAGAGAGGCAAACATGGTAGGAGACCGGACTGGCTTACAGCGCAAATCCTTGGTGAACTTAAGCACAAAAAGGAAGCTTACAAAGAGTGGAAACTTGGACAAATGACCAGGGAGGAGTTTAAAGGTCTAGCTCGAGAATGCCGGGGGGTTATCAGGAAGGCGAAAGCGCAAATGGAATTGCGACTGGCTAAGGATGTGAAGGATAACAAGAAAGGTTTCTACAGGCATGTTAACAAGAAGAAGGTGATCAGAGAGGGTGTGCAGCGCCTAATGGATGAAGGAGGTAACCTAGTGACAGATGATGTGGGGAAAGCTGAAGTACTCAATGCTTTCTTTGCCTCTGTATTCACGGACAAGGTCGGCTCCTGGACTTCTGTGCTAAGTGACGCAAGATGGGATGAAGATGGACAGCCCGTGGTGGGTAAAGAACAGGTTAGGAACTATTTAGAAAAGCTAAACGTACATAAATCAATGGGTCCGGACTTACTGCATCCGAGGGTATGAAAAGTCATGGAGATTGGGAGAAATCCCGGATGACTGGAAAAAGGGTAGTGCCCATCTTCAAAAACGGGAAGAAGGATGATCCAGGGAACTATAGGCCGGTCAGTTACCTCGGTTCCTGGAAAAATCATGGAAGGGATCCTTAAGGAATCCATATTGAGGCACTTGGATGAGAGGAAAGTGATCAGGAATAGTCAGCATGGATTCACAAAGGGCAAGTTGTGCCTGACCAATCTGATTAGCTTCTATGATGAGGTAACTGGCTCTGTGGACATGGGGAAGTCAGTGGATGTGATATACCTTGACTTTAGCAAGGCTTTTGATACGGTCTCCCACAATATTCTTGCCAGCAAGTTAAGGGATTGTGGATTGGATAAATGGACGGTAAGATGGATAGGAAGATGGCTAGAGGGCCGGGCCCAGTGGGTAGTGATCAACGGTTCGATGTCAGGATGGCGGTCGGTTTCTAGCAGAGTGCCCCAAGGTTCGGTTCTAGGACCGGTTTTGTTCAATATCTTTATTAATGACCTGGATGAGGGGATGGATTGCACCCTCAGCAAGTTTGCGGATGACACTAAGCTGGGGGGAGAGGTAGATACGCTTAAGGGCAGAGATAGGGTCCAGAGTGACTTAGACAAATTGGAGGATTGCGCCACAAGAAATCTGATGAGGTTCAACAAGGACAAATGTAGAGTCCTGCACTTGGGACGGAAGAATCCCAAGCATAGTTACAAGCTGGGGACCAACCGGTTAAGTAGTAGTTCTGCAGAAAAGGCCCTGGGGGTTACAGTGGATGAGAAGCTGGATATGAGTCAACAGTGTGCCCTTGTAGCCAAGAAGGCTAATGGCATATTAGGATGCATTAAGAGGAGCATTGCCAGCAGATCCAGAGATGTCGTCATTCCTCTTTATTCGGCTCTGGTGAGGCCGCATCTGGAGTATTGTGTCCAGTTCTGGGCCCCCCACTACACAAAGGATGTGGACGCATTGGAGAGGGTCCAGCGGAGGGCAACCAAAATGATTAGGGGGCTGGAGCATATGACTTATGAGGAGAGGCTGAGGGATTTGGGTCTGTTTAGTCTGCAGAAGCGAAGAGTGAGGGGGGATTTGAGAGCAGCCTTCAATTTCCTGAAGGGGGGTTCCAAAGAGGATGGAGAGAGGCTGTTCTCAGTAGTGACAGATGGCAGAACAAGGAGCAATGGGCTCAAGTTGTGGTGGGAGAGGTCCAGGTTGGATATTAGGAAAAACTATTTCCCTAGGAGGGTGGGGAAGCACTGGAATGGGTTACCTAGGGAAGTAGTGGAGTCTCCATCCCTAAACGTGTTTAAGTCTCGGCTTGACACAGCCCTGGCCGGGTTGATTTAGTTGGGATTGGTCCTGCCTAGAGCAGGGGGCTGGACTTGACCTTCTGGGGTCTCTTCCAGTTCTATGAGTCTATGATTAAATTGCCCAGGGGGGTTGTGGAGTCTCCTTCGCTGGAGATATTTCAGAGCAGGTTTGACGTACGTCTGTCAGGGATGATCTAGACCAGTGGTCCCCAACGCGGTGCCCGCAGGCGCCATGGTACCTGCCGGGCCATTTATATGCACCCGCGAGCAATCTGGGCTGGCCCTGCCCCCGGGCGTGTGGCAGGTGCCAGCCCTGGGCGCATGGGTGGCCCCTGCCCCGGGTCGCAGCACATGCTGGTTCGGGCCCTGGTCCCGGGGTCGCGGCACATGCCAGTACCAGCCCCAGTCGCATGGGCGGCCCCTGCCCGGGGTCACGGCACATGTCGGTGCCGGCCCCGGGCGTGCGGCACATGCTTGGCCCTGCCCCCAAGCACGTGGCCTGTGAGTGGCCCCGCCCCCAGGCGCCCGGCAGCCCCAAAACGTTGGGGACCACTGATCTAGACGGTGCTTGGTCCTGCCATGAGGGCAGGGGACTGGACTGGATGGCTCTCGAGGACCCTGCCAGTTCTAGTGTTCTGGGATTCATGATTCTATGGACAATACGACTGTCCGCTGTTCTCATAATTCATACCAATAATCACCCTGGCAGGGACATTAAAACTTGTGTCGAAGGGTTTGAGCCAGTCTCCAACTATGAGAGACCCCGATAAGACCTCTGCGGAGGGTCTGATCATCCCCATCTGCTGCTGCGGGGTTCTTACACCTTCCTCTGAAGCATCTGGGGCTGGCTCAGCTGTGTCAGAGACAGGAGATTGGGCTAGAAACACCAGGGTCCAATCCAGTCTGTGCTCCAGATAACCAGGATGGGGTTGCAGAGTGGAGGGGGGGGTCACAAAAGCAGACTCTTGGGGCCAACTCAGCCCAGCAGCCAGGGACACACTCTCATGCAACTATAGGTGAACACAAGAACGGCCAGACTGGGTCAGACCAATTGTCAATCCAGCCCAGTGTCCTGTCTGCCGACAGTGGCCAATGCCAGATGCCCCAGAGGGAGGGGACACAACAGGGAATCCTCACCTGACCCCTCCCTGTCACTCACCTCCAGAGAAACTGAGGGCAGGGACCCCATCCCTACCCACCCTGGCTAACAGCCATTGATGGACCTAACCTCCAGGAATGTATCTAGCTCTTTTATGAACCCTGTTAAAGTCCTGGCCTTCACCACATCCTTCAGCAAGGAGTTCCGCAGGTTGACTGTGCGCGGGGTGAAGAAAAACCTCCTTTTGTTTGTTTTAAACCTGCTGCCTATTCATTTCATTGGGTGACCTCTAGTTCTGATATTGTGGGAACAAGTAAATAACTTTTTACACAGGTAGGGAAAGATTTTTTTCACAGGCATGGCTACTTGTGCATCCAGAAGCACTGCAGAGTCTAGGGGGAAACTGAGACTGCAAAGATCTCAATGGCGAGGGGGTGATTTTATGGTGCTGGCAAATTCTTCAATAGGCTTCCATCTCCCCACCAGCCTCCCTTCAGTCTGCCCAGGTGGTAGCTACAGCCAGTGGCCTTAAATCCAGCGCTGCTCTCGGCTGTGCATTGGGGGTCTGGTGCGGGCTGTTTGCTTTGTCCTGCCTAGCTGTGCGTGGCTCACGTTTTCCCTCCTCCAGGTGCTTTGCTCTAAACCCTCTCCAAGCTCTGAGGGCCTTCCTGCTACTGAGCTATCAAGGAGTGTTCCTTCTCTTTTTTCCATCCGTGTGCAGAATAATTTTTTTTCTGTGCACCGAGGCATACGCAGGTGTGCACCACCAGTAGACACACATGCTGCTGGCTGTGGGTGTTGTGCTAATCACCTGGGCAGCACCTGATTCTCTCCTGGCTGGCTGCCCAAGTGCTCAGCTAATAGGGAACGCGGGTGCTCGCTTTTCAGGGGTGCAGAGAGGAACTGTCCCATCCCAGTCCCATGCCTCTCCCCAGGCAGCCCCACCTGGGCTGGCCTTGTCTGCTGTAGCAGCTGTGACGGCGAGTCGGGGTTCCTCCGATCCTGCAGCCCCGTAGCAGCAAGAACAGACTCCACCAGCCGGTAGAACAGGGGGGTTATTGCTCCTCCAGGACACAGCCCAGCACAGACGTGACGTGGCTACAGGAGTCTGGGCCAAGATGCCTCAGCCCCCTTTGGATGGGGTCCCTGGGACCCTAGGTTCCAGCCCCCCCTTAGTCTCTTTCCTTCATGGTTCCAGCCCAACGGCTCCCAGTCCCTGCCCCCAAACCAGGTGTTCATCTCCGCCTCCCTCCCTTTGTCTCTCCCCTGGGGAAAGAGCCTTGTTATCAGGTGTCTGAGCTAATCCACGCGTGGGTGAGTCAATGGGAATCTCACATCCCAGTGCAGGGGGACCCCGGGTCACAGAGCAGGCAGCCCCCCACTCCGCCACTACAGCACATGGGAAACTCGCCCCTCGTTTGCTGCTCCCTGTCCCCCAGGTCTCTTGCAGCCTAGCCAGTTTCCGTGGCACAGCTGGATTTTGGATCAGCTCCATCTTCCCACCTGATGTGATTCCTGCCCAGGCTTCCCCTTGCCAGGGCCTTTTGCATTTTAACTCGCTCCTCGCCTTTTGCAGCAGCCGGGAATTCACTGACCGTGGCTCACGTCATTCACGGTCCACGTCCTCCTCCGGGGGGTTAATGAGCCTGTTAAATAAGAGGGGACTGAAACTGACCCCGGGGACAGCCACGACATGCCTGTCCCCAGCCATCTGCTTTGCCATTTATCTGCGCCCCCTCTGCCTCTTCCCATTTCCCGGCAATTAACCCCGGAGCCTCCCAGCAGAGCTGGCAAATAGCAGAAGGCCGGTCCATTTTAAACGGGGCAATGCGGGGCCGGCCGGCTGGCAGCTCCCCGTGCTCCAGGGCTAGGAACGTGCCACTGATCGGGCGGAGGACAGGGCCGGTGCGGAGAGGTGAGCTGGGAATAGGAGCCCGGCAAAGCAGACAGTTTCGGAGACAGCTCTGGGCCAGCGTTTCACCCAGGGGAGGCAGAGAACAGGCAGACATCCGGGAGGGAGTATGACCGGCTGGTTTGGAAGGGCCGTGGGGCACAGCGAGTGCCGGCCGCTATTGGGGAGCTGCGTTTGTGTTGTGGGAAGGATGTGGACACCATCTCACGCCCTGGGATCCCTCGGCGGGGCCAGGAGCGGCTGGGGGCGGGGAAGGCCACGTGGGTGCTGGGCCCGAGGGAAGCACGCAGCAGGCAGGGCCGTGGGGTGACCCTGGCGGGTGGCTGCTGCTGCAAAGCCGCCAGGAAGTCAGATGGCAGGGGTTTGTCTGAGAGCTTACCCACCGCTGCTGGCTCCTTGCCTCCCCACAGACCTGGGAGCTGCAGGTCACCATGAAGCAGGGGAAGGAGACGGTGGTGGAACTCCTCGGCCACCAGGGACGCTACCTCCTGGTGGACCCCGACGGCTCCGTCCGGTGCGGGCAGCCGGCTGCCGACCAGCAAAGCCAGTTCCTGCTGGAGCTCCATCACAGCGGCACGTGGACGCTCCAGCTGCTGGACAGCAGGAAGTACCTGGAGTCGGACGGGGAGGATGTGTTCTGCATCTCCCGGCGCCCCTCCGCCTACCACCGGTGGCTGCCCCAGCTGGCCATGCACGTCCACATTGTGCTGTACAGCCCCGCCAAGCAGTGCTACGCCCGCGCCGACACAGACCTGGACCGGGTGTGGGTCGACACCCCCGTGCCCTACCCGGAGGAGTGCGGCTTTGTGCTGCGCTTCAAGCACGGCATGTACCACCTGGAGACCTCCCGCCACAAGTACGTCTCCAGGAGAGAGACGCTGGCCAAGAAACCCTCCACCCACACCGCCTTCCACTTAAACCTCCAGCCCCGGTGCCTGGCTTTCCTCAGCGACCGGGACGGCAGCATCCTGTATCCCCAGGGCAAACGGGGGCTCTTGTGCCTGGGCGACAGCCCCCCGGAGGAGGAGGAGAAGTGGTTCGTTATCAAGAGGTGTCCGCAGTGGGTCAGTCTGAAAACGAAGGCCAAGAGATACGTGTCCGTCATCTGTGGCAAGTACATTCCGTTCTCTGTCTGAGCACGTTTGGGGGCCCGGCTGAAGGACGCGGGACATGCCCCCTTGACTTGTCACCACCCTGACTGACACCTCTTTGGCCAGGCCTTGCCCTGGGAAGCCCACCCCGGGCTGCCGTGAGGTTGCACAGAGAGCAAGCCGGGGTAGAATTTAGGGGGGGTCCCTGTTTAATAGAATGATTTTGGGGCGTAGGATATTGGGGTAGGGAGCCACAGAGCTAGAATCCATCCCCCAGTTTGCAAGGAGGAGGGAGAAATATTGTTCCCCTTGGCCTCTGAGGACAGGACAAGAAGCAATGGGCTTAAACTGCAGCAAGGGAGGTTTAGGTCGGACATTAGGAAAAAGTTCCTAACTGTCAGGGTGGTCAGACACTGGAATAAATTGCCCAGGGAGGTTGTGGAATCTCCATCTCTGGAGATACTTAAGAGCAGGTTAGACAAACACCTGCCAAGGAGGATCTAGACGGTGCTTGGTCCTGCCGTGAGGGCAGGGGACTGGACTCGATGGCTCTCGAGGTCCCTGCCAGTTCTAGTGTCTGTGATTCTGTGATTCTATGACATCTCGCCCCTGGCAAGGCTGTTACGAGCAGCCAGATGCACACAAGAGGGGTGGGGGCAAGCGGGGGCATGTCTCAGAATGGGACGTGTGCCACCATCACCAAAACCCACCTGCATCAGCAGCCCCTTCATGATGTTCTTACACAGGGCGGGGGATTGAGTAGCCCACAGAAGGGGATCTCCCTGCGCATCTCTACTGCGGTGTCTCCAGGACGGGGCTGCTGTAGGTTGCAGAGTAGTAGGATGGGGATGCGGGGGGGAGCCATGTGACATCGACTCTGGGGATGTAGACAGGGTGTGCTCGTCAACGCTAGCAGCAGAGCAGCCGGCCCTAAACACAGTGGCTGCGTCTAGACTGGTAAGATTTTCCGCAAAAGCAGCTGGTTTTGCGGAAAAACTTGCCAGCTGTCTACACTGGCTGCTTGAATTTCCGCAAGAACACTGCCGATCTCATGTAAGATTGTCAGTGTTTGTGCGGAAATACTATGCTGCTCCCGTTTGGGAAAGACCTCTTGCGCAAGAGGGCCAGTGTAGACAACGCGGAATTGTTTTGTGCAAAAAAGCCCCGATGGCGAAAATGGCAATCGGGAATTTCTTGCGCAAAACCGCGTCTAGATTCACACGGACGCTTTTCCGCAAAAAGTGCTTTTGCGCAAAAGCATCCATGACAATCGAGACGCTCTTTTCTGCAAATGCTTTTAACAGAAAAACTTTTCTCATAAAAGCATTTGCAGGAAATCATGCCAGTCTAGACGTAGCCAGTGAGAGAAAGTTTTAGGCATAGAAGTTTGGTCTGACCCACTGTGGCTGTTCTTAAGACAGGGTCCAGCGGGGGGCGACCAAAATGATGCGGGGGCTGGAGCACATGACCTAGAAGAGGGGCTGAGGGATTTGGGCTTGTTCAGTCTGCAGAAGAGCAGAGTGAGGGGGGTTGAGAGCAGCCGGCAACTCCCTGAAGGGGGGATCCAAAGAGGACAGAGAGAGGCTGGTCTCAGTGGGGGCAGAACGAGGAGCGATGGGCTCAAGCTCTAGTGGGGGGGGTCTAGGTTGGATATTAGGAAAAACGATTTCCCTAGGCGGGTGGGGAAGCGCTGGGCTGGGCTCCCTGGGGAGGGGGTGGGATCTCCATCCCTAGGGGTGTGTAAGTCCCGGCTTGACAGAGCCCTGGCTGGGCTGATGGAGTCGGGGCTGGTCCTGCTCTGGGCAGGGGGCTGACGCGATGCCTCCGGAGGGCTCTGCCGGCCCTTGCAGTCTGCGGTTCTATGGTCTCCCCTTGGCTCCCAAAGTGCCCCTCCCCACGCTGGGGCCCAGGCAGGGAGGAGGAGGAGGAAGCTGCCTGACTCCAATGCAGACGGATGGGGATGGTGGGGAGGAAGGCCTTGCAGGGTCGGGGGGGCTCAGGGGAGGAGCTCAGCAGGAAGGGAGAGTAGGAGTGTGCGGGGGAGGAGTGGGCAGAAGAAGAGGCCGGGGGAGGGACAGGAACAAGGGGGAGAGAAGCAGGAGCTGGGGACCGAGGGCACGGGGCAGCAGGGGACACAACGATGGGGATGGGGATGGTGGGAGGCTCTGTGGCCACGAGAGCTCTGTCCCCCGTGGAACCTGGAGCTCAGCCCATGATCCCAGAGAGCCAGCTTGCCTCTGCTGTCAGCCAATAGCTGTGAAGCCCAGGGGCAGTCTGGGTCTCCCGCCCCCTGGTGGCAGGCCCAGATAGAAGATAACAGCCTACTACTGCTGTTCCCTCCCTAGTGGCTCAGCTGGCGATTCCCAAGCCCGAGGATTAATCTTTTGCCACATGTTTGTGGATAAGGGAGAAGCGGTGGATGTCATATACCTAGACTTTAGTAAGGCATTTGATACGGTCTCGCATGAGATTCTTATTGATAAACTAGGCAAATATAACTTAGATAGGGCCACGATAAGGTGGGTGCATAATTGGCTGGATAACCGTAGTCAGAGAGTTGTTGTTAACGGTGCTAAATCCTGCTGGAAAGGGATAACAAGTGGAGTTCCTCAAGGGTCTGTTTTGGGACCCGTACTGTTCAATATCTTCATCAATGATGTAGATATTGGGATAGAGAGTACGCTTATTACGTTTGCAGATGATACCAAACTGGGTGGGGTTGCGACTTCTTTGGAGGATAGGGACATAATTCAAAATGACCTTAGCAGGTTAGAGAAATGGTCGGAGGTAAACAGGATGAGGTTTAATAAAGAGAAATGCAAAGTGCTCCACTTAGGAAGGAACAATCAGTTCCATACATACAAGATGGGAAGCGACTGTCTAGGAAGGAGCATGGCGGAAAGGGATCTAGGGGTCATAGTGGACCACAAGTTGAATATGAGTCAACAGTGTGATGCTGTTGCAAAAAAAGCAAATGTGGTTCTAGGTTGTATCAACAGGTGTGTTGTAAGCAAAACTCGTGAAGTCATTCTGCCGCTCTACTCTGCACTAGTTAGGCCTCAGCTGGAGTATTGTGTCCAGTTCTGGGCGCCACATTTCAAGAAAGATGTGGAGAAATTGGAAAGGGTGCAGAGAAGACCAACAAGAATGATTAAAGGTCTAGAGAACATGACCTATGAAGCCAGGCTTCATGAACTGGGCTTGTTTAGTTTGGAAAAAAGAAGATTAAGGGGGGACATGATAGCGGTTTTCAAATATCTAAAAGGGTGTCACAAGGAGGAAGGAGAAAATTTGTTCCTCTTGGTTTCTGAGGACAGGACAAGGAGTAATGGGCTTAAAGTGCAGCAGGGGAGGTTTAGATTGGACATTAGGAAAAAATTCCTAACTGTCAGGGTGGTCAAATATTGGAATAAATTGCCAAGGGAGGTGGTGGAATCTCCCTCTCTGGAGATATTTAAGAACAGGTTAGATAGACATCTGTCAGGGATGGTGTAGACGGAGCTTGGTCCTGCCTTGAGGGTGGGGGGCTGGACTCGATGACCTCTCGAGGTCCCTTCCAGTCCTATTATTCTATGATTCTATGATTCTATGTTTAAATTTGTTCTGATTTTTTTTTAAACGAGGGAAGTTACATCCAAAAAACCCTCCATTAAGGAACATTAAGGCTGAGCAAAACCGCCCACTCAAAAGTCAGGAAATGCCAGAATTGAGGTTGGTTGTGCAACTATAAATCAAGCTCCAGTGTGCCTACAGGCTACGATAATTACTTGAGGATTCCCTGTTCTGTTCCCTCCCTCTGGGCACCTGGCATTGGCCACTGTGGGCAGACAGGACGCTGGGCTGGATGGACCGTTGGTCTGGCCCACTATGTCCTTTAGCTGTTAATTGCATGGTCACATACTTCTCTCTGCCACAGGGCCCCTGCCTCCTGCCGTGGGCTGGATCAGGCTTTGCAGTGAAGTAGGCAGTTATCTGTAGGTCCTTTGCCTCATTTGCTGCAGACGTTGGAAGCCCCTGGTGCGTAGGTTTGTAGGGCCAGAGACTGAAAGACGGGGAAGGATGCTCTCAAGCTTAAGGCAACTGACTGTCACTCTAGAGAGTTGGTTTCCAGTCCTGCCCTGACACAGCATTCCTGTGTGGTGCTGGTCAAGTCACTTAAATCAGATTTTTTTCGGGCAGCCACTGCGTTACGTCATTGTCTGACGGCCCAACTCGAGACACCAGGCTCTGATGGGCAGGCATGCTGAGCCCTCGTTGCAGCAGAAGACATAAACCGACCAGTCCTCCGCAGAATCTGGCCCATGGCATCTCAGCTGGGACACACACAATTAGCTGCCGCATTGGGCTTTAATCCCTGTGCCTCAGTGCCCCCCATGTGAAGCGGGGATCCCCCCACTCCACCTCTTACCGGGGTGTTGAGAGGATAAATTTGATCGTCCAGGTACACCCATGAGCGCATGGATCGCTGGGCCCCGATCCCTGGCTGCCAGAGCTTGGGGTTGCTCCAGAGTGGGACCCCGCTCTCAATTCAATTCTGCTGCACAGGCCGAGTGCGTTTGGCTTGCCACGGGCTGACTTTCTCCCCTTCTGGGCAGACACTGAAGTGTACGCCGGCTCAGACAAAGTGACCCCAACGTCCATATTCCGCTATGAATTCGATCCTGAGACCAATGCAGTGCAGCTAAAAACGGTCAACAACCGCTACCTGGCCCAGGTGAGCGACCCCTCTCCCAGCTCATCCAGGGACGCAGTCCACCCGGGGGCTCAGGGGGCACTTGGCTCACCATGTCATTGCTGGGCTCTGCACCCCTACTCTTTCTACGCGACCAGAACGGAACACGCTGTGGAGGGCAGCCCTGGGGATTCAACACTGGGATAAATTGTCTAGAAAGGTTGTGGGGTCTCCATCTCTGGAGACATTTAAAAGCAGGTTGGACAGACACCTGTCAGGGATGGTCTAGACCAGTGTTTCTTAAACTGTCCGCAAGGCAGTCTGAGGTGTGCCACGGAGAACAACAGAATTCAAAATGGCCGCCCTTAAAGGAAGCAGGCGACCTTTTTTTTTCCTCAACAAAAAAGCCTTGGTGTTCCTCATAAAAAAAATATTGTTTGGTGTTCCTTGGTCTTAAATAGTTTAAGAAACACTGGTCTAGACGGTGCTGGGTCCTGCTGTGAGGGCAGGGGACTGGACTCGCTGACTCTCGAGGTCCCTTCCAGTCCTAGTGTTCTGGGATTCTGTGATTGATTTACACAACAGTCTAATAATCTCTTAGTGACCCATATGGGCTAGTTCCACACAACAGAGCCATGGGTGTGCAAGGCCGTTCTCAGGGTTCACCCTGTTGCTGTCAGAGGCAAACGGCCCCCACCACTCCCAGGAAACCTCCCGCCTTTCACGGCGCAGGGCTGCTCTTGTCGAGGGCTGGCCCTGGATCTGCCGACTTGGCCGGGCAGGACGCCGCTCTGAAGGACGCCCTGGCCCCGGGCTGTCAGGCGCTGATCCCCTCCCTCTCCCTCCTTGCAGAGGAAATTCAAGAGCATCATGGCCAATGGGAGACGCATGGAGCCAGAGACCAACTTCCGTGCCCAGTGGCATTATGGGAAAATCTTCCTGCAAGCTTTCAATGGCCGGTACCTGGGCACCCTGCCCATCGGGCTGGTGGTGGCCAGCGCTGCGCACCCCGGTAAGGAGAATGGGTGGGGAGGGGGCCTCGGCACTTAGCCAAGAGCTGAGCAGTGCAGCCCTCTGGTCTATTGGGACCCCGATTCCCCTGCCTCTCTCTGACAGTGGGGGGCACGTCTCTGAGGGGCCCATTCCCCCCACTCTGGGAGGGTCCTAGATGAGGGTCCCCCTCCCTCCATCCCTCCCTATGGGCGGCCTCTGCCAGGCCCCCGGCTCCGCGGGGAGCGCGAGAGAACTTTTAATTCTCAGGGAGTGGAATTGGGGCTCCGAGGCTGTAAACGGGAGGGCAAGGCCCTTAGGGCGGCACCCGGAGCGGAGTCTCCTCCCTGCCCCAGTGTGAGACCCTGCCCCCGTCTCCAGTGTGGTCGGACATGGCCAGGACCCTTCTGTGGCTCGGCCAGCAGGAGGCGCTCATGTCACAAGCGGCTCTGCCTGCCCCCCCGCTGCATGAAACATCTGGGCTGCAACAGGCTTTGCTGGACTCACCTTCCAGCCCCTGACCCGCCCCTGTCCCCCTCCCGTCCCCCAGGGCCCAGCGAGGCGCTCGGGGTGCGCCTGGCCAACCGCTCCTTCCTGGTGCTGCGGGGCCGGTATGGCTACGTGGGCAGCTCGGCCTGCCACGACGTCCTGCAGTGCAACCTGGTGGACCCCGACTGCATCGAGCTGCTGCCCTGCAAGCCGGGCATTTACCACTTCCAAGGTACGGGGGTCCTGGGAGCCCTCCCTGGGAGCTGACCCCCGTGGACCCGAGCTCAGCCCCACCCGGCGCTGCTGGAACAGCCAGGTCCGGGCTGCATGGGAGGTCCGGGCTGCAGACAGGGTGGCGTGTGCTGGCCCGGGCGGGCGCGAGCTGTTTGCTCCTCTGCTCACGCCCAGGTGTCAAGGGGCGTCTCGTCCCCAGCTGTGCCACCCGGAGGCAGGAAGAGCGGAGGAAGCCAGCCTGCGGGGCGGGGGCTACTCACCTCCCTGTGCCTGCTGGGCTGAGGTTCCCTGCACCCCCGCTGGAGGCAGGCGGGTGGCACCAGTGCCCCCTCTAGCAGGCAGAGGGGTGGTGTGGGGGTGCTGGGCACCTCGGCCTGGCAGGGGAGGCAGAGTGAGCCCGGTGGGGGAGCAAAGGGGACTCGCGGCCGGCTGGGGGTGCGTGCGAGTTTGGGAACCTCGCTCCAATCTGCAAACCCGGCCGGCACCATCAGGCGAGCGCCCGGGCCCCTTCCGGCGAATCCTCCCCTAGGGCCGGCAGGCCTGGAACGGCAGCGGGGCCCTGCCTGCCTCCCAGCGCTCCCACCTTCTCTCCGTCCTTCCCCAGCCTGCGGCAGGAGCTTCTGGTCCCTGAGCGCGGACGGCACCTTCCGGACCTGGGGGAAGTTTGCCTTGAACTTCTGCCTGGAGATCCAGGGGACTAACATCCTGGCCGTGCTGGCCCCCAACGGCTACTACATGCGAGGGGACCGGAGCGGGACCCTCCTGGCAGACAGCGAGGAAGTCACCAGCGAGTGCCTATGGGAGTTCTAGATGCAGGCAGGTAGGGAGGCGTCTGGCCGGGGAGGTCTGCAAAGCCCCTGGCGGCTCACGCCGACCACGATGGTCTCCCCTGTGCTCCCCCATCCATCTCCCGTCTCTCCTCGGTACCGTCAGAGCTGAGGGGCTGGGCCTGGCTGTTTGTGGCGTGTCTGTACAGCGCCTAGCGCAGAAGGGTCCCTGCTCCGTCACTGGGGCTCCCCTGTGCCAGCACAAAACAAAGATGAACTAACTCGCAGCTGGAGTCTGGTGGGGCTCAGAGGACAGGGCAGCCCTCCCCTGCTAACCCTGCGCCGCGAGGCCCGAATGAAAGGGGATGCTCGTTCCCGGCTCCGTGGCTGGTTCTCGGCGCGCTGCTCCCCTGGTGCGTGGATGGTGGGAGCACGCCGGTTCGCGGGGGCTGTCGGCCTGGCCTCTTTCACCAGCACGGCCGTTCTGCCGGCACATGTCTCCATCACCACCTTTGTGCCATTTCCAAGGCTTCTCCCCAGTCCGGTGCCCAGGTGGCCTTTTCCGCGCCCTTGGTAGAGACGCACAGGGCGGCGTTTGATAAACGAAATCTGCCCATATCGCGGCCTCCGGCTGCTTTTTTAAAAAGGGAACAAAACGTTCCGTCGAGGGGGACAAACGGGAAGGCTGCTGCTGCCTGCTTGGTTTGGTAAAAGGGTTTTTCCCTCCTACGAAACGTCTTTTTGTTTGGAAAAAAACCCAACAGCTCGCTCCAGCTGGGGGTGTTTAAAACCAGCCTGGCACAAACCAGCGGAAAACAGGGGTGTCAGGCCAAGGCCGGGGTCCTCTGGCTCTGACCTCTCGGGGAGTCATGTACCTAGGGCAGGATCAGGACCCTGCTGACCCACAGCAAACAAAAAACCAAAACCGCTCACTGACGTGGCCCCGGTGACCCGAAGAGAAAGACGCTCCCACATTCCCCTCGCCCATCGGAGCCTAGGGGGCCCAGGCGAGTAGATTTTGTGTGCTCCAGCCCCACAGTGGGATAGCGGGGGGGGGGAGTCCTGAGCCTCGGGGGCCAGATCCAAGCAAGCTGGGGTACTGCATCCGGCCCCCGGGCCTTAGGTTTCCCACCCCTGCCCTAGGGGGTAGGGTTGCCAGATGGTTTCAGAAAAAAATACCGAAAAAAGGGCCCCTTTAAGAAATGCGTGGTGGGGCTTTCTGGCCCTCACAGGCTGCTGGCGGCCGCCTGCTACCTTGCCTCCCTGCGCCGGGCCGGACAGCTCCCTGGTAAGCACTACGGATGCCAGGCTGCCTCCGTATTGAGCCGGACAGCCTGGGATTTTCACCTCCTGGCCGGGAAAAAATCTGAAAATACTGGACATTTTAGGACATTTTAGGTGTCGGGTATTTTCTGCATATTTTTTACCGGACAGGAGGCAAAAATACCCAACTGTCCGGGTCAATACTGGACAGCTGGCAACCCTGCTAGGGGGTCAGACCCTCCGCCAGCGTAAATCAACGCAGCCGTGCAGCCTTCGTGGGACGGTTCTGACTTCTCCCAAGATCGTCTCCAAGGAACGACACGCTCCGCTTTTGCTAAGGCAGCGTGTTTATTCTGGCTGGCTACGGGCCTCCGGCTCTGGAGTTTTCATCTTGTCTTCTCGGTGGCAGCGTTTGAGAGGGGCCTGATGGATTTCTTTTGCCTCCTGCTAGGTGGGGAGGAGGAGGCGGCTTGGCGGAGCAGGCGGGCGTGGCACCGGCGAGAAGGAGCGCTGTGCGGGCTGGGAAACCCCGGCCAACATGTCTCCATCCCCCCCTGGATTCCGCAATAGTACTCAGCAGCTTGTTCGGTCTGGACGTGACTCTCTGCACTCGGGCTAGCGGCACAGCTCAGGAACCCGAGCGACGGGGCGGGAGCGCTCCCTAAGCCGAGCTGCCGGACCGTGGGCTGCCTGAAAGAGCCAATGGCAGCCGCCCTCCTCTTTAACGGTACCCGGAGGTGTGGCCCCCGGAGGCTGCAGGTTCCAGCACGGGAAAAGGATCCAGGGACCTGTAATCTCCATGGGCACCATCTTCCTATGGGTAGTTTCTTGGTCCCGGCAAGGAAACCAACCCATGTGCTTCAGCCTGGAGGAGATATCTCCAAAGGCTGCGGCTGAGCCCCGGGTCCCGACCCTCAGAGCGGCCCCGGCTTCTGGACAGCAGAGTGGAAGGGCGCGAGGTGGGGCGCTGCCGTGGCAGGGGGCGGCAGGGAGAAGCAGACCTGGAGGGCAGCCCCGGGGAGGGCAAAGGGTGAGGCGTCCCAGGGAGGGAGGGCCAGAGCTGGCTGCCGAGAGGGTGGAGTCAGGGTCCCACCGGGAGCCGGCCCTGCCGGGAGAGAACAGAGGGTCAGCCGGGGCCATGTGGCGTGTGCTCCTGCTAATGGAGGTTGGGGGGATCCCCAGCCGGCCTGGAGCTGGGGCATCCCTGAAAGAGGGGTGTTCAGAGCGGGAGGGAATGGGGGGCATCCTGCGATCTCCTTCCTGGTGCCTGCCTTCCCCTCCCCAGCAGGGGCTCCTCTCTGCCTGAGATGGTGTTTCCGGGGAGAGAAAAGGGGGGACTCCACCCCTCCCCCATCACTGGAGCCTTGTGGGGGGGCAGAGATGTGGGGTGCCCTCCCTGTGGGGTCCATCCTCTGCCCACACCAGGCTCCCCCCCCCCCGCGGATGTCCCTGGCTCTATGACCCCGCGGGAAGCAGGTAGTGTGTGCGGGGGGGGGGCAGGCTTGGGGTCGTCCGGCCCACTTACCACAGCAGGGCTGTTTGCAGGTGCAGAGCGGGGGGGGCCTTGGGTGCAGCGGCTGGGAGGCCCCCGGGTACACGGTGAAGCTGGGGGCGTCTGGGCATGACGGGGAGGCAGCCGGGTGCTGGGGGGACAGAAAGCAGAGGGCTGCACCAGCTCCGCGCAAGGCCACGCCTGAGGGGACGCGCCAGACGCAGGGGCCCAGCGTGGACGCCCCTGTTCAGGGGCCCAGTTTCCTACAGTTCAACCCACCAGCCGGAGCGGGGGCAGCTCCAGCCGGGAGAAGGGCCCGGTGGCTGCCTGACAGGGCAGCTCTGGCCAGCCTGGGCCTTACAGGGGGAAGGGAAACCCCTGAGTTGAGGGCTGAGCTGGCTCAGAGGAGCTCCGGGCACATCACCTACCTGCAGGGAGACGGAGTCGGCGCCTGAGGGCAGGTGGAAAGCAGCCCAGGCCGGGGGCGCTGGCGGGAAGGCGGGTAGAATCCAGTCACTGCAGGGCCCTGGGCGAGGCAAGGGGGAGAATATCCCATCGACACTTCCCCTCCGCAGGCAGCGCCAGCCTCGCAGCCTCCTCGCACGGCGGGGAACCCCGGGCCACAGAGAAGTGACGTGGCTTGTGCCTCATCACCCGGCACGTCACCTGCGGAGCCGGGCTCAAACCCAGCCGTCCTGAGTCCCTTGCTTCGACCACTAGCTCACGCTCCCTCCCGGAGCCGGGCTCGAACCCAGCCGTCCTGAGTCCCTTGCTTCGACCACTAGCTCACGCTCCCTCCCAGAGCCGGGCTCGAACCCAGCCGTCCTGAGTCCCTTGATTCGACCACTAGCTCACGCTCCCTCCCAGAGCCGGGCTCAAACCCAGCCGTCCTGAGTCCCTTGCTTCGACCACTAGCTCACGCTCCCTCCCAGAGCCGGGCTCAAACCCAGCCGTCCTGAGTCCCTTGCTTCGACCACTAGCTCACGCTCCCTCCCAGAGCCGGGCTCGAACCCAGCCGTCCTGAGTCCCTTGCTTCGACCACTAGCTCACGCTCCCTCCCAGAGCCGGGCTCGAACCCAGGCGTCCTGAGTCCCTTGCTTCGACCACTAACTCACGCTCCCTCCCGGAGCCAGGCTCCGAACCCAGCCGTCCTGAGTCCCTTGCTTCGACCACTAGCTCACGCTCCCTCCCGGAGCCGGGCTCCGAACCCAGCCGTCCTGAGTCCCTTGCTTCGACCACTAGCTCACGCTCCCTCCCGGAGCCGGGCTCGAACCCAGGCGTCCTGAGTCCCTTGCTTCGACCACTAACTCACGCTCCCTCCCGGAGCCAGGCTCCGAACCCAGCCGTCCTGAGTCCCTTGCTTCGACCACTAGCTCACGCTCCCTCCCGGAGCCGGGCTCCGAACCCAGCCGTCCTGAGTCCCTTGCTTCGACCACTAGCTCACGCTCCCTCCCGGAGCCGGGCTCGAACCCAGCCGTCCTGAGTCCCTTGCTTCGACCACTAGCTCACGCTCCCTTCCGGAGCCGGGCTCCGAACCCAGCCGTCCTGAGTCCCTTGCTTCGACCACTAGCTCACGCTCCCTCCCGGAGCCAGGCTCCGAACCCAGCCGTCCTGAGTCCCTTGCTTCGACCACTAGCTCACGCTCCCTCCCGGAGCCGGGCTCCGAACCCAGCCGTCCTGAGTCCCTTGCTTCGACCACTAGCTCACGCTCCCTCCCGGAGCCGGGCTCGAACCCAGGCGTCCTGAGTCCCTTGCTTCGACCACTAGCTCACGCTCCCTCCCGGAGCCGGGCTCGAACCCAGGCGTCCTGAGTCCCTTGCTTCGACCACTAGCTCACGCTCCCTCCCGGAGCCGGGCTCGAACCCAGGCGTCCTGAGTCCCTTGCTTCGACCACTAGCTCACGCTCCCTCCCGGAGCCGGGCTCGAACCCAGGCGTCCTGAGTCCCTTGCTTCGACCACTAGCTCACGCTCCCTCCCGGAGCCGGGCTCGAACCCAGGCGTCCTGAGTCCCTTGCTTCGACCACTAGCTCACGCTCCCTCCCGGAGCCGGGCTCGAACCCAGGCGTCCTGAGTCCCTTGCTTCGACCACTAGCTCACGCTCCCTCCCGGAGCCGGGCTCGAACCCAGCCGTCCTGAGTCCCTTGCTTCGACCACTAGCTCACGCTCCCTCCCGGAGCTGGGCTCGAACCCAGCCATCCTGAGTCCCTTGCTTCGACCACTAGCTCACGCTCCCTCCCGGAGCCGGGCTCCGAACCCAGGCGTCCTGAGTCCCTTGCTTCGACCACTAGCTCACGCTCCCTCCTGGAGCCGGGCTCGAACCCAGGCGTCCTGAGTCCCTTGCTTCGACCACTAGCTCACGCTTCCTCCTGGAGCCGGGCTCGAACCCAGCCGTCCTGAGTCCCTTGCTTCGACCACTAGCTCACGCTCCCTCCTGGAGCCGGGCTCGAACCCAGGCGTCCTACCTCTCGGATCCCTTCTCCGATTTCCTTATGAAAAACGATCTTGGGGCCTCTCTAACACCGGGAATCCCAGAACAGTCGTGTAGCCACGAACCCTACAACGGGCCTGGAGATGTTACCACGTCCTCCCCTTTCCCCCCATGCTAGGGCCCAGCCCGGCAGGTGTCTGGCTCATCTGCTCTTCAAAGCAGAGACTGCCCGGCCTCTCTCTGCTTAACTAGCTGAGCTAGCACCTGCTCTCTTTCACCTTCCTGCCATGGCTGTCCAGCTGCTCTCACCACTCCTTTCAACCAGGGTGACTGTTGTAACCAATAGGGTCTCCTTCCTCGGTTAACTAGTACTTCAAAAGCCTCGTCTGACGTCTGGCGTGTCTAGACTACACCTCTCTGCCGACAGAGCGATGTAGATTAGGCACATCGAAATTGCTAATGAAGCAGGGATTAAAACATCCCGCGCTTCATTAGCCTAAAAATGGCCGCCGCTTTTTTCAGCCCGGAGCTTTGTCTAGAGACTGATTTTTTCCAAAAATAAAGCCTTTTTCGAAAGATCCTGTAAACCTCATTTCACGAGGGTTATAGGATGGCTCGTAATAGTCCATTATTGTGACATTTGGTGCTGTGTAGATGCACCAAATTTCAAAATCGCCTCTTTCGAAATTCAGTCGAAATAAGATACGCCATTCGCGTAGCGCAAATTGTGTCTCTTATTTCGAGGTTAGGATGCTGTGTAGACGCACCCTGAGAGACTAACAAAAATACATCGAATCCTGAGCTTTCGTGGGTAAACCACGTTCATGCTACGATATGGTTTTGTTAGCCTCTAAGCCCTGGTCTATGCTAGGGAATTATTTTGAAATAACCCCCCTTCTTTCGCAAAAAACAAACAGAGCGTCCACACTACTAAGCCTGGATATGTCTACACTACCCTCCTAGTTCGAACTAGTGGGGTAGTGTAGACATACCCCCTGTTATTTCGAAATAAGGGGCTGGTTATTTCGAAATCTGTCCTCCTGCTTTCGTCAGGGAATAATGCTTATTTCAAAATAGCGGCCGTGGGGCCCCTCCGGTGCCGCTATTTCGAAATATCGCCTCCCCAGAGTCATTCGAAGTGATCACTCCCCAGGGGCTGTAAGTCGAGGGAGCGGGTCCATGATAACGGAGCCTGCCTGGGACTCATTTCGAGGCTCCCCCGTCGTGGGGACACGCCCGTTCGATTTTGTGATTTCAGGAGTTATTTCGAATGTCGTTATTCGACAAGCTCTAGGACTCCTCGTTATTTGTTAAGTTACAGACAAACACGCCCCCCCCCCCCCCGATGACCGTGCTGCCCATCGGAGACCGCCAGCATGTCTGGGAAGCCGGACACAGGCTGCCCCGTGTCCTGCTGGTGGGGACAGATCTGCTGTGGACCGCTGGCCAAGGGCCAGAGCTTTTGGCTGGGGAACAGAGGATGGTGCACCGAGCGGCCGCGAGTTTCAAAGCTGCCATGGGAGCATCGCGGCCCAGCGATGCACATGGACCGTCACCTGCACGGTCCGTCTCCAGCTTCAGCTTAGCTTCTCGCCTCCACTTGGCCCTTCGGTTTGAAAACCAGACCTAGGGCAGGAGATGGGAGAGGGTCAAGGACGTACCCCGACTCCCCCGTTCTCCCCGGCACCCCGCCTGGCGGGCCGCACCCACACACGCGTGCAAAGCAGGACGACGCGACCCCGAAAGGCAACGAGAAAAGAAACTCCCAGACTCGTAGACTTAAAAGGGACCAAGAGACCCGACTCGTCTGGCCCCCTGCGTGTGTGGGTGCGGCCCCTTGCCCTCCTGCATCAGACCCCTCGCCTCTGGATGAGTTACTGACCCCCCCCATCATGGTTCAAACCTTCCAGCGAGAGCTTTCACCATTTGCACTAGTCCAAACCAGCGAGTGAGCCAGGCCCCAGGCTGCCGAGGATGGCGAACAAACCCCGGCTCTCTGCCGAGCTGACCCAGGGAAAAGTTGCTTCCAGATCCCAAATCTGGTGAGCAGCTAGACCCTGCGCGTGGGGCCAGACACCTGGGCATGGGTTCTGCCCGGTCACTCAGAGCCTGCATCAGCTCATGATTTTTAGGGCTTGAGATCACCCCCTGCCAACTCCCGAGAACAGCTCTAAAGCCTCAGACCTTGCCCCCCCGCTTTGTTCTGCCCGGCTCCCATGCGCTGATTTCCTGTGACCTGGCAGGCCGGCAAAACTCTGGCCCTTTGGAAACTCCTTCCCAACCGGGGCTGGCTGCTCGCCTGCCACACGGGGCACGAAGAGGCACGTCCCGCCACGTGTGCGCGAGAGAACGGGCGGCGAGGCTGATGGCTCTGCTGTGGGTCGTTCGCAGCTGTGCAACGCGTGTGCCACGCAGACCCACGTGGGAACCAGTTTCACTTCCACTTTGCACAGCAGTAAATGACTGTTGCAGGCACAAGTTCCCAGAGGTGTGTGTGTGTGTCTGTGTTGTGTGTCAGTGTGTGCATGTTGTGTGTGTCTGTGGGTTGTGTGTGTTGCGTGTGTCTGTATGTGTTGTGTGCGTGTCTGTGGTATATGTCTGCGTGTTGTGCATGTGTGTGTCTGTGTTGTGTGCGTGTCTGTGTTGTGTGTCTCTGAGTGTTGTGTGCGTGTCTGTGTGTGTTGTGCATGTGTCTGTATGTTGAGTGTGTGTGAGTGAGACTCTTGTCGCCGATCCGATCTGGCCCCCCCATGGCCTGGCCAGCGTGGGTCTGGCCATCAAGGGACTGACGCGATCTGGCCTCGGACCCCTTGCCCAGCAGAGGAGGGGACGAGATACACAGAGCAGGGGCCTCGAACTCCTGGCCCGGGCCCATCTGCCATTGAGCAATTCTGCAGTTTGGCCCCTGCCAGGCTGCTGGCCCTGCGGCCCCGGGGGCATCCGAACCCCTCCCCCTAGTGCAGCCTTTGTTCCGCCCCACCCTGCCTCTTCCCACGCCTGCTCTGCCCCCCATAACCCTTCCATCAAGCCCCCACCCTGAGGGCCGTGGCCTTGGGACGACCCGGGGACACAGGGAGGGCAGTGCGCGGGCTGGCAGGCGAGGCGGAGAGATGCGGGGGTGGGGAGAACGCACAGAGACACCCCCCGGAGCCTTGCCAGAGGGGGGTGCCCCCTGACTCACTAGGAGTATTTGAGGACTGGCCAGGCGCAACAGCCAACTGAGTTTGAGACCGGAGCTCCCGACTGGGAAGTCAGCTGCTGTCACCTGCACTCTCCTCCAGGTGGCGGCCTTGCCTCGTGTACGCACGAGGAGGGGTGTGCGCACAAGTGCCAGGATGAAACCTGAGCTCCCGACACACTGCGCACCTTGTAGCTGGCCAAGGTGCTGGGGGGACAGAACTCTCCTTTGGCTCCTGGGCCAGACAGACAGACAGACAGACACTCGGTCACGCTCACTAATTTAGCCAGCTGCACAGCCGCCAGTGCACGCCTCACACGCACATGCTGAGACACATTCGCTCACAAGCGGGCAGGCAGGGTCCCTTGCAGGCACGCTCATCGCACGCTCGTTTGCTCACTGACCCGCGCGCCCCCTAAGGGAGTCACGCAAATGGCAGAGCCTTTGGTTCACGGGCGATTTTGGAAAGTCCGAAAAGGGGGGCAGACTGAGAACGCACCATTCTCACTGTTTGGCAAGTTGAAAACTTGGGGAAAATCTCCTTTTGGGTGGAAGAAAATGTGTCGTCCCGATTTTGGGCAAGGATGATGCCTTTGAAATTAAAAGCAAAATAAACGGCAGGCCATTTTTAGAGGACACGTCATTTCGAACCAAGCCGGCCACATGGTTCCCCCCCCAAAATGAAACATTTTCATGGGGGGAGGGGGATTTTTAAACATTTTTGTAAGGAGCTAGTTGGCGAACCTTCCGTGAATTTGTGAAAAGTTTTGGTGTCGCCAAATCTCCATCTTTTTGCCCGAAAAAAAAAGTCTCAGCCCAGACACGGCTCTGCACACGCACGTGCTCTCACGCTCGCACAACCAGAGCCATCCTGTCATAGGACAATTTGGGGCACCCCCCTGGACCCCATTCTTTGAGGGACCCTGTGTGGCCCAGGAGATTGGGGGGGGACCTGCGGCCAGCAGCAAGGGTGTCCCCCCGCTCACCAGTAGCTGCGGGAGTCCGTGCAGGGGCCTGGCCCAGGCTGGGAAAGGGCTGGGGGCAGGGGTTCGGTGGGGGTGGACAGGGGAGCTGACAGCCACGCTGGGCCCCTGGGCAAGGCAGGGACCTGCTCCATGCTCCCAGAAGGGGCGGGACCTCAGGCAAAAGGGGTGGGGCTAAGGGCAGCCATCCCTCAGTGGTGCCCCGCCCCCCCAGTTCTGTCTGGAGCACGGCTGCACAGCACCCCCGTCTCCCCGCACCGCTCTAAGATCCGCCTGGAACGCCACAGCAGCGCTCCGGTGGCTGGACCCTGGGGACTTCTGAACCACTGGGCCCCTGGAAAATTGCCCCCTTTGCCCTCCCCCATCAGCGGGCCTGGGGATGGAGTAGGGTGGGAAGAGGCGGGACGGGGGTTTGTCCCGGGCCCTGCCCCCGCTAGGGATGGTCCTGTGCACAAGCATCCAACCCCAGCGGGCACCGGGCTGGGTTTGCATGTGCAGAGCCCGGGGGGTCGGAGTGGGGGGGTCGGCACCTTTTCCACTTACCCGGATGGTGGCGTCGGGGAGCTGGGTGGCGGAGGCCAGTCGCTCCCTGGTGGCGGTGGCGGGGTACGGCCCTCTCTGGAATTCTGGAAGGGAGTCTGGAGTCAAGTCACCCAGCTCCTGGCTGCTCCACCCTCCTCCCATCAGATTCCCACAGGGACCCTGCTTAGGAATGTGAGTCAGACCCGCGGTTCCAGGGGCAGCTGCCCGGAGGACGACTGAGGCATAATCTGCCCCCGGGGGAACGCGCCTTCCTGCTGCCCACCCGCCCGCGCTGGAGTCACGCTCTGCAGCTGGGGAGTCGGGGGCGTGCCCGTGCCGGGTCCCCTGGCCGGAGTGTGCCCGGCAGCCTGCCAACCAGGCCGCGGCTTCCGCCTCCTCGCCAGTCACCTGTCTCCAGGGCCGCTGCCTGCTGGCGCGAGAAGATCGTCCTGTCTCTGTGCTGGGCGCCCGGCAGGGGTCCCCGGGCTGAGCTTTTCCGGGGGCATTGGGACGCGAGCGCCTCTGCTGAGACCTGGGATCTGGCTTCTCCCAGCCAGGGGACACCTGCAGCACCTGGGAGAGGGGACGGGGAGAGAGGGGCAGGGCTGCCCTTAGGACGCATGGGGCCCTGCACATGGCTGGTATGCTGGTGCCCCTGTGCCCAAAGGCAGCAGGGCGGGGGGGGGGGTGACTTTTTTTAAAGATGCGAGTTCATCATTTTCAGCAACACGCTGGGGAAATATCTTAACGCGAATTTTAAACTCTGGTCCCGTAGACGCACCAACAAGCCCCTAATCGGAAGCAAACCCTTTCCAGCAGCCACACAGCACACCCCGGACACACTCACCCAGGAACCTGCCTCTGCAACACACCCGCTGCCAGCTCTGTCCACACCTCTATGCAAACGACACCACCCCAGGCCCTCCCCACATCAGCCACTGCATCAGGGCCTCCTACAAATGCACATCCGCTAACGAGATCTCAGCCATCAAGTGCCAGCCAGGCCCCTCTGCCATTAATATCGGCCAAACCGAAATGTCTCTGCGCCGAAGGATACATGGACACAGCTCAGGCCTCCGGGATGGTAACAGAAATCTGGAGGGGAACATTTGAACCTGCCTGGGCGCTCAGTCGTGGATTTCAAAGCAGCCGTTTTTCTACAAAGGCATTTCAGCAGCCCACTACAGAGAGCGCGACTTCGACCTTCCTCTGCAGAGTGGACAGTTTTCCTGGGCCTGAACAAAGACACAAACTAGGTGGCCCATTAGTAAACCAGCCTGCCTTACAGCCAACACCTCAGTGACATCCAAAGCTAAGTAGGGACACTGGCAGCCCACGTAATTAGCCGCGTCAGCACCGGCACTGCCACTGACAGGCACTTTTCTCCCCTCTCCCTTCTAGTTCTGTTATAATTCTGAGAGCCCCCCGCTTTTTGCTCCACTTCGGCTGTGGGCTGTGCCCACAAAAGCTCACCATAGCAGGTGCCACAAGGCATCTCGTTGTTACAGCCAATGCAGAAACTGACAGGCTGCACCTGAGGGTGGCTGTTCCATGGCTCCCTTGCCTCTTTTAGAGGTTCAGTGCTCTGCCAGGCTTTGTCACTAGGTCCTCTCTGGAGGCAGCAGAGCCACAGAGCAGGGATAGGAAGAGGCAGGCGGGTGGACATTAAGACCCAGGGGTGCCCCACATTTTCAGGTGCCCCACGCAGCTGCATATTCTGCATATGGCTATGGATGAGGCATGCTGGCCGAAGATTCCCAACCCCTTAGGGACTGCGTGTGCTGTGCTTGCCCGCCCCCCCACCAAGCTAAGCATGAGCAGCTGATACGGTCCCAGACCACCTGCTCTCCATGCGTGAAGAGCTTCATGGGGTTAGGATTAAAATCTGGGTCTGCAGCAATGTTCCCTCTCTATTTTTCATTTGTGTGCGGAATAAGTTTTGCTCCATGCACCGAGGCACGTGTGGATGTGCACCACCAGTAGAAACACATGCTGCCGGCTGTGGGCTGCTTGGGCGTGCTGCTGATTAGCTGGGCAGTGGGCAGCCATCCAAGCGCTCAGCTTACAGAGAACACCAGTCGGCAAGGAGGAGGGGGTTGTTCTGATGCATTCCCCGTGGGGAGGAAGTCACTCCCCAGCAGCTCTGTGTTAGCGCGGCCTGGCGGGGGGCACATGTCAGCGTCAGTGTCATTGCTGCACCGGGGGGCCACGGGAGGAGCTGCCAGTGGGGGTAGTGATGTGCGTGTGGTCGGGAGGGGGGCACATGGGAGTGTCTCGCCACGGTGGCGTGTCAGAGCATGTTCCTGTTGCATGCTGGCTCCGGGCCAGGCCTCACCTGGTGGCGAAGGCTCCGTCATGCAGCCAGCTGCGAGCCACGTGGCCTCTTGCAGGTTCCTCAGCACCCGGTTGATGGAGGACACCTGGGCAGAGCAGAGGCAGGGAATGGCTTAGGGGCAGCGTTGGAGGCCCTGTCCGGATCGCTGGCAGCCCCGGAGCGAAGCGGCTCTCGAGCGCCGAACCCTGGAATGGCCGAGGCGCCCGAGCCGTGTCTGGGGGTGCCCCGTATTCCTACCACAGGGGGAAGCCCTTCCATTTCGAGGGAATCACAATACCGGCGGCGGGCCCGGCTGCAGGCCAGAGATGGGAGCTGGAGAGCTACAGCAGGGGCCCCGGGATTAGAAACTGACCCTCGGCTGCGGCATTTTAGCCCCTCTCTGTCTGGGGCCCGTCCAAGAGACTCGCCCAGCCGTCTGCCCGGGGATCGCCCCAGCCGAGCGCTCGCCCCGGTGCCGAGGGAGAGCCTGGGGCACGAGCAGATTTGGCCACTCAACCGGGCGAGGGCCTTCTGCTTTGCCCTGGTCCGTGGCAGGGGATGCCCCACAACCAGGCTGGCTTTCCCCCAGTCGATGGCACTGGCCTGACGCAGACGGGCCATTCCACCCTGTCCCCGCTGTCTGTGGGGGCAGTAACTTCACCCCTGGCCCTACTCCGGGATGGGCAAGGATTTCTGAAGTGGACCCGGGCTGCCCAGAAGGGGCGGGGCCTAAACCGGAAGGGGTGGGGCCAGGATGCTTCTGGGCTACCCCACCCACAGACCATGCTTGGTCAGGGGCTGGGGGAGCCCCTTTTCCCCCAGTTCCCACTAGGCACCCATGCCCCCGGCAGGGCGAAGGAAGCTCCGCACAGCTCTCCTGGCCCCAGGCCCTAAGTGGAAGGCTGGATCCGGCCCACGGAGGCCCTCTTGCCCACCCCTAACCCATAAGAACGTCCGAACGGCCAGGCTGGGTCAGAGCAAAGGTCCATCCAGCCCAGCGTCCTGTCTGCCGACAGCGGCCAGTGCCAGGAGCCCCAGAGAGGATGAACAGAACAGGGGATCCTCGCATGATCCCTCCCCTGTCACCCATTTCCAGCTTCTGACAAACCGAGGCTAGAGACACCATCTCTGCCCATCCTGGCTACTAGCCATTGATTGACCTCCCTGAATCTATCTAGCACTTTTTTTGAACTATGTTAAAGTCCTGGTCTTCACCACATCCTCCGGCGAGGAGTTCCACAGGTTGTCCATGCGTTGTAAGAAGAAAAACTTCCTTTTGTTTGTTTTAAACCTGCTACTTATTCGTTTCACTGAGTGACCCCTAGTTCTTATCTTGTGGGAACAAGTAAATAACGTTTCCCTATTCGCTTTCTCCATACCTGTCATTATTTTATAGACCTCTATCCGACCTCTCCTTTGTCTCCTCTTTTCTGAATGGAAAAGTCCCAGTCTTTTTTATCTATCTTCATATGGGACCCGTTCCAGACCCGAATCGTTTTTGTTGCCCTTTTCGGAACCTTTTCCAAGGCCAAGAAATCTTTTTGGAGAGGAGGCGATCACATCTGTACGCCGGATTCGAGACGTGGGCGTACCATGGATTTATATAGAGGGAATAAGTGATTCTCTGTCTTATTCTCTAGCCATTTCTTAACCCCTGCTCCCACATTCCCCTCGCAGTCCACTTCTCCCCCCACCGGGCCCACTTCCTTCCGCTCTGCATGGGAGGCCCTCACCCAACCATCTAGCAGGCCCTGCCCCGTCTCTGCCTGCCCCCTTCTCTAGGGGGGCGGTGAGAAAGTGCCGCTGGGTGGCGAGTCTGGAGGGGGCAGCTGTGCCTGAGGCCCCCCCCCACACCCGTGGCACGCCCTACACAGGCAGGGCAGCGGATCAGCTCCCAGCAGCCTGCGGGATCCGAGGGCCAGGCCGTCTGCGACGGCAGACTGGTCCCCGGAGCAGCCCCAGAGCAACCCTGCGGCCCCTCTGAGCGGTGGCTTACGCTGGGCGTCCTGTCGCGGGCGCAGACGCCCTCGGAGTGCAGCTTCCTCCGGATCTCCCAGGCGAAGATGGACGGGCGCTCCCGCTTCAGCTGCGCGATGCGGGCCACCACCTCTGGGGTAGCCATGCGGGGCTGGCTGCCTCCGCCGGCCTTGGGCCCCACAGCACCGGTCTGGTGGTAGCGGGCCAGGATCTTGCTCACGCAGCCGTTGGACACCTGCAGGAGAGGGAGACTGAGGCAGGGGCTCCGCTTGGGGCGTGGGGGCATCCGGAGGGATCAAGCAGCCTCCCTCAGCTCTCTGCTCCGCCCCCCACCCTGGGCCTGCCCAGCGTGGCCTTTGCCCCTCAGCCTCTACGTCGGCTGTCCCGGACACCCCTCCTTGTGGCCACTAGCTGTGTGATTGCTGGGACACCGGTGGTGTGTGAGGTCCCCATGCCAGGAGGCTAGGCCCTACCCTGCCCCTTCTGCCTGGAGCCCCACCCTGCCCCGCCCCTTCTGCCTGGAGCCCCACCCTGCCCTGCCCCTTCTGCCTGGAGCCCCACCCTGCCCCGCCCCTTCTGTCTGGAGCCCCACCCCTACTCCGCCCCTTCTGCCTGGAGCCCCACCCTGCCCCGCCCCTTCTGCCTGGAGCCCCACCCGTACCCCGCCCCTTCTGCCTGGAGCCCCACCCCTGCCCCGCCCCTTCTGCCTGGAGCCCCACCCTGCCCCGCCCCTTCTGTCTGGAGCCCCACCCCTACCCCACCCCTTCTGCCTGGAGCCCCACCCTGCCCCGCCCCTTCTGTCTGGAGCCCCACCCCTACCCCACCCCTTCTGCCTGGAGCCCCACCCTGCCCCGCCCCTTCTGTCTGGAGCCCCACCCCTACCCCGCCCCTTCTGCCTGGAGCCCCACCCCTACCCCGCCCCTTCTGTCTGGAGCCCCACCCCACCCCGCCCCTTCTGCCTGGAGCCCCACCCTGCCCCGCCCCTTCTGCCTGGAGCCCCACCCTGCCCCGCCCCTTCTGTCTGGAGCCCCACCCCTACCCCGCCCCTTCTGCCTGGAGCCCCACCCTGCCCCGCCCCTTCTGTCTGGAGCCCCACCCCTACCCCACCCCTTCTGCCTGGAGCCCCACCCTACCCCGCCCCTTCTGTCTGGAGCCCCACCCCAACCCCGCCCCTTCTGCCTGGAGCCCCACCCTGCCCCGCCCCTTCTGCCTGGAGCCCCACCCTGCCCTGCCCCTTCTGTCTGGAGCCGCACCCCTACCCCACCCCTTCTGCCTGGAGCCCCACCCTGCCCCGCCCCTTCTGCCTGGAGCCCCACCCTGCCCCGCCCCTTCTGTCTGGAGCCCCACCCTGCCCCGCCCCTTCTGTCTGGAGCCCCACCCCTACCCCGCCCCTTCTGCCTGGAGCCCCACCCTGCCCCGCCCCTTCTGTCTGGAGCCCCACCCTGCCCCGCCCCTTCTGCCTGGAGCCCCACCCTGCCCTGCCCCTTCTGTCTGGAGCCCCACCCCTACTCCGCCCCTTCTGCCTGGAGCCCCACCCTGCCCCGCCCCTTCTGTCTGGAGCCCCACCCTGCCCCGCCCCTTCTGCCTGGAGCCCCATCCTACCCCGCCCCTTCTGTCTGGAGCCCCACCCTGCCCCGCCCCTTCTGTCTGGAGCCCCACCCCTTCTGCCTGGAGCCCCACCCCTGCCCCGCCCCATCTGTCTGGAGCCCCACCCCTTCTGCCTGGAGCCCCACCCCTGCCCCGCCCCTTCTGTCTGAGGCCCCACCCCTTTCTGCCTCACTCACCTGCTAGAGCCAGAGGAGACCTGAGACCTTAACCACAGCAGGAGAGGCCCAGCCGGCTGCCCCCCCTGCTGCCCCTAGCCCCGGCCTGGCACCCCGCCCTGCTGCCCCTAGCCCCGGCCTGGCACCCCGCCCTGCTGCCCCTAGTCCCGGCCTGGCACCCCCCCCTGCTGCCCCTAGCCCCGGCCTGGCACCCGCCCTGCTGCCCCTAGCCCCGGCCTGGCACCCCCCCCTGCTGCCCCTAGCCCCGGCCTGGCACCCACCCTGCTGCCCCTAGCCCCGGCCTGGCACCCCCCCCTGCTGCCCCTAGCCCCGGCCTGGCACCCCGCCCTGCTGCCCCTAGCCCCGGCCTGGCACCTCCCCCTGCTGCCCCTAGCCCCGGCCTGGCACCCCGCCCTGCTGCCCCTAGCCCCGGCCTGGCACCTCCCCCTGCTGCCCCTAGCCCCGGCCTGGCACCCCCCCTGCTGCCCCTAGCCCCGGCCTGGCACCCTGCCCTGCTGCCCCTAGCCCCGGCCTGGCACCCCCCCTGCTGCCCCTAGCCCCGGCCTGGCACCCCCCCTGCTGCCCCTAGCCCCGGCCTGGCACCCCCCCTGCTGCCCCTAGCCCTGGCCTGGCACCCCCCCTGCTGCCCCTAGCCCTGACCTGAGCGGGGAGAGGGGGAGGAGGGTGGGAAGAGCAGCAGCATGGGTAGGGCCATGGGGACAGAGGGACATGGGAGGGGGCTGGGGCAGTGTGGGGGGGCACTGCCCACTGTCTGGGGAAGCTTGAGCCCCCCGGCCTGTGCTGACCCCACCCACGTGCTGGGAACCGCGGCGAACTCCCCGCCCCGCGTCCCACCTTCAGGCTCCGGGAGATGTCCGAGGCGCGCACCCCCCCGGCAGCCAGCTCGATGATGCGCTGCCTCTTGCACGGTGGCAGGGGACGGCCGTTCACGAAGAGGCCTCCCAGCTGGTTCACGCCGCTGGCCCCTGGGGAAGAGCCGGGCAGGCGGGTGAGGCCACGGCCAGTGGAGAGGTCCCCCCCTTGCCCCAGGCAGCCCAGCAGGAGCCCAGGGGGTAAGGCAGGGGCAGGGCAGCGGAGGGTGCAGCTGGCGTGTGGGACGTTTGTGTGGCTGTCTCTTCTGCTGGGCCAGGCCCATTCGGGCTAGCACTACGGTGCGACATATTCACGGGGAGGAGCCATGGAGCCAGGGACCCGGTGGCTTCTCTGTCCCTTGTGCCCCCCAGTCTAGCTCGGACAGCGCTTCCTAAACCAACCGCTGCCTCTAGCTCGCCCACAGGACACGGGCTGGGTGCAGGAGCCGCTGGGGCGGGGTGTGATGCCGGTGGGGAGACGGTGACCCCAGTGAGGTGTGAATCCAGGCGCGTGTCTCCCTGGAATCCCAGTTCCCCCCCCAAGCACCGCAGCGGGGTGCAGGGCCCGTTCTGCTCCCCCGGGGACCTTGTTATGAGTCTTTAAAAAGCCCAGCACCTCAGGAATTGGCCCATAGCCAGGGGCCGGTCTCTGACCCCTGAGAGCGCAGGCATGTGGGCCGGCTGGGTGGTTGTGACTGGCCAGGCGCCCAGGGCAAAGCCAGCCCAGCTGGGACAAGGCCACGCTCAGGTATAGGGGAGCCCAGAGGGTACGCGGGGAGCCAGAGGGCAGCCATGACACAGGCTGAGGTTGGGAGGATGCAGGAGAAGCAGCCAGGAGAGTGGCCTCCGCGTTTCAAAGAAGCAGCCGGGGAGCCCGGGGTCAGCGGGGGACTCTGAGTCCCTGACCCCGGGCTCCATGGCCCCCGCTGGGGACTCTGGTGCATTTCAAAGAAGGTGGAGTCAGCGGGACTCCCCCTGGCCCCCGAGTTCCCCTTCCTCCTTTGAAATGTACAAGAGCCCCAGCAGGGGCCAAGCAGGGGCCCTTGTACATTTCCAAGGGGGAAGGCGGAAGTGCCTATCGACTACCTGACTAGTCAATTAGCCGCATTTTAACATCCCCAGGCTCCCCCTTGTCACCTCTGTTACCCCAAAACTGCCCCATCTGCTGCAGCGAGCCCTGGACTGCCCTGGGGTGGGACGCCAGAGCAGATGGTGACTGCCTGGGTGGGGATGCAGCTCTTACCTGGGTACTGCATGTCCAGACTTCAGCGCTTGGGCGTTCGCCAGAGGCTCGTTCAGCTCAGGCTGGGGTGAGCGAGTGGGGGGGGGGCGGGGCGTAACTTCAGATGCCTTCCCCACCGCCTCGCTGCAGGAGGGACGTGAGACCAGAGGGTCAGAGATTTACAAGAAGGGGGGGGGGGTCACTTTTCCAAAGTACCCAAGGGACTTAGGCACCCGGAAGCCTAAAGACCCACTGACTTGCCAAGGCACTGTCGTTCCTAAGTCATTTTTGGAACTAGGACGTAGGCTCCTAAGTCATGTGGAAGCATCTGAAAATGTTGCCCCTCCCCCTTACTGCGTGGTGAGTCCGGCCCTGGCTCTTCCGCCCTCTGGCATGGAATAGTCTGGTTCTGCCTCCACTCCTCACTGCACCACAAGGGCTATTGAAGGCCCGGGCTGGGCCAAGATCCAGCCCACCGAACTGATTGATAGAGCCCACTCTGCCACTCCCCATCTGTCTATCCCCATACACCCCCTCTATCTATCTATCCCCATACACCCCCATCTATCTATCTATCTATCTATCTATCTATCTATCTATCTATCTATCTATCTATCTATCTATCTATCTATCTATCTATCTATCCCCACACCCCCCCTCTATCTATCTATCTATCTATCTATCTATCTATCTATCTATCTATCTATCTATCCCCACACCCCCCCTCTATCTATCTATCTATCTATCTATCTATCTATCTATCTATCTATCTATCTATCTATCTATCCCCATACACCCATCTATCTATCTATCTATCTATCTATCTATCTATCTATCTATCTATCTATCTATCTATCTATCTATCCCCACACCCCCCCTCTATCTATCTATCTATCTATCTATCCCCACACCCCCCCTCTATCTATCTATCTATCTATCTATCTATCTATCTATCTATCTATCTATCTATCTATCTATCTATCTATCCCCATACACCCATCTATCTATCTATCTATCTATCTATCTATCTATCTATCTATCTATCTATCTATCTATCCCCATACACCCCTCTATCTATCTATCTATCTATCTATCTATCTATCTACCCCCCCCCACACAACCCTCTTTCTTTCTTTCTTTCTTTCTTTCTTTCTTTCTTTCTTTCTTTCTTTCTTTCTTTCTTTCTTTCTTTCTTTCTTTCTTTTTCTTTTAGCAGCTCAGAGCCTAAACACGGTCTATACACGATTTCACAATCCCCACCCACAACAGCCAGCACAATATTGCGCGGTAGCTGCCACCGCCCCTCCCCCCCCCCCTCCTGCCCCGCACATGCAGCGTGGAGGGGAGCAGGGCTAGATTTTCCAGCGCAGGGGGAGGAGGCAGGCGCCCGGCTCCCTTCGGCAGTCGGTGGCAGGCGAGTGCCTCGCGGCTGGAGGTGGTTTGGAGACGCCCACCGGCAACGAAGAGACTCCAGTTTCCCAGCTTCGCCGTGCGCCCCTCTCCGCGCGGAGGCACCTGCGGGCCAGTCGGCGGGGGGGGAGACTGTGTGCGGCATGTTCGTGCCTGGTCTCCCCGCCCTCCCTGCTAACCGCACCTGGGAGCAGGCAGGACCCGGGCCAGCCGCTTGCGGGCCCCGGGGCAAGGCACCACCCAGTCCATGTGGCGCGCGTCCTGGGCACGGCTGGGGGAACAGCCTGAGGCTCGTACGGCCCAGCCCACAGGCGGCCAAGGCCCCACTGGGGGGGTCACTCCATTTCCTGGGGGTGACAAGTGGCCCGCCCCGGTTCCCTGCCCCGGGCAGGAGGGGAGCGCTCACCCGAGGAGCGCGGCTCACCCGATCCCCTCCCGAGGCGCAGGAGCGCGAGGCTCGGCGCGACACCGCCTCCCCCCGCCCCCCAGTCCCTGGCTCGGAGCAGCCCCGCGGAGCCTGGACCGGAGCTCGCCGGGTTTACACGGGCTGAGGAGCCTGCTCCCCCGCGGAGAGAGGCGCGCAAGGAGCCCTCCCCCCGGGCGGACGCGCTGGGAGCGGGAGGTCCGCCTGGCAAGGCCCGGCCCCGCGCGGGACCAGAGCGAGCGGGGACCGGAGCCGAGCAGCCGCCGAGCGCAGCGGCCAGGAGGGACCCGGGCCCGGGGGAGCCGCGGGGCTAAGCGCTGCGCTGGGAAGGCTCCGTCGCACCCGAGGGCTGCGCGGGGCGGGGGCGGCCGCGAAGTGGAGCCAAGGGGCGCAAGCAGCTACCTGTGCGGAGCGCGGCGCTGGCCGGTCCCTGCTGGGCTGGCAGCCCCGGGCAGCGGGAGCCGCGGCGGGGAGAGCGTGCGAATGGGGCTCCGGGCGGCGCGGGAGGGCAGCGGGCGGTGATGTCACGGGGCAGGGGCAGGAAAAGAGGCGGAGGGAATCGCCGGCAGGCCCAGGCGGGCTGGGCTGTAAAACACACGTGCACAGGGACACGCGCGCACACTCACAAAGGCTCACACACAAACACACACACTCACAAAGTCACTCATGCACACAAAGGCCCAGCACACTTACACACACACATTCACAAAGGCTCACACACACTCACACACACACTCACAAAGGCTCACACACAAACACACACACACTCACAAAGGCTCACACACACTCACACACACTCACAAAGGCTCTCTCACACACACACACTCACAAAGTCACTCATGCACACAAAGGCCCAGCACACTCACACACACACACTCACAAAGTCACTCATGCACACAAAGGCCCAGCACACTTACACACACACACTCACACAAAGGCCCACACACTCATGCACACTCAGGAAGACACACGCACGCACATTCATGCTCACACGTGCACACTCGCACACGCGCTCACACGCTTGCACACGCGCTCACACTTTCAGACACGCTCACAGCCACTCTCTGGTGCAGGCTGAATTCATCTGACCTCATTTCCAAAGGCCCCTTTCCAGACCCTGCCCCCGCCCCGCTCCCCCTGCCCTGGCCAAGTGCCCCCGTCCCGGGACAGGGCCGTCCCCGCTGTGTGTGTGTGTGGGGGGGGGGGGCGATTTCCCAGCTCTCTCGCCCCGCTGCCGGGCCAAGCCAGGGCCGGGCGGGTGCGGGGCTGCGGGGGCGGTGCGGGAGGTGCGAGAAGGCTCGGCCCGCGGTCTGGGCGCGGGTCCCGGCCGGGCAGGGGAGGGCTCTGTCCCGTGGTGAGCGGGGGCTCCGGGCCTGGGGACAGGTCCCTGCCTGCGGCTTTGCAGGGGACCCTGGCCCGGGGCGGGGAGGGCTCCCCCCTGCCGGGCCAGTCTCCCCGGGCTGGAGCCCCCCGGATTTGTTGCTCCCCTCCCCTGCCCCGGGCCCTCCCCGAGGGCAGCTGTGGGGAGCGGAGCGCGGCCTGGAGCCGCCACCCCGCGGGGCAGGAGCAGCTCCCGGACGGCAGCGGCCGCGGAGCCGATTTCAGCACCGGTGGCTTGTGGACAGCACATCCCAGCGCGGGCCCTGCGCCTCGCCCGCCGCCCGCCAGCCGCAGCATCCTCTGGCCGCTGCATCCCCGGGCGGCTGGTGCGCGGGGGGGAGGGAGGCTTCCGCGGCCTCCCCCGGGACTCCTGCACCCCGGGGGTGGCGGGTCCCGCCCGCCCCGTGCCCGTAGCACCCCTGCCTGGGCTGGGCCGAGCCGGGGCTGGCGGCTGGGCCCGGGGCTGGCTCGGGGGCACCCTTGGAGCGCCCGGGCCGGGCGGGGGGCGGGCTCCGGGGCCAGATGGCAAAGCGCTTCGGGTCCACGCACCCGTCCCGCCCCGGCTCTGTTTTATGGCTGGCTGGCGGCGCCCCCGGCCCGCGCTGAGCAAACAGCAGGCGGCCCGGCTGGAGGGCCCCGAGGGGGGGCTGGAAACCCCACGGCCCGGCGCAGATGGCCCCTGCGCCGGGGGCTGCGCTCAGGCACGTTGTAAACCTCGCCAGGGAACTGTTTGAAGAGCAAATATTAGCCCAGTTGGAGCGCCGGCGAGCTGCTCCGCCGGGCCGGCCTGAGGAGCAATTGAGCATCATTAGCGGAGCCCTACCAGCCTCGAGCCTCCCGGGAGAGCAGGCCGCCTTTTCACCGCCATATGCTCCCAATTACACATTAACCACGGCCCTTCGCTGCCCGGCCCCCGCCCTCAGCAGCCAGCGCCCCCCCGCCCGGCCTGCCCTCCCCCGCCGCCGGGCCGGGCCGGCTCCCCGGACGCCCCCGCGGGCAGGGCAGAGCGGGGAGCCCCGATCCCAGGCCTGGCACCGGCAGCTCTGCGAGCCGAGCCCCCCCTAACGGCCCCCCTGCAGTGGGGAGCCGGGGAGGGGCGCACCGGGAAGGGAAAGCCGTGCGCAAGGCACGGGACAAGGGATGGGGAGGCTGCCCTGGCTGCTTCCCTGCCTCCCTCCCCGGGAGCGGCCGGGGTGTGTGTGTCCCGGGTCACGTTATCCCGGACTAGCCGCCCGCTGTTCTGGCTGCAAAGGGGCCGCGGTGGCCAGGGCCGGAGCCGGAGGAGCGCACCGGCTCAGCTCTCCAGCGCGCCCGGGCGCAGGGCCTCCCGTGCGGCCCCGTGCTCTGCCCTCCGCTGCCGGGCGGCTCCACCAGCGCCGAGAGGCCTCGGTCCCCTCCCCAGCCCCTCCCGGCCCAGCCGCGGGATGGGGGGAGGCGGCGGAGGGGGCTGGAGCCCCAGCCTGGCAGCACCTCGCGGCGCAGCTGCTCTCCCCGGGCGCTGCGTCCCGTTCCCAGCCCTGCGGGCTCCCTGAGGCGGGGATCCTCCAGCGCCCCTCGCCCCTTTGTCCGGGCAGGTGCCTGGCGGCAGCCCCGGGGTTGGCCGCTAAGGAAGCCGAGGTGCGCTTGTGGCTAAGTTCTGCGGGGTGAGCGGGAGGGGCTCGGACGAAACCTGCCCTGAGTTTTGGTGCCTTTAGCCGGTTGCTCTTCGAATTCTTTCCGGCCTGCCCGGTTCTGTCGCTCCACTTGGCTCGCCAGACTTCATGGCCCTTGCTAGCCTCTGCGGGACGCTTCCACTTCGGATTTCTAAGTGGTGCCTTTGTCTTCTAACCACCTCCTGGATCTGTGCACACGCAGCCTCTGCTCTTCTCGCCCCTTCCTTGGCTTTCCCCTCCTTTGTGTTTGTAGGAAACCAGCACTATAAACTCTGTCCCCCTGCCCCTAGGGAGGAACCCTTGCTGGGTTAGGGTTAGGGTTAAGGTTAGAGTTAAGGTTAGGGTTAAGGTTAGAGTTAAGGTTAGGGTTAAGGTTGATCAAGGCAAAGGAATGCACATTGGAAACTATAATCCCAGCTTGGCTCAGACCGATGGAGTCTCAATTAGTTCTTACCGTCCAGGAAAGATCTCGGCTAGTTCGTGGCAAACATCTACTCCAACGTGCGGTGACAGCAAAAAGAGCTCACAGCAAGTTAGGGAGTATTAGGAAGTAGTGAGGCAGGAAGATAGAAGATATCCTACTGCCGCTCTATAAACCCACCCCTTGAACACCGCATGCATCTGGTTGCCCCATCTCAGGATGTATGCTGGAAGAAGTACAGAGACAGGCGACAGTGAGTGGTGTGGAGAGAGTAAATAAAGGAAAGTTATTTATTAGTTCCCATAATAGAAGAACTAGAGGACACCAAATGAAATGAATGGGGAGCAGGTATAAAACTAATAAAAGAAAGTTCTTCACACAGCGTGTAGTCAACCTGTGGAACTCCTTGCCAGAGGAGGCTGTGAAGGCTAGGACTGTAACAGAGTTTAAAGAGAAGCTGGATAACTTCATGGAGGTTAGGTCCATAAAAGGCTATTAGCCAGGGGATAGAAATGGTGTCCTTGGCTTCTGTTTGTCGGAGGCTGGAGATGGATGGCATGAGATAAATTGCTTGATCATTGTCTTCGGTCCACCCCCTCTGGGGCACCTGGTATTGGCCACTGTCAGCAGACAGGCTACTGGGCTAGATGGACCTTTGGTCTGACCCAGTACTGCCGTTCTTATGTTCTTATGTTCTTATGACTGTAATGATCAGGGGACTGGAACAGCTGCTGTATAAAGAGAGATTAAAAAGACTGGAACTGTTTGCCTTAGAAAAGAGATGACTAAGCAGGGGCATGATAAAGATCTCTACCCTCATGACTGTGGTGGAGAAAGTGACTAGGGAAGTGTTATTTACCCTTTCCCATAGCACATGAGCCAGAGCTCACCCAATAAAATTGAGAGGCAGGAGGTTTACACCAAACAGAAGGAAGTATTTCTTTACGCAGCGCACAGGCAACCTGTGGAACTCCTTGCCAGAGGATGTGGTGAAGGCCAGGACTTGAACAGGGTTCAAAAAAGGGCTAGAGGATCAAGCCAAGAGGATCAAGGACATAACCCTGTGCTGAACTTCCCCGCTTACCCTGCTGCGTTCCCAGCAGCGTGTGCAGTGATTTCTGCCTCCTGCTCTGGGAGTCTTTGTGGTGAAAGGCACTGTACAGATTTGTGAAGCCGTGTTATTGCACGGGTGGAAAAGTCCCTCCCACAGAGCCCTCGGAAACATGAAGACGGCCTTTGTTTTTAGTCTGCCAGCACTCAGTGGGACGGATCATTGTTATTCCCAGTGGCATTGACTGTCTGGGAGGCCTGGTCGTTGATCCTCACCACACAATTATTGTTCCTCCAAGTGCGGACTTTATATCTGAGCAAACTGCTGTTCTTTTCCGCCTGGCCGGGTTCCACACCCTCCTCGCAGGCTGACCCTTCTGGGGTGTTTTACCTGGAACGGTTTTTATTGCTCTCTTCTTCTTTCCCAGGGGCAGGTGGGTTAGAGGGGGAGAAGAGAGTCAGTTGAGAGAAACTCTGATCTCCCCGCAAATATTTGCCATGCACAGCGCCGGCCAACCAGCTGGGAGCTCCAAAGGCCTCCAACTCAAAACAGTGCAGCTAGATGCCGGCTTGTCACTCTTCTTGTCGGCACGGGGACCCGCAGCAGAGAGAACAAGGCACCTGAGGCCAGTGGTTTTCAAACAAGGGGCCGTGATGCTGTGCTGGGCCATGCAATGTCAGGCGCTGGATTGCTTTGCTGTAAGGTGACCAGCAGGGGGCTAAGGCAGCTCCCTGTCTGTCCGGGCACTGCAGACCGCGCTGCACCCCAGAAGCAGCCGGCAGCAGAGTCCGGGCACGGGAGCCAATGAGAGCTGGCGGGCGAGGGGTGCAGTGCCGGAGGGCAAGAGCAGAGCTCAGAGCCTCTTGCACACATTCACCTTGGGGCTGGACCCGCTGCTGGCTGCTTCCGGGGTACAGCGCCTATCACAGCGTCAGGACAGGCAGGAAACCGGCCTTAGCAGCTCCGCAGCATCATCCACCATCTTGGAGTCATTGTGGAGAGTCCTCTGAAAACACCCACGCCGTGCGCAGCGGCAGTGAAAAAGGCAAACCCAATGTTGGGAATCATTAAAAAAGGGACAGAGAATATCTTATTGCCGCTGTATAAAACTATGGTACGCCCACATGTGGAATACTGCGTACAGATGTGGTTGCCTCATCTCCAAAAAGATCTCCTGGCATTGGAAAAGGTTGAGAAAATGGGCAAAAAGAAATGATTTTGGGGGCTTTGCACACGGAGCCTGACACGGGCCCAGATGGCCAGAAGCTCAGGTTTCCCATCTCCGGACAAGTGGCTCCCACAGCACGGCACAGACTCTCCAAGGCCACCTCCCAGGCCTGCGTGTCCATCGCCCTGGTACCCAGAGGCAGGCAGGCACGTGGCCGAGGGCCCCCAGAGACACTGGGAAGGAAAGAATTCATTCCCCTGGCAAAACATTCACCAAATCTCAAATCACACCCTGATCCATCAGGCCCCATTTTCACTCTCCTCACCCAGCGGCTGGTGTCACGTTAATTTTGCCAGGAATTCATATTTTTTCCCCTCTAGCATAAATGGACACATTTCTGCTTTGGGCTTTGGCCCAGATTTCATCCGAGGGCCGGGTGCCTGCCGAGGGGCCAAGGGGTGCCCGGGTGCTGCTCCTGAGGCCCAGGGATGCATCCATGATTATTTGAGCCCTGCCCCGGGGCAACACTCCAGTGAGACCCAGGAAAACCTCCCTGATGCTCTGTGGTGTAGCGGGGGGGGGAGGGGGGTGTCTGCGCTGTGACCCGGGGTCCCCTGCGCGGTGATGTGAGAGTCCCACGGACTCACCCACTTGTGGTGATGTGGTGTCGGTACCTTGCTGGTTGCTGTACTTGGGCTGTGGGCTGTGACTGACCCCTACTGGCCTCTGCCTGTGAACACTGCCCAGCGGGTGGGCTGCCTAAGTCACAGAGACAAAGACCCGACCGGTCAGACGGTTGGGGTCAGTGAGGGAACCAAGGAAGGGAATGTTTGGGGGAAGGGGCAGTTACTGGCTGGGAAACATGAAGGCTGTGTCTACACTGGCATGAATTTCCGGAACTGCTTAAAACGGAATACTATTCCGTTGTCTGTTTTTCCAGAAAAGGAGCGTCTACATTGGCAGGCTGCTTTTCCGGAAAAGCCCTTTTCCTGGAAAAGCATCTGTGGCCAATGTAGACGCACTTTTCCGGAAAAGAGCCCCAATCGCCATTTTCGCGATCGGGATTTTTTTCTGGAAAAGACTACTGGGCTGTCTACACTGGCCCTTTTCCAGAACAGTGTTCCGGAATAAGGACTTATGCCCGAGCAGGAGCAGAATAGTTTTTCCGGAATAGCGGCTGATTTTTTTACAGTAGAGCGTCGTTGCTTTTCCGGAAATTCAAGGGCCAGTGTAGACTGCTCGCAGCTTATTCTGGAAAAGCGGCTGATTTTCCAGAATAAGTGGCCCAGTGTAGACACAGCCGAAGGGAACAGCCTGAGCTGGGGGCTGGAGGTCTAGGGGGGTGATGGACCCTGCCCCAAGGGGGCTGAGGCATCCTGGCCCTGACTCCTGTAACCACGTCCCGTCTGCGCTGGGCTGTATCCTGGCGTAGCAATAACCCCCCGTTCTGCTGGCTGGTGGAGTCTGTCCTTGCTGCTACGGGGTGCAGGATCGGGGGGCACCCGACTCGGTGTCACACCCTCATTCCCGCGGGAGCTGGGCATGTGGCCGACCCGTGGGCTGGTGGCTGCCGGGGGCACCGGCCGTGTTTGTATCACAGGGCTAGGTGGAGCTGCACAATGGACTCCTTTGGGAGCTCATGCAGCCCCTTGTTCCTCTCCGCAAGCTTCCCCTCCCTCCTGTGTCCATTTTCCCCAATCTACCATCACTGCCAGGCCTGCGGGGGGAGCTGAGCCAGGCAAGGGCAGCGCCCGTGTGCCGGTTCAGGGAAACGCGGCCAAGAGCAATGAACCCTGCTCCCCCACCCCACCCGGGATGCCCAGGGAGATGGTGCAGACTAGCAGTTAGTTCATGGCACGCTGTGTCCGGAGGCTTGAGCTCCATTGGTGTGGAGGGGGTCGGTGTAGGACTTAGACCCCGGCACTGGCAGCCAGAAGTCCTGGCTTCTATTGCTGGGAGGGGAGAGTTTTCTAGTGTCCAGGGCATGGTCCCTTCTGGAGGGAGCAAGGCCTGGTGGGGAGAACAAGAGGGCCTGGGAAGCAGAGAATGTAGGTTCAGTCTCTTCTCTGGGAGCAGGCGGCTTGGGAAAAGGATGCCACCGGCTCACTATGTGATTCTAGGCAAGCGCTGTTCTTCATCTCGGAGCTGCTCCCATCCAAGCACTGGGCCATCGAGGTGGTGGTGCCATGGTCATGTGCAAAGCAAGGGATCCCAGACTATCTGAATCAATGATCCGGTCTGATACAGCAGGAGGTGAGAGTGCTGGACTATATGGACCAATGGTCTGATCCAGTACAGCAGAAGGTAGGGCTACTGCTCTATATGGACCAGTGGTCTGATCCAGTACAGCAGGAGGTGGGGCTACTGCTCTATACGGACCAGTGGTCTGATCCAGTACAGCAGGAGGTGGGGCTACTGCTCTATATGGACCAGTGGTCTGATCCAGTACAGCAGAAGGTAGGGCTACTGCTCTATACGGACCAGTGGTCTGATCCAGTACAGCAGGAGGTGGGGCTACTGCTCTATACGGACCAGTGGTCTGATCCAGTACAGCAGGAGGTGGGGCTACTGCTCTATACGGACCAGTGGTCTGATCCAGTACAGCAGGAGGTGGGGCTACTGCTCTATAGGGACCAGTGGTCTGATCCAGTACAGCAGGAGGTGGGGCTACTGCTCTATACGGACCAGTGGTCTGATCCAGTACAGCAGGAGGTGGGGCCACTGCTCTATACGGACCAGTGGTCTGATCCAGTACAGCAGGAGGTGGGGCTACTGCTCTATAGGGACCAGTGGTCTGATACAGTACAGCAGGAGGTGGGGCTACTGCTCTATACGGACCAGTGGTCTGATCCAGTACAGCAGGAGGTGGGGCTACTGCTCTATACGGACCAGTGGTCTGATCCAGTACAGCAGGAGGTGGGGCTACTGCTCTATACGGACCAGGGGTCTGATCCAGTACAGCAGGAGGTGGGGCTACTGCTCTATACGGACCAGTGGTCTGATCCAGTACAGCAGGAGGTGGGGCTACTGCTCTATACGGACCAGTGGTCTGATCCAGTACAGCAGGAGGTGGGGCTACTGCTCTATACGGACCAGTGAACTGATCCAGTACAGCAGGAGGTGGGGCTACTGCTCTATACGGACCAGTGGTCTGATCCAGTACAGCAGGAGGTGGGGCTACTGCTCTATACGGACCAGTGGTCTGATCCAGTACAGCAGGAGGTGGGGCTACTGCTCTATAGGGACCAGTGGTCTGATCCAGTACAGCAGGAGGTGGGGCTACTGCTCTATACGGACCAGTGGTCTGATCCAGTACAGCAGAAAGTGGGGCTACTGCTCTATACGGACCAGTGGTCTGATCCAGTACAGCAGGAGGTGGGGCTACTGCTCTATACGGACCAGTGGTCTGATCCAGTACAGCAGGAGGTGGGGCTACTGCTTTATAGGGACCAGTGGTCTGATCCAGTACAGCAGGAGGTGGGGCTACTGCTCTATACGGACCAGTGGTCTGATCCAGTACAGCAGGAGGTGGGGCTACTGCTCTATACGGACCAGTGGTCTGATCCAGTACAGCAGGAGGTGGGGCTACTGCTCTATACAGACCAGTGCTCTGATCCAGTACAGCAGGAGGTGGGGCTACTGCTCTATACGGACCAGGGGTCTGATCCAGTACAGCAGGAGGTGGGGCTACTGCTCTATACGGACCAGTGGTCTGATCCAGTACAGCAGGAGGTGGGGCTACTGCTCTATATGGACCAGTGGTCTGATACACAGTCATATCTGGGATACTCTGTCTGATCCCTGTGTGGGGGACACAGGTGACGGTCCTCGCTGCACCGTGATGTTGATGGCACCCACAGGGGCTGCATTGGAACATGACAAACCGGGGGCTTGGGGCTTCTGCCCCAAGGGTTTGAAAACAGCCCCTGCACTCTGGACAGCTCCAGTGGAATGTAAGCCCTGCCCTCAGCGTAACCCTTTCCCCTTCCCTTTGGTGACACCCACGGAGCCTCTCCCCGTTAGCGATGTCCTAGTGCGGTCGATGAGCCGATGAGCCACTAAGCAAGCGCGTACAGGTTCATGCTACGGACCACATGCACCCCCCCCACCAGCACAGTTTTTATCAGGCTGGCCAGCAGCCAGGCTCAGTCCTGGCTCATGCTGGGTCTGGGACCTACCCCCGCTGCGGCTCTGCATTTCTAGTGTATTAGGAGCCAGGCAGCTCAGCTCAGTCCCAGCTTGTGCTGGGTCCGGCAGCTCAGACGCCCCTGGACAGGGGCTGCTGCCAGCCCGCACTGCTATCTCTGTATCGGAGGCAGCAGCGCAGGGCGACAGGTCCACGAGGGGAGCTGGTTTTTTAACTGGCTCTCTCCTGTCACCCTGCGTTGCTGCCTCTGATACAGAGGCAGTAGCATGGAGCAGCAGGCGGCTCCCTGGGAGCGCCCTGGCTGCTGGCCCCATCCCACCCCTGGGGAGTATAGAATAGTCGAGTAACCCATAAGAATTCATGCGGTTACTCGACTATTCTATTAATCGATATTTAACATCCCTATGCCCCTTGACCTCACCTGCTCTCCCTCTCCAGTTACCATACGCACATCCTCTCCTCCTTCTTCCAGATCATCCATTGCTCTACAATCAAAGGAGAGACAGGATGTTACCCTGTGCTTCCATGCGGGGTTTCTTTGGCTCGTTAGCTGACTTGCCAAGCACAACACGACTGATCGGCTCCCACCCGGGTCTGGGTGTTCAGGGTTTGCACCCTGGTCCTGAGCAGGGGGGCGGGTATGTCTCTCTGTCCCTGCACAGACCTACCTGCAAACTAGCCCACTAGGTAAGGCTCCTGCCTACTCAAGCAAGACCTACATCCCCTGGCTAGGATCCTAGAATCAGCTGGAGTCTATGGTGATGCCATGTGCATGCCATGTGTGAGTGCTGCATGGCAGGCCGAGACCCCGCCAATCTCCACAGCCCTGGCGTTGTTTCTGTCCTTACAGCCCGCTCATTCCGGGCTGCCTTGAGTCTCCGTTTTTGACGCACGGCGCTCTGGAGTCCTTAGGGTTCCGGGTCAGTGCTCTAGACTGATCAAGGGGCTGGTCGCACTTCGCCGCGGTGCGTGCCAGGCTGCGTGCTGAACCAGGGAGACGTTAGCTACGCGCCTTCCCAACGTTCCCGCGGCACCCGGAGGGCTGGAAATTGAGGTCTGGGGAAAGCTGAGATCCTGGAACAGAATTCTGTGCTTTGGGGAGATTCCATGGCTCATGGTGGGACCTTCTTGTAGGATCCCAGACGATATGGCTCAGTGGTCCGGTCCGATACAGCAGGGGGTGAGCATGCTGGACCAATGGTCTCATCTGGTAGAGCAGGAGGCGGGGATTCTGGACTAAACGAACCAGTGCCCTGGTCTATAGAGCAGGAAGTGAAGGCACCGGGCTATATGGACCAATGGTTTGATCCAGTACAGCGGGAGGCAGAGCTACTGGACTATATAGACCAGTGGAGAGAGCGTAGCAGAGCTATTGCTGAGAGCGAATGCGTCTGCGTGCTGTATAAGTGACCTGGGCAATATGCCTGCTCCGTTATTTCTTCCCCCCACCCCCCGAAGCATAGCGGCAGTGGTCCTGAGTGAACGGGGCGTCCGGGGAAGTGGAGGAGCAGCCCAGAGGGGCATAACCCGGCTTGTAAATCTCGTGTCTCTCTGCTTACGCCTGCACCGGTCCCGGCACGTTCTAAATCTCTTCTTCTTTCTCCCAGGGCCCCTGCTGCCAAACCCGGTGCCATGGGGGTGAACTCGGCGGCAAATCGCACAGGACGTGCGGCCCTTGAACCAGCCAGGAGAATGCCCCTGGGAAACCAAGCCCCCTCCAGGCCCCCCCAGTACACGCTGGGAGCCAAGTCCCAGAGGCAAGGGGCTTGTTCACAGCCATTTAGTGCTTCTGTATTTCAGTAAACATGCTGCTCCTTAGTGAGAGTGAGTGTGACTCTGTGTGAGAGATTGTGAGTGTGTGTGTGTCTGTGTGTGTGTGTAATTCTGTGTGTGAGTGCGTGTGTGATGCTGTATGTGTGACTGTGAGTGTGTGTGTCTGTGTGTGTGTGTAATTCTGTGTGTGAGTGCGTGTGATGCTGTATGTGTGACTATGTGTATGTGTGACTGTGTGTATGACTGCATGTGTGTGTGACGCTTTGTGTGATGCTGTATGCTCACACACAGGGAATCAGACACACAGAGTCACAGTCACAGTGTCACATACACATTCACACACAGAATCACACACACACACAGACACACTCACACTCACAATCTCTCATGCTGAGTCACTCTCTGTGCGTGTGTCTGTGTGTGTGATTCCGTGTGAGTGCTTGTGTGATGCTGTGTGTGCCTGTGTGACTCTGTGTGTGTGACCTTATGTGACGTAGTGGGGGTACTTGCTGGGCTGTGGTGACCCCTGCTGTCTGGAGCAAGACCCAGCAGGGAAAACCTCGCTAGGCAGAGGTAAGGCCAAACTTGTTGAACCAGTGGCCAGACACCCCCCATGGAGAGGAACAAAGGAAGGTGGAATGCTGCCCTGACTGGGGGGCAGGGCTGGAAGTTGGTTAGTTGGTTGCTGGCTGTCTGAGGGCATGGAGGAGAACCTAGGGGAAGGGGCTGGAGTTTAGGGGCCCAGTCTCCCCCATCTCAAGGGGGCCTGAGGCATCCTAGCCCAGTTCCTGTAACCAGATTACATCTGTGCTGCGCTGTGCTGGAGGAGCAATAAACCACCCTCAATTCCACTGGCTGGTGCAGTCTGTTTGTGCCATTTCGGGGTGCAGGAGACGGGGGACCCCAACGCGCCGTCACACCATACTAGAAACAACTGCCTGCCAATGAAATCCCTAACAACGAATAAAGTGCTATTCAAAGAGGGTATTGCACACGGCCCCTCCAGCGGCTGGTTCATTTAAGGATAACTGCTTCCTACTGCTGCCAGCTAAGTCAGGACCAGATCCTCACTGGTATTTCGGCTCCTTGCTGCCACAGATTCCAATGGAAGGGAGCAGCCTAAACACCAGTGAGATGTGGGCCTGTCCACTTCAAGGGGTAGAGAACGGTGCCCTGGGTTGGTTCACACCAGGGAGGGGCAATAATTTTTAATGGGGGGGGGGACACTCCAAAATGTTGGCAAGTGGTCAAGGGCCGCACTTCTATGGAGGAGGTGTGGGGTCCGGGATGGTGGGTGGGTGCAGAAGGGAGCTTGGGGGTGCAGGAGGGGGGTGGGGTCTGAGAGGGAGTTTGGGTGCAGGAGGGGATTGTGATCTGGGCCAGGGGATTGGGGTGCAGGGTCTGGGAGGGGGTATGGGTGCAGGAGAGGATTCTGGCCTGGGGGAGGGGTGTAGGAGGGGGTGCAGGATCTAGGAGGGAGCTGTGACCTGGAGGAGGTGTGGAAAAGGGGTACAGAGGGTGGCCTGGGGGAGAGACGGGGGTGGGGTGCCAGAGGCAGGCTCTGGCTGTGAGGCTCTTACCTAGGTGACTCCCAGCCAGCAGCCCTGCAGGAAGCTGAGGCAGGCTCTCTGCCTGTCTGCTGCAGCCCCGGACTGGTCAAAACAGCTGACTGCTTCATGTGGCTCTGCTCCGGGTAGGGAGGGGGAAGGGGACGGGAGTGATTGAGGAGGCTTTGCACACTGCCCCTTCCCCCAGCAAAATTTCTCAGCTCCTATTGGCTGGAAACTGGCCAGTGGGAGCTGAGAGATTTTGCTGGGGGTGGGGGCAGTGCATGAAGCCTCCCTGCTCCCTGCCCAGCATCCAGAGCAACCAGGGGGGCTAGGGAACAGGGGACCGCAAACTGGGAGTTTGAGAGGGAGACAGCAGCAACTGCTGGGGAGGGGCAAAAGGGAGGCACCAGCCATGTGCCCATCCCCCATGAGACCCTGACCTTAGCCCGGGGAAGAGCTGTCCCTAGCAGGGCGCAGGAAAAACATCAGAGAAGAGCAATAAAAGTGACAAAAGGTCCAAAACTATGACTTATGCGGGAAGATTGAAATAGCTGGGTTAATTTAGTCTGGAAATAGATTACAGAGCGGGGGGCATAGCAGCTTTCAAGGGTTGTTAGAAGGAGGAGCGAGAAAAATTATTCTCCTTAAAGCTCTGAGGGTAGGACACAAAGCAATGGGCTGAAATTGCAGCAAGGGAGTTTAACATCCTGAACATTTAGGAAAAAACATCCTAATTCTCAGAGGGGTTAAGCGCAAAATTAAATTGTCTAGGTGTGACGTAGTGGGGGTGCAGTGGGGGGCTGTCTGCTCTGTGACCGGGGTCCCCCTGCGCTGGGATGGGAGATTCTCATTGACTCTCCCAAATGTGGATTAACCCAGACACCCAGGCTCAGCCCCCAGGGAGAGACAAAGGGAGGGGGGAGACCAGCACCTGGCTGGGGGGCAGGGCCTGGAAGGGGGGCAGTGGCTGTCGGGGAAGCATGGAGAGAAGAGGCTAAGCTGAGGCCAAGGGGCGATGGACCCCAACCCTAGGGTGGAGACATCCTGGCCCTGGGCCCGGTAGCCACATCACATCTATGCTGGGCTGTGTCCTGAAGGAACAATAAACCCCTATCTAGTCTATGACTGGTGGAGCCGGTTCTTGCTGCTACGGGGCTGCAGGATTTGGGGGACCCCGACTGCGTCGTCACACTAGGAAAGTTGTGGAATGTCCATGGCTGGAGAGGATTAAGAGCAGGTGTCTAGGCTGGTCCCTGCTCTGACACTTCAAGCGCAGAAAGTGGGCACCTGCAAGAGACTTTAAAAGCACCCGGCCTCTATCGGCTTGGGTTTTAAAGCTCCCAAGATCCCACATTCCCTGCCCTTGGCGTGGTATTGCTGCCACCACCCAAATCCAAAAACCCTTTGAGAACCCAGGAGGATACATCTGGGAATTTCTTTCTCTGGGATGCACTCAAGCTCTTTAACCCTCCCTCTGGAAAGAACTTGGCCCCTGTATTTTCTCTTAGTAGTATGTCTTTGCAGTCTTAGGCACATGCACACGGAACCTCCTGCCTTCTAGGACACAGGAATCAGATCATGGTCTTACAAAGGTGAGACCACGAAGAAGAAACACTCGGCCAAACATTACTTGGTTGCTAGGTGTTATAGAGCAACTAGAAAAAAGAGATTAAAACACAGCAAATTGCTTCCCTGGAATTCAGTTGGAAAGTTACAGTAGTAGTTACAGTAGTAGAAAGGGGGTAATTACAAGTGCCCAGACCAGAGAAATCCAACAAGCCCTCTGTGGCGGCATGTCGGTACCCCCTGATCCTGCACCCCCGTCTGCAGCAAGATGAGACTCCGCCAGTCAGCTGAATAGAAGGGTTATTGCTTCTCCGGGATACAGCACAGCACAGACATGATGTGGTTACAGGAGTCAGGGCCAGGCAGCCTCAGACCCCTTGGGGTAGGGCTCCACAGGTGTGACGTAGTGGGGGGTACCTTGCTGGTTGCTATGCTGGGCAGTGGGTTGTGAGTGACCTCCACTGGCTGCTGTCTGCAGCACGGCCCAGCAGGGCAGGGGATGAGTCATTACGCAAGGGGGTTTCGAACCTGTCTGACCAGTGATCTCCCAGGGAGCGGAACAATGGGAAGAAGGGGAGTGGAGTGAGTTTGGTTTCTGGTTGATTTCATGGAGGAAGCAGCCTAGGCAATGGGCTGGGATTTAGGGGCCCAGGCTCCCCCATCTCAGGGGGGGCTGAGGCATCCTAGGCCTGCCCTGGAACCAGATTCCATCTGTGCTGTGCTGTATTCTGCAGAAGCAATAAACTCCCTCTGTTCTACTGGCTGGTGGAGTCTGTCTGTGCCATTACGGGGGTGCAGGAGATGGGAAAACCCCAACGCGCCATCACAACAGGCCCCTGAACCCCCAGTACTCAGCTTAGTCTCTTGTCTTCATGTTTTCCCAACCAAGAATGCCCCTTCTCCAAGCCACCCCCTTCCTTTGTTCAGACCCCTTCCCTGGACAGGTGAGATCTGGCTGGGCCATCGACTACATGACCTGAGGGTTCTCAGGGCGACCCCGTGCTGGGCAGTGCTACAGACGCAGGCCAGTAGGGGTCACCCACAGCCCAAGCATAGCGCCCAGTGAATGGTGAATGGATAGCACCCCCCACTACATCACACCCTCCCCCACAAAAAAAATCTGATCATATCTGACTAAACAGTCCCTGTTCTACTCACATCTCTGTTGTTCCAAGGTTTAGTTCTTCCCTAGGCATGGTTGTCACTGGATACTTCATGCCTGGGTTCCTGGCTTAATTCATGTCTCCCAGACTCTCTGGTCACACAAAGACCGGAACATGCAGGTCCATGGTTTCAATTCAAAAGCTCACTCTGTCCATTGGCTCTCCTGGCCTCCTGTCAACTCACTTCTTGTTTCCCTAATGCTAATGGGGACTCTCTAGGCCTGCTGTCTATGATTTTAACTCTTACAGCCAAGACAGTGCGGGTCAGGTCTCAAGAGTTAAGCACTGTGAAAAGACTTTAGCTGACTGACTGAATGAATGAAACGCCCAGAAGAGGGTATTTCCCCTCCCATTGATCCCAGCAGGTTAGACAAACACCTGTCAGGGATGGGCTAGATGGCGCCTCATCTTGCCATGACTGCAGGGGACTAGACTTGACGACCTTTCAAGGATCCTGCCAGTTCTAGGATGATATAGTCCCCTTCCCCACAGATCCCTCCTTTCTGTAACAATCTCCATGCCCCACTAGCATTCCCCTGGTGTGTAGGTGCAGAGCCTTTTGCAATGCACCAGATCAGGAACACAAGGACGTAAGAATGTGGCCGTATGGGGTCAGATCAGTGGTCCAGCTAGCCAGGATCCTGGTGTGAAGAAAGAGCTAAGGGATCGTGCGTCTGTCTGCTCTCACCAGCAATAGCTGAGTGATGCCTCTGCTCCGTGAGTGCAGGGACAGGATGAACCCAGTAACCTGTGATTTATTTCAACCATCAAGTGAGACGGCAAGGGAGTGTGACGTAGTGGGGGGTACTTTGCTGGTTGCTATGGTGGGCAGTGGGTTGTGAGTGACGTCACTGGCTGCTGGCTGCAGCACGGCCCAGCAGGGCAGGGGATGAGTCATTATGCAAAGGGGGCTAAGAACCTGTCTGACCAGTTATCTCCCAGGGAGCGGAACAATGGGAAGAAGGGGAGTGGAGCCCTGGCTGGGGGCAGGGCTGGAAGTGAGGGAGTTAGTTTCTGTCTGGGATCATGGAGGAGACAGCCTAGGGAAAGGGGCTGGGATTTAGGGGCCCAGTCTCCCCCATCTCAAGGGGGGCTGAGGCATCCTAGCCCCAGTTCCTGTAACTGGATTACATCTGTGTTGTGCTGTATCCTGGAGAAGAAATAAACACCTCTATTCTACTGGCTGGTGGAGTCTGTTCATGCCACTATGGGGGGACAGGAGGCGGGGGACCCTGACGCGCCGTCACAGGGAGCAACACTGTTGTACATACGTCCTATGTGTACTGTGGCCAGGGGTCAGGACCCAGCGTTCTGGGTGCTGAACAAACACAGAACATAAGAACGGCCAGACAGGGTGGCTGTGTCTAGACTGGCCAGTTTTTCCGGAAAATCAGCCGCTTTTCCGGAAAAACTTGCCAGCTGTCTACACTGGCCGCTTGAATTTCCACAAGAACACTGACACGCTCATGTAAGATTGTCAGTGTTCTTGCGGAAATACTATGCTGCTCCCTTTCAGGCAAAAGCCCTCTTACGCAAATCATTTGCACAAGAGGGCCAGTGTAGACAGCACAGGACTGTTTTGCGCAAAAAAGCCCTGATGGCTAAAATGGTGATAGGGGCTTTTTTGTGCAAAAGCGCGTCTAGATTGGCACGGACGCTTTTCCACAAAAAGCGCTTTTGCGGAAAAGCATCCTGCCAATCTAGACGCTCTTTTCCGAAAATGCTTTTAACAGAAAAGTTTTCCGTTAAAAGCATTTCCGGAAAATCATGGCAGTCTGGACGTAGCTGGTCAGACCAAAGGCCCATCTAGCCCAGCGTCCTGTCTGCTGACAGTGGCCAATGCCAGGTGCCCAAGGGGGAGGGAACCGAACAGGGAACCATCAAGTGATCCCTTCCCGTCACCGGTTCCCAGCTCCCGGCAAACAGAAGCTCGGGATGCCAGTGTGACGGCGTATTGGGGGTCCCCCGTCTCCTGCACCCCGTAATGGCACAAACAGACTGCACCAGCCGGTGGAATAGAGGAAGTTTATTGCCTCTCCAGGATACAGCACAGCATAGATGGAATCTGGTCACAGAGCTGGGCTAGGATGCCTCAGGCCCCCTTGAGATGGGGGAGACTGGGCCCCTAAACTCCAGCCCCTTTCCCTAGGCTGTCTCCTCCATGCTCCCAGCCAGCAACTAACTAACCCCCTTCCAGCCCTGCCCCCCAGCCAGGGCAGCATCCACCTTCCTTTGTTCCTCTCCATGGGGGGTGTCTGGCCACTGGTTTGCATAGTGACTCGTCCTGTTTTGCTGGGTCGTGGTACCCACGGCAGCCAGTGGGGGTTACCCCAGAGCCAGCAGCATAGAAACCAGCCAGGTACCCCCACTACGTCACAGCCAGTAACCAGAGAACGGGAGCAGTGGGAACAACATGGGCGACCGTTGGGCCCGAGGTGGCTGCTGCAATTCCAAAGGGAAAAATCAGACCCCAGGCCCAAATCCTCTCCTGGTGTAAACAGTCGGAGCCCCCCCGCCTGCAAAGGATCCAGCCCACCGCCCGCATGGCCACGCAGATTGCAGCCCTCCGGCCGGATAACGCCTTGGCCCTTCTGCCGGCCCATTGGCTGCCAAGGGACGGGCCTGGAGGTTCTGGGTAGGAGTCAGGAAGGCTATGGCAGTCCAGCCCCAGGGGTCCCACTTGGGCGAGGAGTTTGTTCAATGTAGCAACTCAACGTGCTGGTTGCTCTCGTGCGGGACACCTGAGCCCAGGCAGTTCATGGACTCATAGATCACTAGGACTGGAAGGGACATTGAGAAATCATCAGGTCCCATCCCCGGCCCTCACGGCAGGACCAGACACCGCCTAGACCGTCCCAGATAGATGTCTGTCTAACCCGCTCTTGAATATCTCCCCAGGCAATTTATTCCAGTGCTTACCCACCCTTCTTATTAAGGGCGTTTCTTTGAGAAAGCCACCAACGGGGTCGCCGGCTCTGTAAGCGTTTGGGGAATGGGATTTTATTCCAGGAGGAGTTTTTCCGGGACAAAATTCCCCTAGCTTGGGAAGGCCCATGGGAGTCTGACAGCTCCAGGCCCAGAGCCACTGGCTGAATTCTGGGTTAGCAGCTATTTCTTCAGCTCCCTTGAGCTGCCCGATCACTGCTACCCCCTCTCCCTTGCACTGGAGAGAGGAAATGGGGAGGGATTTTTAGGAGGATTTTCTGAAATCTCTCAAAAAAGACGAGATGTTTCTTTAGTCCTAATGCTTCCTTCTTGCCCTGCAGCGAGAATTCTCTCCAGAGCCTTCTGAATGGGGATATGATTGGGAATTCAAACTTCACTTTCCAGAAGAGAATAAATACCTTTCTGTGACAGGGGCTGTGTCTACACTGGGCCACTTATTCCGGAAAATCAGCCGCTTTTCCGGAATAAGCTGCGAGCTGTCTACACTGGCCCTTGAATTTCCGGAAAAGCAATGATGCTCTACTGTACAAAATCAGCCGCTATTCTGGAAAAACAATTCTGCTCCCGCTCGGGCATAAGTCCTTATTCCGGAACACTGTTCCGGAAAAGGGCCAGTGTAGACAGCCCAGTAGTCTTTTCCGGAAAAAAGCCCCGATCACGAAAATGGCAATCGGGGCTCTTTTCCGGAAAAGCGCGTCTACATTGGCCACGGACGCTTTTCCGGAAAAAGGGCTTTTCCGGAAAAGCAGCCTGCCAATGTAGACGCTCCTTTTCCGGAAAAACTGAAAACGGAATAGTAGTCCGTTTTAAGCATTTCCGGAAATTCATGCCAGTGTAGACACAGCCAGGGAGTGCATACCCCACCCTGGGCCAGGAGGGCTTAATATCCTGTGGGCGGAGGAAGTCCCACCTCCTAGCTGCACTGGGCATGCTCCAAAGGCTGGGGTAGTATAAAAGGGAGCAGCAGAGCTCAGTCTGGGTTGGACACTGGAGAGGAAGCACCTGCTTGAGGAGCTCTGGAGGGGGACCAACCAGAAGCCCAGACAACGAGAGCTGGAGACGTGGGAGACTGTATGCAGCCTCCAGAGCTGGCAGAGCAGCAGGAGGAGACTGATGCTGTGGAGCCAGAGGACCCAGAAACTATGTGGATCACCTCAAAGCCAGAGCTGGTAGGAAGTGACCCAGGAAGGGTGCACGAGGGGTATCTCCCAAAGTGTTGTGGTGGGATTCCCTGCTGAGTGAGTGGTGGATCATGAGTGAGTGGTGGGTATAGCATGGATTTATACTCCTGTCTTCTTATTCATTCCTTTCCTAACGAGTTGCAATGCTCTGGGTACATCTAGACTGTAGGCTTCTTTCGAAAGAAGCTTTTGCAGAAGAGATCTTCCGAAAAAACTTCCTCCGAAAGAGAGCGTCCACCCTGCCAAAGCACAACGGAAAAGCCATCTGCTTTTTCGAAAGAGAGTGTCCACACTGAATGGGCGCTCTCTGTCATGTAAGCTGTGATTACTATGGATGGAGTGGCCACCAGGGCACCTGTGCTTTTTCCTCTTTCCTCCTCTTTTGAAAAATCTCCCTCTTCCCCGCCCACACCCGCCTTTTTCTGAAAGAGCTCTTTTGGAAAAGGGCGTTCTTTCTCATAGAATGAGGTTTACCAATGTTGGAAAAACCCTCTGTTCTTTCCATTTTCTTTCAAAAGATCACAATTGCAGTGTGGATGTAAGTGAATTTTTTTCAGAAAAAGGGCTGTTTTTCCAAAAACCCCTGCAATCTAGACAGACCCTAAATCAGTGGTCCCCAACCTTTTGAGGTTGTCAGGTGCCAGGGGGTGGGGACACTTGTGCACCCAGGGGCAGCCCCCCCATAGCCACATGCCTGGGGGCAGGGCCCCCCTGCAAGTGCCATGCGCCTGGGGCCAGCACTCACCGTGTGCCATGTGCCCAGGGCCAGGCCAGCCCCAAGCGGGCACATGCAAATGCCCCCGCAGGCGCCATGGCACCCACAGGCACTGTGTTGGGGACCACGGCCCTAAATGAATGGAGATTGCCTATCTCCTAGAGCTGGAAGGGACCTTGAAATATCATCAAATCCAGTCCCCTGCCCTCACAGCAGGACCAAGTACCATCCCTGATGAATTTTTGCCCCAAATCACCTCCCCAGGGATTGAACGCACAACCCCAGGTTTAGCAGGCTAATACTCAAACCACTGACCTATCCCTCCTCTCCACCCTGTTAGTATTTTTGACTGCCACTGCACACTGAGCAGCGTTTTTTTGGAGCACCCTCCAGAATGACTCCAAGATCTTTCTTGAGTGGTAACAGCTCATTTAGACCCCATCATTTGATATGGGCAGTGTCTCCCAAGATGCATCACTTTGCATTTATCGATTTTGAATTTCATTTCATGTGTCATTTTGTTGCCCAGTCACCCACTTTTGCGAGATCCTTTTCTACCTCTTCATCTTCCGCTTTGGACTTAACTATCTCAAGTAGTTTTGTATCATCTGCAAATTTTGCCACCTCACTGTTTACCCCTTTCTCCTGATCATTTATGAATCGGATGGGTCCCAGGGCAGACCCCTAGTTACCACTCTCCACTCTGAAAACTGATCATTTATCCCTACCCCGTATTTCCGATCTTTTAACTAGCCACTGATCCACCTTCCCTCTGATCCCATGACAGCTTCCTTTGCTTAAGAGCCTTTGGTGAGAGACCTATTTGGGGTCAGGAAGGAATTTTCCTCCAGGGTAGATTGGCAGAGACCCTGGAGGTTTTTCGCCTTCCTCTGTAGCATGGGGCACAGATCACAGCTGGAGGATTCTCTGCATCTTGGGGTCTTCAAAGTATTTGAAGGCTTCAATATCTGAGACATAGGTGAGAGGATTATTCTGGGAGGGGTGGGTGAGATTCTGTGGCCTGCACTGTGCAGGGGGTCAGACTAGATGATCATAATGGTCCCTTCTGACCTTAGAGTCTATGAGTCTATGAGACCTTGTCAAAGGCTTTCTGGAAATCTAAGTACACTACATCCACTGGATCCCCCTTGGCCACATGCTTGTTGACCACCTCAAAGAACTCCAGTAGATTGCAGAGACATGATTTCCCCCTGCAAAAATCATAGCACACTAGAACTGGAAGGAATCATGAGAGGTCATCAAGTCCAGTCCCCTGCCCTCATGGCAGGACCAAGCACTGTCTAGACCATCCCTGACAGGTCTCTGTTTAACCTGCTCTTAAATATCTCCAGAGATGGAGATTCCACAACCTCCGTGGGCAATTTATTCCAGTGTTTGACCACCCTGACAGTTAGGAACTTTTTCCTAATGTCCAACCTAAACCTCCCTTGCTGCAGTTTAAGCCCATTGCTTCTTCTACTATCCTCAGAGGCTAAGGAGAACAATTTTTCTCTCTCCTCCTTGTGACACCCTTTTAGATCAAGGGCCCAATTTTGGGAGGGCTGTGCCGGTGGTGGTGGTGGTGGGGCTCTAGCTTTGCGTACCAAGATGCTGCTTCCTCCTCTTCCCAGTCCACTGTCAGGGAGTGAGGGGAAAGTACACAGGTTGTGTGCATTTCGCTCCATCCCAACTGGTTAGTGGGGCAGAGGACTAATTCATGCAAGTGGTGTACTTTCCCCTTGCTCCCTGACAGTCAAGGGATTGGCAAGTCCCGGTGTGCATGGCTGCAGCCCCTCCTGCCCTCCCGACACGGAGACTTTGTTTGAGATCAGGGCTACCCAACATGTGGCCTGTGGGTGGGACCCATTGGCCTCCACTGGGCACACGCTCCACACCGGTGAGACGTCTCCCCAGCAGGATGAGCATTGAAAGACGCAAGCGGACGGGCTGGCTGGAACAGACGGGTACAGGGTGTTGGTATTTCGAGCCCCCAGGAAGGAGGTGCAAGGAGCACAGGGCATTGCATCAAAGAAGATATTTGCATATATTTGCATAGATATTTGCATGTACATGTAACCTTACTTAAGTTGCGGCCCTGAGCATGTGCTGCGAATTTCACTGTGGCCCCCGGGGCTTCCAGAGTTGAGTAGCCCTGCTTTAGATCCTTAAAACCTGAGTCTCCAAAGATACTTGTCCAACCAGGGGTGTGCCCCCATTGCAGCTCCAGCTAGGGTGTATCCCCCTGGTCTATTAATGAGAACGTCATGTGAGGTTGTAGCAAATGGTGTGTCGATTCTTCCCTCACAAATTCTGTTCGGTGCTGTGTCGGTTAATCCTTTTCTTTAGCCCGGTGTGCTTGGTCCTGAAGTGAGGGTTACCAGCTGGAACTGCCAGGGTCACGTCTGGAGGCTTTTTAAAAACTGGCATCACGTTAGCTACCCTCCAGTCATCTGGAGCAGATGCTGATTGAAAGGACAGGCTACAAGCCACAGTTACACCTACACTGCAGCACTATTCCGAAATACCGTTGTCCGTGTCCACACAGCAGGCAGTTATTTCGAAATAGTGTCAAAATGCCATCAGGCTGGAGGACGTCTTACTCCGACGCCTGTAACCCTCGGGCTGTGTCTACACTGGACCCCTTTTCCGAAAGGTCCCTTATGCCTGATTTTAAGAGGAATAAGGGACCTTTCGGAAAAGGCTTTATTTTCCGAAAGATCCCCGTCTAGACTGGCACTTTTCTCCGGCAAAGCCCCGAGCCGGAAAAAAGCGGCAGCCATGTTCATGCAAATGCAGCGGAGAAAATTTAAATCCCCCGCGGCATTTGCAATTCCGACTTGTCTCATCTGCATCCCTCTTCTGGAAAAGGGGTGCAGTGTAGACACCACCTTACTGTACGAGGAGGAAGGGAAGTCGAAGGAAGAGAGCTCTATTTCGAAACAAGTGCTGTGTAGATGCTCCCAATTTCAAAATAAGCTATTTCAGAATAAGATAGGGAATTGATGAAGCTCGATTTGCATAGCTTATTTCGAGTTAAGCCCTGCAGTTCCACCCTTAGTAGTTCTGCAATTTGGCATTTGAGTTCCTTCAGAACCCTTGGAGTAGCAGGCTGCTCTCAAATCCCCCCTCACTCTTCTCTACTGCAGCCTAAACAAGCCCAAATCCCTCAGCCCCTCCTCTAGGTCATGTGCTCCGGCTCCCTCATCATTTTGGTCACCCTTCTCTGGACCCTCTCCAATGTGTCCACATCCTTTCTGTAGTGGGGGGCCCAGAACTGGGTACACCGCTCCAGATGTGGCCTCCCCAGAGCCGAATCGTCTGCTTTCGAATGTCGTGTTCAATGCTATATTTCTTTGTCAACGTTGGACGTCCAAGCTCTCCAGCATCACGGGTTAGATTGTGGGGATCCTCCAATGAACTAGGGAATTTTCGTGTTGGGCATTCCGGGAAAATGTGGTGCAGTGTTTGCGGACCACCACAATCACAAAGTCGAGAGATGGCAACAGATTCCACTCATGCACTAGATAACCACACCTGCCCTGACCAGTCCGAAGCCTGTTTAGGACTCAGCACAGTCTCCGGGGAAAATCGAAACCTTTCTGCTCGGCAGTGGGATCCGACACAAGACGTTGTGTGGGACGTCTGCTTGCTGCCATTCAGCTCGCCAGCGTTCCTGGACACTGGCCGTGACTTCCTTCGCTCCCTGCCAGGGGGGCTCGCAGGATTTTAGACGCGATGTTGGTAGCTGATCAAAGTGTAGTGCCGAAGAAAGGGGACTGATCGCTTCTCTAGCTCTGCTGGCCACACTCCTCCCAATGCGTTGCTAGCCTGCTTGGCGATCAGGGCGCCCCGTTGGCTCCTCTCCAGCTTCTCACCCACTGCCATGCCCAGGCCTTTCCCACCCAACAGCTGCTGGCTAGGTTCTGCGTTGGGCTCCCATCACTGCAGCTGCTGGGGAGGGCGGTTCGGGGCTGAGGCAGGTGGGCAAAACAGGGCCTGGGGGACACTCGTACAGCGTTGCCCGGCTGTGGCAGGCGGGCCCCAGTCTCCAGGGGCAACAAGCCAGCACCGCCCACCGGTGTGAAAGTCCCTTGTCTTGTCCTCCTCCCAAAAGTGATGTCTCTCCTTCCTGCCAGCCCAGAGTGGTCCCTTGCCCCGTCAGAGCTCCCCTCCCCAGCCGGATCATGACAACACCATTTCTGCGCACCCAGCCTGTGTTTCTAGGGCTGGACCCAGTGGCTCAGGAACATTCATAAGAACGGGGGTGCTGATGTCCCCCCCTTTTTGAGTCCTGCCCCCTCCAGCTGAGGCTAGGAGCAAAGCCCTGGCATGTGGGGCAGCAGCTGTGTCCTGGGACCAGGTATGGGGCTGGCAGCGGAGCCCCCAGTGTGCAGAGCTGAAGCAGAGCCCCCCCGATATGCGGGGTGGGCAGTCAGGACCTGTCACGTTACTGGATTTTATGGGAAGCATCCAGATCACTGCTGCGCCCATGGGAGGGGGGTTGCCCCAAAATTAGGTACAAAGGGGGCCATGCGAGGTGTCAAATGAAAGCTCATCTTCTACTGATTCTACATGTGCTATGCATGTGATGGTGGAATGTCTGTGTGTGACGTTATAAGCATGGACTTTGTGTGGATACCAAATGTTTCTCTGTATGCGGTTGAGCAATGGGCGAAGCAGCTCAGCCCATGGACATGCTAATGAGCAAGTCGCTATGGAACAATAGCCCTCTATAGGGCAAGGACACCCCTCAAGAATGGGGGCTGATACCTAGGGGCTACCAGCAGGGGACACAGGGATAGGCCGCTGGCCAGGTGACCTGCTGCAGCCAAGAAGAGACCAGGAAGAAGGTGTAAAGATGCCATGTGGCATCCTGCATTTTGGTCTTCAGATCTGCTCATGACCCCAGATGTGGCCTCGCAGGGAATCACGAGCTGGAAAGAACTGTGACCCATCCTGGCATAGGATGTGCACCAAGGACTTTTAAGCCAGCTGCTGTAACATCTCTGCTACAGCCTGCACCGAGAACTGGGAGATTCGGTGCATGTAACGTACTATCCTTTAACAACCTCACTCTCAGGCTTTTCTTTCTTGTAATAATAAACCTTTAGATATAGATTCTAAAGGATTGGCCCAGCGTGATTTGTGGGTAAGATCCAGAGCGTAAATTGACCAGGGATCTGTGGCTGGTTTCTTGGGACCGGCCAGAACTTGTTCGGGGTAGGTGGGATTGGGTGCTAGGACCCTCACCTGTGTATGAGGCCCAGGGCTGTTTGGGGCACAGAGAGAGCTGGGGTGTCTGAGGGGTTTTGCTCGTGAGGCTTCTGGCTGGCCAGGCAGGCAGCTGAGCGCTCTGTGCAACTGGTTTGTGGCCTGTTTGGAGAGGTCACCAGTCTGGGGGCTGTAAGGAGCCCCGAATTTGAGCAATTCACCCTGAGCGGACGCCCTCAGCTGTGCCCAGACCCGGCCTGGTCCCTCACAGGACCCCAGGCCTGGAGCCAGCAGCAGCATCCCAGGGCACAGGGCAGCAGCTGGGTCCCTGGGTGTGGTGCTGGTAGCAGAGGCTGTGGTGCATGGAGAGGCCGCCAGGATCCTGGGTGCTAGGCTGGTAGTTCAGGGGTGCTGCAGGATCCCCCCCCATGTCTAGTTCCTGCACCTGTGGCTGGAGCTCAGCCTGGTGGGATCATGTCGGCTGCAGAGCCCTCTTGCAAATCCAGGCCTTATTGAGGGGTCTAAGGAGGAGCTGGGCTTTTGCGACAATTCAACTCCGACTGAGAGTGCGGAGTCTTGGAACCTTGAGCTCCCGCAAGCGTCTGGCCTGGCCCGTGTCTCTCCCGAGCCCTTGCGGAAGGCGCTGGCCGTGGGGGTTCGGAAAATTCGTGCTATGGAAGTTGTCGGGTTTAGAGGCCGCGGGCAAGATGGTGGGATTTCAAGATGAGAAAGGACTGTTCTGAGCCTCCCGTCTAACCTGCACTGCCAGGGCCGGAGAATTTCACCCCAGGGGCCAGGATCAAGCCCAGAGCTTCTGGCTGAGCTGGATACGGCCCCCCAGAAAGAGCCCTCCCGTCTTAGCGTAAAGGCAGCAAGTGACAGACTCCACCCCATCGCTAGGCAAACTGGTCCCATAGCGAGTGACTCTCGCTGTTAAAATCAGCCCTTATTCCTAGTCCGACTCCCCCAGCGCTGGCTCCCTGTTCCTTTGCCTACAGCTGCCAGCAAAAGAACCGTCTGTCCCTGATGTCTCCTCCCTGTGGATGAACTTGCAGCCCATCCCGTTACTGCTGGCACAGCCTTACCTACAGCCCAAGCTCTGCTCCGTCCGAAACTACGGGCTTGATGCAGAACTTACTGGGCAAGTAAGTCTCTGTCCTGTGTGGGGCAGGTGATCTGATGAGATGCTCCTAACGGTCCCTTTTCGACCGTCTCTCGGCGACGCTGGATCGCTGCAGAGGCGACTGTTGGTGTGAGCAGCTGGGAGATGATACGAATCGATGCTGTTTCACACAGGCCTGGCTGCATTCGGGCCCCGTGTCTGCACTGCCGCCGGCAGGCTCTTAATAACAAAGTGACGACGCACACGATGCATCACGGTAGCAGCAGCCGGGGGGCACAGACAGACGCGGGCTCTTGTCGCTCGGATGTAAACATTTTTGTCCTTTCCTCTAGCTGCAAAACGGGATGCGAATTCTAGTGGTGGTTCCCCCAGGCACTGTGGTCTGTTGTGCTCGTGTATCAAGGAGGCGTGATGCTCCTTCCTACTCAACTGCTCTTCAGATGGGGGGAAGTTCATTCCCCACCCCCAGGCCTTGCATCAGGTCTACGCACCGCATGAGTGGTGCACGGACTTTGTGAGATTACAGACATGCCAAGGCCCTGCGTGGGCTCTTTGCCAAGAGGTGACTTTCATCCCAGGTACCCTGAGCGTGTTGGCTGGGCACCCCTCGACTGGAAGAGGAGATGGAGTGTTGGAACCAGATGTTTACAATGGCTGGAGACTGGGGCATTTGGGAACTGGGCAGGCGCGGCAAGGGGAGACGGTGTCTGTTGGCACCAGCCCCTTCACGGAGGGAATGGCTCCATGGCTGTGGGGAGTTGCGAGGAAGCCAGGTGGTACAAGCGGGACAGCGTGCAGGACAGGAAAGGGAGGTGAGAAATAAAAAGCGATGGTGCAAAGGAAGAACCGCCACAGAAGGAGCAAGGACAACAGAGCAGGCAGAGGGAACAAAACTCCCTGGAAAGAGACAGGCAGCTCTTGGTGATTCTCCAAGTCAAGGCGAGTTTTCAAAATCAAAACCCAGGGCAGTCTGGGGCTATGTCTACACTACAGAGTTGTTCCAGGGTACCGAGATACCCTGGAAAAACTCTGCCGCGTCCAGGGAACGCGTCCACTTTTTCAGATCAGTTTCCGAAAAAGCAGGTGCGTTTTTTCGGAAGTCCTGTATTTCTCATTTGATGAGGAATAAGGGCTCTTCCGAAAGAGGAGGGTTTTCCCACATTTCGCCCCATGTAGATGGGCCAAATGTCAGAAAAGGGTTCTTCTGAAAAAAGAATGGGAAAAAGGTACGCAAATTGCGGTTCATGCTTTGCGTACCTTTTTCTGAAAAAGAATTGCCGTGTAGACATAGCAACACTGGTTAGAGACATGAAATGGTCCTCAGGGTGCGCAGGGATGGAGTCGCTAGCTTGTTTGTCAGGGCTGGGAGTGGGCGACGGGAGGGATCCCGTGAGGATTCCCTGTTCTGTTCCCTCCCTCTGGGGCACCTGGCACTGGCCACTGTCAGCAGACAGGCCGCTGGGAGAGATGAGGCTTCGGTCTGACCCAATGTGGCTGTTTTCATGTTCTGATCAGGGATCCTGTCAAAGCTGTTCCCCACGCTGGCGCTTCCAGTGCAGAAGGTGGGGGCCTGCAAGAGATTTTAAAATGCCCGGCCACTACAGTGAAAAAACCCCTTTGAGAGCCCAAGGAGACTGTGACGGACCGGGCCGTGTCTGGGCACAGCTGAGGGCACCGCTCAGGGCGAATTGCTCAAATCTGAGGCTCCTTACAGCCCCCAGACTGGTGACCTCTCCACACAGGGCACAAACCAGTCCCACAGAGCGCTTCAGCAGCCCGCCTAAAGCCTCATGAGCAAAACCCCTCCGACACCCCAGCAATATCCGTGCCCCAGTTGGCCCCGGGTCTCAGACACCGGTGGGGGGTCCTAGCACCCAATCCCACCTACCCCGAACAAGTTCTGTCCAGTTCCAAGAAACCAGCCACAGATCCCTGGTCAATTTACCCTCTGGACCTTACCCACAAATCACGCTGGGCCAATCTTTTAGCATCGAACATCTAAAGGTTTATTATCACAAGAAAGAAAAGCCTGAGAGTGAGGTTGTTAAAGAATAGTACGTTACATGCACCGAATCTCCCAGTCCTCGATGCAGGCTCTAGCAGAGATGTTACAGCTGCTGGTTTAAAAGTTCTTATTGCACATCCTAAGATCAGGATGGGTTCACAGGTCTTCCGGGCTCTTCAATCCCTGCAATGCTGCCTCTGGGATGAAGTGCTGAGCTGAGAACAAAATGGCATCGACCACATGGCCTCTTTATACCTCCTCCCTGGCCTCTTGTATGCAGCCAGTCACCTGGCCTTCAGCCTCTCTCTGCTGCAGCTCTTAGGTCTCCGCCCTCATGCTTTAGGTGTGTCCTTGGCCCATCAAGTGCCATTGTCCCACAGGGCCTGGCTAATCAGCCTGTCCATAGCAATGCTCAACCACATTCAGAGAAATATTCAGCTTTCACACAGATTACAGATTCCTACCTACGCACACAGACATTATACACTCACATAAATAGTGTACACAGGATCAGCAAAAAATAAGCTCCCATTCAATACCCCATATGGCCCCCTTCTATATCATTGTTGGGGCCAGCACCCCCACCTATGGGTGCAGCCATGATCTGGCTGCTTCCCTGAAATTCCAGGAACGTGACAGAGACACATCTAGGAATGTCTCCCCATGGGTACCCGCCAGCTCTTTAACCCTCCTTCAGGAGAGAGCTTAAAAAATGACCTGTGATCTCTTCGTAGCTGGCGGTCAGTCTCAGGCACATGAGCACAGCGCCTGCTGCCTTCTAGGCCATAGGAATCTGATCACACTGGGTCGCTAGGTGTTACAGAGCAAAAGAAAGATTAAACCCATGGAGAATTGCTTCCCTGGGAATCCGTTTGGAGAGCTACCGTGTACAAGGGGTACATGGGCTCAGCCCTGAGAAATCCAGCAAACCCCTGATCACGCCTGACTAAACATTCCCTCTTCTACTCACATCTCTGTTGTTCCGAGGCTTAGTCCTCCCCTAGGCATGGATCTTGCTGGATTCTCCATGCCTGGGTTCCTGGCTCAGGCCACGTCTCAGCTTTGCTCTGCTCACACAAAAACAATAGCAGGAAGGCCACTGCTTCCTGTTCCAGCACCCTCACTCTGTTTCCATTGGCTCTCCTGGCTTCCTGCCAACACTTCCTGCTTCCCTAGCATTTCTGGGGACTCTCTAGGACCTGCTGCCTGTGGGTTTAACCCGTACTGGCAATTTAGTTCACTTTATGGCTGGGGTGTCCCAAAAAGGGTAGTGCCCCTCCTGTCCGTCACAGATCCAGAGCACATTTCGTAGGGGAAGCCAATGGAAAAACAGGGAAAATCGTCCCGTTGCCCCTTTCTACATGACCTGTGTCCCCAGGGGAAATGGTGCTGTGACGTAGTGGGGGTACCTGGCTGGTTTCTATGCTGCTGGCTCTGGGGTAACCCCCACTGGCTGCCGTGGGTACCACGACCCAGCAAAACAGGATGAGTCACTATGCAAACGAGTATGGCCAGCCACCCCCCATGGAGAGGAACAAAGGAAGGTGGATGCTGCCCTGGCTGGGGGGCAGGGCTGGAAGAGTGTTAGTGAGTTGCTGGCTGGAAGCATGGAGGAGAGCCTAGGGAAAGGGGCTGGAGTTTAGGGGCCCAGTCTCCCCCATCTCAAGGGGGCCTGAGGCACCCTAGCCCAGCTCTGGGACCAGATTCCATCTGTGCTGAGCTGTATCCTGGAGAGGCAATAAACTCCCTCTATTCCACTGGCTGGTGCAGTCTGTTTGTGCCATTTCGGGGTGCAGGAGACGAGGGACCCCCAACGCGCCGTCACAGGTGCCTAGAGAAACTGCCCCACACTGCTGTAAATTGGAATAGCAAGCCGGCTTTGCTGGGATTTCCAGCAGTGGAGAGGATTTCCCTTCCGGGTAGCGCGATCTCGCGGAGGTGGGTGGGGAAGGGGGTGTATGAATCATGCCATGAATAAAAAACAATGAAAGGAAATTAGAATGAACTCACAAGGGTCCCAACAGACACGCAGCAATCGAAGTGTGAGGCTCTCTCCCCACTCCTCCACAGCAAGGATGGCAGACCCACGAAGGGAAACCTGCAGGAAGGATGCTGGGGTTCCAGTACAAGGCCCTCGTCCCACAGAGAGACTCGGTGCCAGGGCAGTTCTAGGGAGCGCTGTGCTACAAGAAGGGGTGTGAGTGAGTCAATAGGGGGCGCTCTCCTCTCAGTCAGTGCTCACCCCAGGGCAGTGCTAGTGGGCGTGGTATAGTGGGAGTCGCTCAGAAGGGGTGTTATGCTTAAAAGAAGCACGTGGGACCTTTTTCAGGGGGATAAGGCAACACGCCACTTTTATTGATAATATAACAAAGTAGGATATGCACACGCACATGCACACACACATGTGCACGCGCACACGTGCACACATACACACGCACACACGCACGCACGCGCACACGCACGCGCACACATGCACACGCACGCGCACACAGACATCTTGCTGATGGAATAGTTACCAGTCTGTTGCTCGGCAAGACTAATTGGCCACATAGGTGGGATGCGAGGAAGGAGCCGAGTTTGTGTCAGTCCGGACTGATGCTCCACTTGGTCTTAGCAGGACGGGACCTGAAGAACCATACAAGACAATTCTTTTATGGGGTTTTTCTTCCATGCAAGTCTATGCATGTTGCCCTGTCAGGCCTTGATCAGTCACTCGGCATCACAATCAATCTTCCTACGACATGTGCGTATCGGGAGCTTGTCTTGGTTACAACCACCTTGCTGCCCATGGAGATGAAGGCGGCCACTCATGCGGCCCCCTCACTAGCCTCGGTTGCCCATCGCTGGACTATGGGAGTCCCCAGGTCAAGACTGAGTCCCAACTCCATTTCCCAAGCTGGGCGTCTGCCTCAGATTGGAGTAAGTTCCAGTTAAAGGGGCCGTCTGTTTCCAAGTACAAGGTGAGGAACGACGACGTTACTTTGCCACCTTGTAAAAAGTCCGGGGCCTCCATGCCACGGGGCAAGACCTGGACATCGGACAGGGAGCTGGCCCAGGAGGGAAGGCCGTGCTGTGTGCCATCCCTCTGGGAATCGGTGCAAAGAGCTGCGATGGGCCTCGGGGACATCTGTTGGCAGCTGCTCAGCTGAGGCTGGCTGGAGTTCCACAGCCGCATTCTCTGAAGACGGGCACTGCGCTGGGCGTGCTCCAGCCTGGGGCTACTGGAGCGTAGCAGGACTTTCCCTGCAGCCGCGGCTTCTGGCTGGCAGGGCAGCCGATGCCAAAACTTGGAACACAGACAGAGGCCATCTCTGCTGTGCTTGAGATGCTCCGCCTGCTGGGCCCAAGCAGCTCGGAGGGGGGAGCCGCTTGCTTTGAATCCAGAAGGGACAGGAGCTGGACCTGGAAGAAGGAGATGGGAGGGGAGGAAGTGGAACTCCTCGCCGGAGGATGTGGTGAAGACCAGGACTTTAACAGGGTTCAAAAAAGAGCTCGATAGATTCATGGAGGTTAGGTCCATCAATGGCTACTAGCCAGGATGGGCAGGGGCGGTGTCCGTAGCCTGTTTGTCAGAGACTGGGAATGGGCGACAGGAGAGGGATCACTGGATGATTCCCTGGTCTGTTCCCTCCCTCTGGGGCATCTGGCACTGGCCGCTGTCGGCAGACAGGACCCTGGGCATGATGAACTTTTGGTCTAACCCAGCCTGGCCGTTCTGATGTTCTAATAAAGCAAACGGTCCTGTGGCATCCAGGAATGATGAAGCCCTGCTGGACATGGCTGGCGTCTTCCTGGGCATTTGTGCAGTCCCCCCATACAACAGGGCTCCGATCCCAATTGGAGACCCTGCCGCTTTTGTCCTGGAAGCAATCCTGGCTGGGTAATCAGTCTCTCTAACACTGTTCACTAGAGGAGGTGCCACTCGGGTCAGAATCATAGCACCATAGAGCTGGAAGGGAGCTCAGAAGATCATCAAGTCCAGCCCCCTGCTCTAGGCAGGACCATTCCCAACTGGGTCTAGTGAGCAGAGGGAAGAGCGTGTCCGTGGCACTATGCTGAGCTGTAACACTGCCTCCCTTTCCTCTGTGCCTTACAGGAGCGGGGATCACAACTTTCCACCACCGACAAGTGACACGATTCCGTATCCGGCTGGCCGCTTCCGAGATCTGGCCTCTCTTACCCAGGGAACCCGACCGCGGCCGGAGCCCCGGATTTCCTTATCCCAATGAGCGTTGCTCCCTGGGGCAGGGGGCGAGAGCCACTTTACCAGTCAGGCCTTAAATGTCATTAACAGCTCTGGGTTGGTCACAGAACCACGCCCCCACGCCGGTCAGCAGCCAGGAGCCCTGCTCATCACTCTGCGGAGATAAGCAACACTTGGCCTTGCCTCGGCGCTTTCTGCCTCCCAAAGCACTTCCCAGCCATTGCCGAAGAGCCTGTGTGTTTGTCCTTCAAGGGTGGCACGGACCGGGGGTCATTTGCTGGCGGCTAGGGTTACTCAGCTCAGGTTTAAGATGCCCCTGAGCATTGGATGCTAATAAGGAGGAAGGGCGAACCGATTGATTTCTGTTGGTATTATATTACAACAGCCCCTCTGGCAATCACAGCCTGCTTGTGTGAGGGGCTGCACAGGCACAGTCCCTGCCCCCCAAAAGCTCCCAAGGTAAACAGACAGATGGATGGAAATCAAAGCGCACGGAAGTGTGGCTAGTGGCAGAACAGCGTTTGCATGCTGTGACGTAGTGGGGGTACCTTGCTGGGGCTGTGGGCGACCTCTGCTGTCTGTAGCACGACCCAGCAGGGTAGGGGGTGAGTCATTATGCAAAGGGGGCTCCAAACCTGTCTGACCAGTTATCTCCCAGGGAGAGAAACAAATAAGGTGGGATGCTGCCCCTGGCTGGGGGGCAGGGCTGGAAGAGAGTGAGTTAGTCTCTGTCTGGGAAGCAGGGGAGAAGAAGCTGGGGAGGGGGCTGAGATTGTAGGGCCCAGCCACCCCCATCTCAAGGGGGGGCACTGAGGCCTCTTAGCCCCAGTTCCTGTAATCCAGCCTGTCCAGTCCCCAGCTGGGCAGAGAGCACAAATACTGGACTGTCCGGTAGCAAACTGGACACCTGGCAACCCTAGCTGCAAGGGTAGGTGTGACGTAGTGGGGGGTACCTTGCTGGTTGCTATGCTGGGCAGTGGGCTGTGGGTGACCTCCACTGGCTGCTGGCTGCAGCACGGCCCAGCAGGGCAGGGGATGAGTCACTAGGCAAGGGGCTCTCAACCTGTCTGACCAGCTACCCCCCATGGAGAGGAACAAAGGAAGGTGGAATGCCGCCCCTGGCTGGGGGGCAGGGCTGGAAGTGAGTTGGTTAGTTTCTGTCTGGGAGCATGGAGGAGACAGCCTAGGGAAAGGGGCTGGAATTTAGGGGCCCAGTCTCCCCCATCTCAAGGGGGGCTGCGGCATCCTAGCCCCAGTTCCTGTAACCAGATGACATCTGTGCTGTGCTGTACCCTGGAGGAGCAATAAACTCCCTCTGTTCTACTGGCTGGTGGAGTCTGTCCGTGCCACTACGGGGGTGCAGGAGACGGGAAAACCCCAATGTGCCACCACAGTAGGTTTGGGGCGGGGGTGATACTTTATTAACAATTTTTCAATTAAATCAGGCCTGCACAACATATGGCTCCCAATGCCCCTACCCTCTCCTCTCCTAGCATCACCCGTCCCCCTCCCACTGACACCTCCTCTCCTCCCCTTTTCCTCATTGTCTCCACTTGGCTCCCTGGCATTTGACTCTCCTGCACCCCTGTCCCTTGGTGCCTTCCCCTTTTTCCTGACCTGTCCCCCTCCCCTCAGCACAAGCCTCTTCCTCTCCCCTACCTGGTTTCTGCCTTCCAGTTTGCGAGGCTGCCGGAGCCTTTTTGAATCCGGTGGTCGCCGCCTGTGATGTCACAACGCCACTTCACGCCAGCGTCCTGGCGTCTGCCAGCGTCCCGCCCTCTGGCACGCGCCCCGCCTCCTCACACCGGAGCTGCATGCAGGCAGGTCGGCGGTGAGAATCGCCGCACTTACCATTCCCTGGCGGCGCTCCGCTCCTCTGCCTGGCCAGTGGATCGGATGGGGCCGTGCCGTCTGTAGTCGTCACGGGCCGCACAGTGAGCCCCTGCGGGCTGCATGTTGTGCAGGCCTGCGCTAAAAGGCCACTTCGGACCACGCAGGCCAGATGAGAAAAGTTACATAAGAACATAAGAACGGCTGTACTGGGTCAGCCCAAAGGTCCATCTAGCCCAGTATCCTGTCTGCCGACAGTGGCCAGCACCAAGTGCCCCAGAGGGGGTGGACCAAAGACAATGATCAAGCAATTTGTCTCCTACCATCCCTCTCCAGCCTCTGACAAACAGAGGCCAAGGACACCATTTTATCCCCTGGCTAATCGCCTTTTATGGACCTAACCTCCATGAAATTATCTAGCTTCTCTTTAAACTGTTCTAGTCCTAGCCTTCACAGCCTCCTCTGGCAAGGAGTTCCACAGGTTGACTACGCGCTGTGTGAAGAAGAACTTTCTTTTATTAGTTTTAAACCTGCTCCCCATTAATTTCATTTGGTGTCCTCTAGTTCTTCTCTTTAGGGAACTAATAAATAACTTTTCTTTATCTGCCCTTTCCACACCACTCATGATTTTATAGACCTCTATCATATCCCCCCTCAGTCTCCTCTTTTCTAAACTGAAAAGTCCCAGTCGCTTTAACCTCTCCTCATATGGGACCCGTTCCAAACCCCTAATCATTTTAGTTGTCCTTTTCTGAACCCTTTCCAAGGCCAAAATATCTTTTTTGAGGTGAGGAGACCACATCTGTACACAGTATTCAAGATGTGGGCGTACCATAGTTTTATACAGGGGCAGTAAGATATTCTGGGTCTTATTTTCTATCCCTTTCCTAATAATTCCTAGCATCCTATTTGCCTTTTTGACCGCCGCTGCACACTGTGTGGAAGTTTTCAGAGAACTGTCCACGATAACTCCAAGATCTCTTTCCTGATTTGTCGTAGCCCAGTCTAGTGCCTCAAGCATGGAACCATCCTGCCTCTTGCAGCGGGCGTGGCAGAAGCGAGTTTATAGGCATGGGTGGGATGATGCCAAGGTGGTAACTGGACTAATGGGTTCTCAGAGACCGGGAGGGAGGGGGCGGGATTCCAGGCATAGGGGCCAGCCTGGAAGAAGACCAGCGCTACCAGTGTGAAGATGAGCACTCCTTCTGCAGCCCCTTTGGCAAGATAAACAAAGATGAAGTAGAGAGGATTCCACCTCCTCACCCGAAACCAGTTTCTGAAAGTCGCTGTTCTCAGACGAGCTGAATTGGAACCACTTCTGCTACGCTTGCCCCACCTTGTCGGGTTAAAACAGGCACCCCAAGGTTTCTATTTTTAAATGGCAATTTGCATAGGGATCTTAATGGCCACTCTAGCACAGGAGGCTGAACGTTGCAATGTTCAAATGTACAGCTGTCTGCACCGTTCTATGGCGACGGGGCTGCCGCCCCCCGGGAATAGGTTAGGGGGTAGGACCCCCAAAGGAGAAACGATCCTTCCCAAAATTCAACTCTCTGCATGTCAGACTATTAGGGTTGCCAGATGGTTTCAACAAAAATACCGGACACACTTGACATTACATCACAATCTATATTACATCTTATTTAGAAAATACCCGACATTTCTATTTTCTCATTTCTATTTTCTCAATTTGTTTCCTGAACAGAAAGCTCAACTACTGGACTGTCCGGTTCAAAACTGGACACCTGGCAACCCTATAGACTATCTACCCACAAGCTAGAAATGTCGCATCAGTCAGTCCCTCTGAGAAAATGTCCAGGAGCGAGCGTACAGCACGGGAAACGGTTCTGAATTGAAAAGGAAGCTACAGCACACACTTCCCCAATTATCACCTCTAATATCATTAGCTCATAGACATTTACCTTCCCCCCCCAATCCCGCTTCTGTTCTGAAATGTGATTTGTCCTTTTCATATGTGTTCAATTTTTTTAATTGTATCCTTTGGTATATATGGTTGTGACAATTTTCTTCCACTATTTGATCTGAGGAAGTGGGTCTGGCCCACGAAAGCTCCTCACCTAATAAACCATCTTGTTAGTCTTTAAAGTGCTGCATTGTCCTGTTTTTTATTTCCTCGGTGCTGAGAGTAACTCCAGCAGGGGTGTCCAAAGCACACCTTGCAGAGTTTGAGACTTCCGCCCAAACCATCGCCTGGCTAGAGACTACAAATCCCAGCATGCACATACATCCTCTGGCCCCCAATCCAAACATGACTCAAGATAGAGCACTGCATGCTGGGAACTGTAGTCTCTGTGAGTTTCAACTGTAATCAAGACAAGGGAGTTCCCAATACCTTTTATTTATCTGCAAAGTGGTGAGAGTGGCCAGCGCAGGGGCTGACTGGGCGCACTCTAGATCTCACCTGTGAGGAATGCGAGTCGCTCCTCAAGGCAGGGAGAACCGGCCTGGGAGCCGGGGAAGGGAAGTAAATACCCTTTAACAAAGTTAACCGGCTAAACAATATCATTGTAATAGTTTAATTGGGACGGGCTGGTCCTGCTGGTCAGCCTGCCGTGGGGCGGGGGCTCCTCCAGCCTCCGTGGGGAGGGTGGCTGCAGTCTGGCCAGCCCCACCATGCTGCTGCTACTGGACCCTCTGTGGGCTGGTCCTACCAACTGAGCTGCTGCGGGTGGGAGGCTGCACCTGCCAGGCCTAGACCTTCGGTTAACTGGTTAGTGGGTAAGCATGCCGGTGAGGCTATTGCTTGCCGGACAACCAGTTAACTGGTTAACCTTTGACATCCCTTGTCAGGAGGTCTGGGCTCTGTTCACAGCTCCGCTGCACAAACTGCAAGTCACTTCCCCTCCGTTTCCCCTCCCACTCTTTCATTGGCTTATTTATGTAGAGCAGTGGTCACCAACCAGTCGATCGGGATCTACTGGTCGATCTTGGAGCCTCTGACAGGTGATCTTGACTGGTTTGGCTGAGAGGCTCTCAAGTGCAGCACTTCAGCTGCCTTCCCGCACTGCTGCGCATCTCCTGCCCTTTGCCTGGGAACTGTTTCCCTCGCCCACCCTGTAGTCCATCTCCACAGAGGGGAGCACAACGGGGGTTGGGATGGAGGGAGTTTTCTGGCTGCTTCTGAGAGTGGTGCAGGGGTGAGCCTGCCTTAGCCTCCTCGCACCACCACCCGGGAGCCACCTGTGGTAAATAGGATCCAGCTAAAGCCTGCATCCTGAATCCTTGTCCCAGTTATGAACTCCCTCCTGCACCCCAAGCCCCTGCCCAAGCCCTCTTAGACCCAAAGTCCCTTACAGAGCCTGTACCCTGAACCCCCACCCCACCTCCCCGCCCCAGGCTCAGCTCAGAACCTTCTCACCTTCCAGATCCCATAGCCCAAGACCAGAGCCTGTGCCCAACCCTCTGTCCCTGCCTGATGAAAGGGAGGGAGGATGGAGTGAGCAAGGGAAGGGCCTTGGAGAAAGGACAGGAAGGAGGTGGGGCAAAGGAATTTGGGTGTGAGGTAGATCCATTTGCGGGGCCCAGGGCAGCCCAATTTCGCGGGGCCCCCCTTTGCCACGGTGAATGCGCGGGGCTTCTTGAAGCACGGGGCCCAGGGCGGCTGCCCCACTCACCTTGGCCTATATCCGCCCCTGATTGTGGGGTGGGGCCTCTCTTCCTGTGTGTTTGCACCGCACCTCGCACAGTAGGGCCGTGTGCTCACGAGGGGCTGCTAGGTGCTACTGCAGTGCAAATAGAGGAGTAGGGGTCGTGCAAACCTGACACGGGTAATGAACTGCAGCTTCTTCCCACCACAGATGGTGCGAGGGGATCCAGAGAAGCGACTGGATGGGAGCAGGCAGGGAGCTATTCAAGGTATCCTCACTACAGCAGTCTGGGCACTTGGACTAACTCAGCAGTTGCTGCTTCCGTAGAACTTGGACTGCAATTCTCCTGCCCTGTGGGAGCACAGCCCTCCGCTGGGGGTGAGGCAAGCACGTCTCACCGAGGCCTGGTAGGATGCCCAGGGGACCAGCCCACAAACCTCAGTTACGTTGCCTGGGCCATGGACCAGTAGATGGGAACGTTTGAATTCTCCAGCTCCCCTTGTCCTCTCCCCAAGCCTGTGGCTGAGAATCGGGAGGGGGAGCCAAACATAAGAATTAAGAAAAACCAACTGGGTCAGAGCAAAGGCCCAGCTAGCCCAGGCTCCTGTCTGCCAACAGCGGGCAGTGCCAAGTGCCCCAGAGGCAGTGAACAGAACAGGGCAATTACTGGCTGAGCCATTCCCCCGCCCGATCCTCCCTTCGGGGAGGCAGAGGGTTAGGGACGCCCAGAGCATGGGGCTGCATTGCTGACCACCTTGGCCAAGAGCCAGTGATGGACGTATCCGGCACGAACGTCTCGAGTTCTTTTTGAAATCCCAGTTATCGGTTTGGCCCTCCCACCGTTGACCGTGTTTCTGTGTGAAGCGTATGTGCCTGACGCGGGGGCCGTGTGCTTTTTACACCAGTCGGGATTGTCTAGAGCTCTATAAGCCCCCTCGGAGTCAGCGCTTTTCTAAGCTTACCCGGCCCAGTGGTTGAGATCCCTCTGCTTGTGGGGCAGGGGAGGAGCGCTGGAGGCAAGAGGACTCCCCCTCTCCATACGGGTTGAGTGGGGGCGGAGGTGGAGTGGGAGGGGGCAGGCCCTTTCCGCTCCTTAGGGGATGAGGTAAGGTGAAGAGGACAAGGGTTACTCTGGGGTCCCCACTTTTCGCCAGGTGCCGAGTGAGGCCAGCAGGCAGGGGTGCTAGAGAACTAAATACTTTGCCTTTGTGAGGGATGGGGTTTATGGGTGTGGGGTCTCCCCTCATCCCCAGGTGCTGAATGGTAGAGGTCAGTGGCTTTGGGCAGGTCATGGCTTGGGGGCTGGGTGCTGGAGGTGTTACTTTGGGGTCTCTAGTTTCCCCCATGGGACATGGGCTAGGTTGGGGGAGATTTAGGTGCTATCCCTGAAGTGAGGCTAGGTGCTGTGGAGGTGGGGGGGAGGGGGGTCACCTGTTCTGGGTGCTAAGCTATGGGGTGAGCCGATGGGCAGGTGGTGGTGGTGGGTCACCCGGGGTCCGCCCATCCTGGGGCTATTCCAGGGAGTGGGCGGGGTGCAGTAGTGGTGGGGGCTCCCTCCAGGGACCCCCTATCCTGGGCTCTGAGCCATGGGGTGAGCTGAAGGGCAGGCGCTGGGGGGTCACTTGGGCATGGGAATGGGAAGGAGTTTTCCCTTGCAAGGAGGCTAGTTGTGGAGATCACTCCAGGGGTCCCTGGTGCTGTGCACTGAGCTGAGGTGGGCGGGTCATGAAGTTACCCCATGCTGAGGGCTACGTGGTGGGGTGACACTGGGGTTCCCTGTCCCCGGAACAGAGCCAAGGCATGGACTGGGAGAGTGGTGGGATCACGCTGGACTCTCCCTGTCCTGCCAGCTGCACTGGGGTGTACGTGAGGGGTCGCTCCAGGGTCGCCCCGTGCCAGGGGCTGGGTGGAGGGGGGCTGGGAGGCCAGGCGCAGTGGGGGGTCACTCCAGGGTCTCCCCGTGCCAGGGGCTGGGTGGAGGGGGGCTGGGAGGCCAGGCGCAGTGGGGGGTCACTCCAGGGTCTCCCCGTGACAGGGGCTGGGCGGAGGGGGGCTGGGAGGCCAGGCGCAGTGGGGGGTCACTCCAGGGTCTCCCCGTGCCAGGGGCTGGGCGGAGGGGGGCTGGGAGGCCAGGCGCAGTGGGGTCACTCCAGGGTCTCCCCGTGCCAGGGGCTGGGCAGAGGGGGGCTGGGAGGCCAGGCGCAGTGGGGTCACTCCAGGGTCTTCCCGTGACAGGGGCTGGGCGGAGGGGGGTTGGGAGGCCAGGCGCAGTGGGGGGTCACTCCAGGGTCTCCCCGTGCCAGGGGCTGGGCGGAGGGGGGTTGGGAGGCCAGGCGCAGTGGGGGGTCACTCCAGGGTCTCCCCGTGACAGGGGCTGGGTGGAGGGGGGCTGGGAGGCCAGGCGCAGTGGGGGGTCACTCCAGGGTCTTCCCGTGACAGGGGCTGGGCGGAGGGGTGGGCTGGGAGGCCAGGCGCAGTGGGGTCACTCCAGGGTCTCCCCGTGACAGGGGCTGGGAGGCCAGGGGGAGTGGGAGATTACTCTGGGTCCGCCCCCCCCCCCCCCCCGTGCCAGGGACTGGGTAGAGGAGGGCTGGTAGGCCAGGGCAGTGGGGTCACTCCAGGATTTCCCCATGATAGGGGCTGGGCTGAGGGGGCTGGAGGCCAGGGGAGTGGGGGGGTCACTCAGGGTCCCCCCGTGCCAGGGGCTGGGCGGAGGGGGGCTGGAGGCCAGGGGAGTGGGGGGGTCACTCAGGGTCCCCCCGTGACAGGGGCTGGGCGGAGGGGGCTGGAGGCCAGGGGAGTGGGGGGGTCACTTGGGGTCCCCCCATGCCAGGGGCTGGGCGGAGGGGGGCTGGAGGCCAGGGCAGGGGGGGGTCACTCGGGGTCCCCCCATGCCAGGGGCTGAGCGGAGGGGGCTGGAGGCCAGGGGGAGTGGGGGTGTTACTCAGGGTCCCCCCCGTGCCAGGGGCTGGGCGGAGGGGGGCTGGAGGCCAGGGCAGGGGGGTCACTCGGGTCCCCCCCATGCCAGGGCTGGGCGGAGGGGGCTGGAGGCCAGGAGGAGTGGGGAGTCACTCGGGGTCCCCCCGTGCCGGGGCTGGGTGGAGGGGGGCTGGAGGCCAGGAGTGGGGGGTCACTTGGGGGGGTCCCCCCGTGCCAGGGGCTAGGCGGAGGGGGCTGGAGGCCAGGGGAGTGGGGGTCACTCGGGGTCCCCCCGTGCCAGGGGCTGGGCGGAGGGGGCTGGAGGCCGGGGAGAGTGAGGGGTCACTCGGGGTCCCCCGTCCCAGGGGCTGGGCGGAAGGGGCTGGAGGCCAGGAGGAGTGGGGGGTCACTTGGGGGGGTCCCCCCGTGCCCGGGCTGGGCAGAGGGGGCTGGAGGCCAGGGGGAGTGGGGGGGTCACTTGGGGGGGTCCCCCCGTGGCGGGGCTGGGCGGAGGGGGCTGGAGGCCAGGGGGAGTGGGGGGTCACTCGGGGGGGTCCCCGTGCAGGGGCTGGGCGGGGGGGCTGGAGGCCAGGGGGAGTGGGGGGTCACTCGGGGGGGTCCCCCGTGGCGGGGCTGGGCGGAGGGGGCTGGAGGCCAGGGGGAGTGGGGGGTCACTCGGGGGGGTCCCCGTGCAGGGGCTGGGCGGGGGGGGCTGGAGGCCAGGGGGAGTGGGGGGGTCACTTGGGGGGGTCCCCGTGCAGGGGCTGGGCGGGGGGGGGCTGGAGGCCAGGGGGAGTGGGGGTCACTCGGGGGGGTCCCCCCGTGCCGGGGCTGGGCGGGGGGGGCTGGAGGCCAGGGCAGGGGGGGTCACTTGGGGGGGGTCCCCCCGTGCCGGGGCTGGGCGGGGGGGGCTGGAGGCCAGGGCAGGGGGGGTCACTCGGGGGGGTCCCCCCGTGCCGGGGCTGGGCGGGGGGGGCTGGAGGCCAGGGGAGTGGGGGGGTCACTTGGGGGGGTCCCCCCGTGCCGGGGCTGGGCGGGGGGGGCTGGAGGCCAGGGGAGTGGGGGGGTCACTTGGGGGGTCCCCCCGTGCCGGGGCTGGGCGGGGGGGGCTGGAGGCCAGGGCGGGGGGGTCACTCGGGGTCCCCCGGTCCCAGCTGAGGGGTGAGTCGGGGGGGGTCAGAGCCCCCCCACGCTCCGGCCGGGCTGCGATACACGTGGGGCCAGGGCAGCCTTTGCCGACGTGTCCCTGCCCCGCGTGCCCCGGAAGCTCCGCCCTCCTGGCCGGTGACGTCATTGCGAATACGGTCTATCGGACCCATGTCGGAGCCCCCCGCGCGGATTGGTCCGGCGGAAAGGGGCGGGGCCGCGCGGACGGCGCGCGGATTGGTCGGCCGAGGGAGTCCCGGTCGCAGTGCGCCTGCGCGGCGTGGCGGGAGGGATAAATATCCGCGGCGCGGGGCGCCCCTCCCCCCCACGTTACCGCCGGTTGAGTCGGCAGCGTCCGCTCGGCCCCCCCCTCGCCTCAGCCCGTCGCCCGCCCGCCATGGCCGCCGCGCCCGGCCCCGCCGCCCCCCGCGCTGCAGCGCGGCATCGTCAAGATGGTGAGCGCCGGGCCCCCCCCCGGGACCCCCCCGGGAACGGGACCCCCCCCCGGGAACAGCCCCCCCCTCCCTGGACTCCCCCCCCCCGGGAACAGCCCCCGAGACCCCCCCCGGACCCTCAGCCTGGGACCTGACCCCCCCCGGAACAGCCCCCCCCCCCTGGACTCCCCCCCCCCCCCGGAACAGCCCCCCCGGGACCTGACCCCCCGCTCCTCAGTCCGGGACCCGACCCGCCCCCCTGCCAGCCCCCCCCCCCGGTACCCAGCCCGTGACCTCTCCTGCGCGCCCCCCCGGGACTTGAGTTTGGGACCTGCCACCTCGAGGCCCCCCACCGGGATCTGAGCCCCGATCCTGCATCTCGGGACTCCCCCCCCCCCCCCCCCCGGGCCTGAGACTGTCCCATCCCCCAGACCCCCCCCCGGACCTGCCCCTCCCGGGATCGGGACCTGCCCCTTCCTCCCCTCCCCCAGGATCGGGCCGACCCAGCCCTGACTTCCTGCTGGGGGTCTGCCTCGGTCCTTCCCACCCCCGAGTTGTGATTCCTGAGCCCTGCCCGTCTTCCCCGTCACGCCCGGGTCTTGTGTGCCTGTCCTGCCCCCCAAACCGCTAGTGGGGGTGGCGTTGGTACCAGAGGTCCCCTCCCTTGGTACCTCCCAGGATCATGCACTGATGCCTGCCCCTTGTACTGCTCCCGGCTCCTGTCCCGGTGCAATTACCCCCACTCCCCACGCTCTCCATAACTTTCCAGGCCCAGGCATGTCCTCCCCTTCTGGGCTCCAGGCTTTCTGTTGTAACTGCCTGTCTGCCTCTCCAGTCCTCTCCCCAGATTTGCACCACCTTCCTCCCCTGTCTTTGCCCAGTATCACACTCGCTGCAATCTCTGCTGTGCCACTCTCAGGCCCTTGTCTCTCTCTCTGTTCCTGAGTTGCAGCTGAGACCCCATGACTCCTCACGGGGAGGGGCATGCAAGGAGGGCGACAGACTCCTTGGCCCCTGGCTGTGTGGCTGCCATTGCTACATAATTCATTTAGGGGCCTGTCCTCTGGTGACCCTGCTGATTTGACTGTGCTGTGAACCATGTGCTCTTGGAAGGGCGGGACTGGGCTCCGGTTGTCTGGCATGCTGCACCCACTGAACCCCAGCAGAGTATCTCAGAAGAGCTGGGAAGGGAAAGGCATGGCGAGTGGATCCTGGGTAACGCTCTGCCCTGTGTCTAGGAGGGCCTGAAATGTGCCTGCTGCCATGGCTTTCCTGCAGGCGAGGTGGCCTTCATGCATGGGAGGGGATGGACATGTCCTTCTGTCTTGTGGGGGCTGTGGCACCGTCTCTGCCCTCCCACAAGGGCTGGAGGCCTGGAAGCTGCTGAGGAATTGCTCTTGTCATGTGGACGGGCATGTGTTCATTCTAGGGGTGGGGAGGGCATGCCCTCTACCTGCAGGGAGGGGCCTGACCCAGAGGACTGACTGCTGGCTATGTACTTTACCCTCATGGGCTGGCAGGCCCTTCATTCCATTGGCTTGGCACCAGGGGTTCCAGGGCAGAAAAGTTTTCAGTAGTTGTATAAAAGTTTCACTCCTACTTGAGCCAATCCTGTGTGTCTGGAGGGAGCCTGCTTGAGGTGAGCCGCCAACGGGGTGCAGAATGGCGGGGGTGGGATGTGGACAGGTGCAGTTTGGTGTGGGAGTGTCTGCGTGGTTTGTAGGGCGGGGTGGGGGCTTGGGGAAATGGGAGTGGGGTGTGTTCTGGTTTTGGATTGATCTGAGTGCTTACTGTGGTGGGAGAGACCTAGCTTGGGGCTGGTGTATTGTGCTCCACCTCCATCTGTGCTGGACCAGCCATCCTGCAGCCAGCCCGTTCAGGAAGCTGTCTCAGTCTGATCCTCTGCTGTTGTCTGGACTGCCGTTAGCCTGTGGGGAGGGGAGGGTTTCCAGACAGGAGCCTGCTGAGAGGAGAGCACAAAAGATAGTTATTTTGGGAGGTGGTGGAAAACTCAGATTGGTTTCCCTGTTTGGGGTGGGGGAGCTGGGCCCAGGGGGTTGTTTCTGCTCAGACTCTGTTAAGTCAGGGTTGCTTGTTACTGCCCTAATGTCACTATTACTAGCAGGTTTGGGCCTGGCTGCTTGACTTATGGAGGGAGGGAGTTTTTCCATTGCTTGTCCCTGGTGCTCAAACTTTAAACTGGAAGCAGACCTGGGTCGGTGCAGGAAGCAAGCATCGCTAGTGGTGAGTGGAACCTGTGCTTTGGCCCTGACTTGCTGCAGATGACCTGGTAGGCGCAACAGGAACAGCAGCACAGTGGGGGTGCTCTGGGGGCAGGCTGAGGGGTTCTGACATTGCCTCCTCAGCCTTGTGCCAGGAAGGGACCCTCCCCTTGCTCATTACAGGTCATGTAGGCTTTTTACTGCCAGAGGGCTTAACCCACTTTTTACTGCTAGAGGGCTTAAGTTCTTCAAACTTCAGTGCACCCCTTTGAGCTGAGATGGAAGGGTTTGCTCCTTGCCTAGCTTGTCCAGGAGCTCCCCAAAGAGGGTGTGCACAGTAGGTCAAAAATGGAACCAGAGTTTTAACCAGCTGTGACTTGCTAGGTTGCTGCTAGAGATCCCTAGGAATGCGACCAGCAGGCTTCCTGGTTCCCCTGCCAGAGTAAGGGCTCCGCAGGTTGCAGATTTAGGGTTGGCCCTCGGTCTGAGGTTAGAGCCTTCGGGGCTCCCTTTCGGGCTGAGATGTCTCAGGCCCCAGATGGACAGCTGTGTAAGCTTTCACAGCTAGTGGCTGAGTAGTTTGAGCATGAAAAACAAACATGTCCCTTATTTAAAAAGGATATAGACAGTACCCACTTTGCATGTGCCACTAGTGCTCCTGTCCTGTGTGCAGCATATGAAACCGTTGGCGACCTCCTAGGTGACTGATGGCAAGAGGTCTGTGAGGAGGGGGTGCTGTGCAGACAGTGTAGAAGATGCTCCATTCCTAACCCAGATGTGTGTTAGGGATGTAAAATGCTGTGTAATTGGTTAACTGGTTACACATTATGTTTAATGGCCCCCCTGCCTGCTGAGATCAGGCTGGACTAGCCCCCTCACCGCAGGCAGGGGCTGCTCTACCCTCAGCGGGAGCAGCCCCTGCCTGTGTGGTGCCGGAGCCTACCAAGGGGCTGGAGCAGCCCCCTGCCCATGGCAGACAGGGAGCCGCTCCAGGCCCACTGGATAACAGTTAACTGGAACCGGTAAGCACCGCCTGTTAAGGGAGAGTTTTCACACCCTTAATGTGAATTAGCAGTGGGTACCTGGTATGGATGTTCAGCATCTCTCCCCAGCTGAGGTGTTGAGGTCTGAAGGCAGGGAAGGGGTACTGCAGTGGTTACTCACACTCCTTGCTAGATTAGAATGCAAGAGGGGCTCTCCTCTGGGCTCCACCCCAAACTGAAGCATGTGCTCTTATTTTCTTCCAGTATTCCTTCCTCTTGGGCTGGTTGGTCTTTCCTCCTCCCTCCTGTCCCCTTCCCTTGAGGGAAGGGACTGCAGCAGGCTCCGGCGCCACTGGAGCAGTTTCGTGCTCGGGGCACATGAGACTAAAACTCGTAAGTTTCATGCTGCGGCTGGTGGCCCAATAGAAATAAAGGCCACTTTGCGTCGCACGAGAGTCCTTGCAGCATCCGTGGCCTCAGGTTCTCCAGATGAGCACAGTGGCTGATTAATGCTGTGGCCTAGCACAGTTGTAGCGTGGCAGTTTTGCCATCTTATGGAGGAACAGACTGAGGTTGCTGTTTGGGCTTGTCCGTGTCTAAAGCTAGGCTCATAAAGCCTTGCCTTGGTCTCCATGAAATATACCTGGATTTTTTTGTAAAGGGACTGAACATCTGTAGGTGTCTTTGAAGTGAGTGGGCACTGTATGTGTTGCGCATGTTCGAATGCAGGTATTGTTTGAGGTTTTCTAATGTTAGGTGTCCAGCGTGAAAACTTTGGCCTGGGCTCTTGAGCCAGTGAAAGCAAAGTTCTTTCAACTCTCCTGTTTATAGCTGAGCATGGCTCTGATTTTGGGAGGAGGGGGGGCGCTAGCTGGTGTGTGCTAACACTTGTGGAAAACTTGGTGCGTTCTTGAAGGTCAGATTTGCAATCTGTTTTGTGGACAAGTGGTTGTGGTTTTACAACTTCCGTTGGAGAGCAAGTCTGACTGGCATGTGCGTTTTACAAGACAAGGTTGCAGAATAGCTGGGCGTGAGCACGAGCTACAGATGGAGTTTTATGGGAATTTGGCTGAATTTTCAGTTAGATTTAGTTTAAACTGCTGTTTGTCAGCGGAGTTGGAAGTTTCTTTCAAATTGCAATTATGCAAAGTGTTTTCTAATGTTTGCTAAACAGCCTTTAAGGGAGTAAAAACTCTGGCATGTGCATATATATTTAGATACGGTCCAGTGGTTAGTGCTACTCTGGGCTATTGGAGACCTGAGCAAATCTGTGACAAAGCAGCTATCGAAGTGTGCCCTTGGGCATGTCACTTACTGGGTTACGTAGGTGTCCCTTGGGGTTACTAGTATTGCTCCACTTCACAGCAGGGAGGAGCGTAACTGCACTGAAGTTTGTAGTGCTCAGGTAATTGAGACAGGAGTCCAAAGTATCCAAGATGGATTTCACCAGCTTCTCTTGCAACCATTAGGTTTTCGCTGGCCAGCTCCTATGGTTCAGAGACTGTGCTTGGGGGACTCTTGTTGAGCTGGTATGTGAGCTGGGAATTCACTCGAAGAATAGTGAGAAATCTAGGGGAGCACTTCTGGGAACTCGTGCTGCTATTTTTAACATTTTTGTCTTTTCACCAAGTCACCTATGTTCCTGGCTGTGAAGGTCTAACTCAGATCCAGGAGCTGAGGGGTGAGACCCAGGGCTTCAAGCCAGCCGAATGACTTGCCCAGCAGCTGTGCCCCCTGGATTGCACGGCTGGCTTGTAAAATGGTGTACTGGCTTCCCCTGCATGCCTGGCAGCACACTGGGAATAGTCAAGTGAAGTCGTTCCAGACTCTGGTGGCTGCCCAAGAATGGCACTGGTTTGAAGCAAAGCCCGTTGAGTTTTGCTCCCTTTCTTTTTCTAAAAACCGATGAATCACTCCCTGCTCGTGCGGAAGTGTTGCTGTGCCGCAGCGTCAAACTTCCTCGCAGTGAAGGAATTCGCAGCTGGCAGACGCAGCCTAGATGTGAGAATGCCCGTGGCAAATGGAAGGGCTGTTCCTGAGCTGGTTAGACGCTTGCATTTGGTGATGGGCCCTACTTGATGCTATCTGGGTATGTTCCACTTCACACACAAGCCTCAGACTGAGGCCTTACCGAATTTACAGCTGTGATATCTGGTCTTCTATGTACTTTACCCTAGGCTACTCAGAGGTGGATTCTGATTTTCCTGGGACCCTGGGCCAGAGCGTGGAGGTCCCTCCCCATTCCTACCCCTTCTGCCTGCAGTCCTCCCTGCTCATCCCAGCGCTCCTGTGGGGGAAATGGGATTGGGGAGCGGGGGCTTGCCCCTAATGCTCCTGCTGCAGACCTTGCTCCTGGGCAGGAGAGCCAGGTGCATCAGGGAAGCCCCCATGCCCCAGTCCTGCTCCCCAGAGGAATTCTGTCTGGGTGGACCAGGTGGGGGCACAGGTACCCATTTTTCTGGGACCTGGGGATGGGGCCCATTGGCTTATCTGCCACTGACTGTGCAGATTTCATAGACCAATGCTTCTCTGCTGGTGTTGGTCTCTGCCTGCTCAGCTGAGTGCACCACCACCAGCAGGAGTGCGTAAGTGCGGGCAGCAGTACTGCAGCCCCCCTAAGATAACCCTGCGACCCCTCTGCACCCACTTAGGTCAGGACCTCCCTCACTTACAATACCAAGACATTTCAGAGAGAGTAGTGAAATCAAGACACTTGCCATTTTTAAAATCTGATGAGTGAAGTTGAATGTGGCAGGTGCCCCATGCGATGGACTTGCCCAAGGCTGGGCAAAATATGCTCCGTGGGCTGGATTCAGCCTGCCAAGCTGTCGGATCCTGCCTGCGAGAGCCTCAGCCGGCTCCCTGCCTACCTTGCCCTGCTTGGCACTCAGTAAAGCTGGCTGCGGGGCCGTTGAGAGCCGGGGGAGGGAGAGAGTCTTGGCATGCTGCCCTGCCCCCAGTAGCTCCCATTGGCAGGCTTCTGGTCAATAGCAGCTGCCTGTTTGCAGGACAAGCAGCATGTGAAATGCCCCTCCCCCATCTCCTGGGGGCTCAGTGTTCACAGCAGCAAACATGGCCCCAGGGCTGTTGAGTGGATTCAGGGGTGTGGAGAGGAGGGACCCTGGCTAAGGAGCCTGCTGGCTGAGAGCCTCCCAGATAGTTTCCTAGCTGGACCCTGCCTCCCCCGATCCTTCCCCTCTGGTACACCCCTACCCCATGTGACCCAAACCTCCTCCCCGCCCGCTCCACACCCCATACACCTTCCCAGACACTGCATCCCCTCCTCAGGTGACGAGCCCCTTCCAGACCTTGCACCCCAATCTGCTGTCCCTGGCACAATCCAAATCCCTGACCCCCGTCCTCACTCCTGCCCCAAGTTACAGCCCCCTCCCAGGCCCTGCACCCCTCCCCCTATACTCCTCTCCCAGGCCAGTCTTCTCCTGCACCCCAATCCCCTGTCCCAGGTCACAACCCAAACCCCTGCACCCCTGTCCCGCACCCCTGTCCCACACCCTGCATCCCCTCCTGCAAACCTGTCCTCTGCCCCAGGTCACAATCCCCTCCTTCACCCTACCTCCATCCCAGACCCCGCACCACCTCCATGCATATCACAGAAGAGAGCAGCCATCGACCACTTACATCCTTGGAGTGCCCCCCATCAAAAATTGCCCACACTGGGCTTGCCTAAGGCTAGGCAGAAAGTGGGTGGAACTGGGGATAAACCCCAGGAGGCCCTTATTTCAGCAGCTAGGAATGCTGCTGCCTGGGTGGGGGAGGACCCCTCCTATGGGGCGACCTGCTGGA